>NC_050457.1:3002996-3351329 GCF_903995425.1 Onychomys torridus | reverse complement strand
TCTGAAGAAAGAGAACCTCTAAGGAACCCTAATTTCCCTCCTTCCTTCTGAAGACACACCAAATCATAGCAGTCAAACCATAATGTATACTAATAAATGAGATCTTAATAACCATATAAGTAAGTAAGTAATAAATACATAAGTAAATAAGTAAATAATTTTAAAACTTAAAACTAATAAATTAACATGTCTCAGTAGATTTCAATTCCCTCTAATAGCCTATGTGAGCACAGGGATAATTCAGCTTTAGGAACCTTACAATTGACCCAAGAATGGTTCGCCATTATTTTTAATCATCTTTATCATTTTAATATACTTACTATTTTTCCAAAATGTCTTTTTTCCATCAATTTTTCAAAAATATATCTTCATAAATCCAATTTCTGGACCTCGGTTTCTAAAAGAAAAGTCAATCTAAACTTATTTTATATAATACCCAAGTTGACTTGGTTATTTCATTTTCATATGTGATTTGTATAATGCTCCTTGTATTTTTTTTAAATTTCCAAAGCCAAGACACAGAGAGAAAAGCAAAGGAGAGGATTTTGTGGCAGGATCCTGCCTAAGCCAACTGTCAGTAGTCTGTTGGCAGAAGGCCTTTGTGTGAACTGTTTCCAAGAGCTTAGTGTGAAAGGCAGCCAAAGGCTCTGCAAGAGAATAGGCCCCAAATGGCTTCCTACCTTTCACCTTTGACCCTTGGCCCAGCTGTCTCATACTTTGTAAACTCAAAATCTTGTGAGAGAAGGCTTAGCAATTCTGTTTACAAACAGTGTATTTATTTCTCAGGAACAGCTTGGCAAGACATATCCAAGTCACCTGACCATGAGTTGTCACAGAAACCTTGGGCCACAGACTTGTCTTATAATTAAGCCAACACTGCAACATTTTGACTGGTTGAAATCAGCCTTGGATTATGCAGCAATTATCAATCATTTAATCTGCTGTATAGTTAACCCAAGAATTAACACACAAAATATGACAGCAATCAGCTGACTGCCAAGTGGTATAAGTTATGGTTTCTTGCATGAAAGAGAGAAAAAGCAACAATTTTCAACCTGACTATTAAAAGTCAATCTCGGGGCCTGGGAGTTGGCTGAATGGTTAAGAGCATGTGCTTTTGGAGGATCTGTCGTGGCAGATCTGTTCAGGTCCAGGGGTCACGTGATAGTCTCTTCTGGCTGAGAGCACCAGGTATGCACATGGTAAACATATATACATGGAGGCAAAACACTAATACATATAAAAATATATAAGATATGAAAAGTCAATCTCAACTGCTACATTGCCCTACATCTTAATAAGTCGTTACTATGCAGCAAAATCACACAACCTTTCTAGCTTTTTACAATTTCAAAACTCTACTGTTTTAGTTAAACTATATATTATGCATTTACCTGAAAATTACTTGATTAAATATCAATTATTTCTAGCATGTCTGAACTGACCCTCACAGATGCAGCTTTGATCATTTTTCCTTATTTTAAAATGGATTAATTAACTAATTCTCACAAAGTATTAATAAGCACAATATAGCTAAATTTCCTTTTTATACAGTGAAGTTATTTTAAGCATGGCTAAATAAGGAGTTCCTAGATAGCCAGTCAGCAAAGTGCTTGCTATGCAAGCATGAAGATCTATGTTCAGATTTCCAGGACCCACATAAAGAGCCAGGCATCGCAGTGTATCTGCAATCCCAGAAATGGGGAAGCAGAGCTAGGAGGAGCCCTGGGTCTCGCTGGCCTAGCTAAACCTGTGACCTCTGAGTTCAGTGACAGATGCTGGGTCAGGAAGATCTAGTGAGCAGTGACTGAGGAAGACAGCAATGCACACACACATGCATGAACATTTGACCTTCATGCACACATATGCATAAGCACTTGGACTTGGTGCATACACACATGCATAAGCACTTCTTCACCTTCATAAACATACATATGCATGAGCACTTCATCTTCATGTACACACACACACATACATGAGCACTTGCACACACACACATACACACACACACATACACATATACAAAAGTGAACATTACCCACCCAAATACCCATACATGCAATAAATAGACTGAATGAACACATTTCAAAGAGTTATTTACAGAAAAATAAGGATAATAATAAGTAAATTAATTTATTATCTGAATTCCTCACAGATCTCAGCATATCAAATTTTACCAAAGTAATATACACATACAGTTTATCAAAACTATTTGCTAATTAATAGGTAGCTGAAGACACCATGCACTTCAGAAACAGAGCCCAGGGTCTCCTTTGCCAGAACTGACCTGAATGCCTCCTCCTTGAAGAATACTGTTCATGATACCAGAAGGAGCCATGAAGTCTTCCAAGAAGGGAAGTAACCAACAGTCCTACCCATCTATGATTCCTATGAACCACAAAGTCACCAGCAGGGCATGATAACTCTAATAGTGCAGTAAGGGAATGCTTACATTATCAGTAGCCAACACCTAATTGAACTTAAGATTCGCTCAACAAAAGGAATGTCATGCCTAGTACTGGAAATCTAACCAATCACTGGGTGCTAATGAAGTCATGAAACTTGAAAGAGAACCTACCAACTGCCCTTTACTAAATCAGCATAATCACCACCAACAATCTTTTTTTTTTAATTCTCCTCTCTCTCATACAATATAGCCCAACTGCAGTTTCTCCTCCATCCAGTCTTCCCAGTATCCCCACCTCCCCCAGATCCCCTCAGAAAGGAGCAGGCCTCCCAAGGATGTCAACTGAGCACAGCATAATAAGATACAATAAGACTAGGTACAAACCCTCATATTGAGGCTAGGTGAGGCAATCCAGTAGAAGAAAAGGGGACCCAAGAGCAGGCAAAAGAGTCAGAGACACTGCCACTCCTACTGTTGTCTTTCTTTCTATTAAAAATAGGCTTTTTTCACCATAGTGCTACACAGAACACCGCTGCAGCCTCCCTTTCCCTTCCCCATGCCTCCTGTAGATCCCACAGAATAATCCCTCCTGATCTCCCTCACCCCACTCCTCCTGGCATCTCAGCCTCAAACACCAGCAAGCAATCACTATGAATACACCAGCTAGACAGGTCAGGAAAACAGGCAACACACAGTCATCACAATCTCCAAAAAGAGAGGGGACAGAAACCAAGGAACAAAACAGCCACCCAATAAAGAAAAACCCAGAAACATGCAACTAGCCCTATAATCACTTCAAATCCAGGTACCTAGATGTCAGCATAGAAACACAATCAATAACAGCCAGGGTAATGTGTCTCCACCAGAGCCTAGTCATTCTGTCACAGCAAACCTTGAATATTCCAATATATCTGAAACACAAGAAAAAAATACCTTAGAGGTCCTTAAAGAAGAAATAAATAAATAAATCCAAGAAAACAAAACAAACAACTAGATGAAATTAATTAACCCCTTAAAGATAGGAAAATACAAACAAACAATTGGAGGAAATAAGAAAATCCCTTAAAGAAAGCAACAAAAACTAACAAATAATTGAAGGAAATGAATAAAACTGTTTAAGACATGAAAATGAAAATAGAGGCAATAAAGAAAACACAAACTGAGAGAATTCTGGAAATGGAAAGTCTGGGTAAGCAAACAGTAACTACAGATGCAAGCATCACCAACAGAATGCAAGAGATGAAAGAGAGAATCTAAGGCATTGAAGATATGATAGAGAAAATAGATTGATCAAAGAAAATGTTAAATCTAAAAATTCCTGACACAAAATATCCAGGAAATCTAGGACACTATGAAAAAAACCAAACCTCGGAATAATAGAAATAGAAGAAGGATCCAAGTTCAAAAGCCCAGAAAATATATCCAACAAAATCATAGAAGAAGCCCAAGGTTTCAAACAGCCAGCTCGTGCACTAAGGACAGGTCCTGGTCCCACAGACTGGATGCCTCCCAAACAGTTCAAGCTATTCACTTGTCTCACTTATCCAGAGGGCCTGATCCAGCTGGGGGCTCCACAGCCTTGGTTCATAGTTCATGTGCTTCCATTCCTTTGGCTATTTGTCCCTGTGCTTTTTCCAATCTTGGTCTCAACAATTCACACCCTTACAGTCCCTCCTCTTTCTCAACACTTGGGCTTACACAGGGACACTTTGCTCAGCCTGGAAGGAGGGGACTGGACCTGCCTGTACTAAATCCACCAGGTTTAAATGAGTCCCCAGGGGGTCTTGGTCCTGGAGGAGATGGGGGGGAGGGGCTGGGGGACTGTACTGAAGAGGAGGGAGAAAGGCCATAAGGGCCAGAGAGGATGGAGGACACCAAGGAAACAGGCCTCACAGACACAACAGGACTGAAGCACACACATACTCACAGAGACTTGTGACAGCATGCACAGAACCTGCAGAAGTCCCAGCTAGAGGGGCTGGCTCCCCATGCTGAGCGGGGAACAGACATGAGCTCCCACCCGTAACTCAGAAGCCATCTCCAGTTGACCACCACTCACAAAAGAAAACTCAGTTTCCTCTAAGGAGTCTCACTGGCTACGCAAACCACAGGTAAGGGCAGACACCATGCCCAAAAGTAGATGGCCAACTTAAAACCATGACTAGAATATACTGTATAAAAATAAACTTTATTTTCAACAACAAAAAAAGTTTAAAGAGAAAATTAAAAGAGAAACAGAATCACTAAGAAAAATCTCTTTTTGTAATAGAATAATGGAGAATTTTTAATAGTCTGTAATAACCATGACAACCTTAAACCTTAAAACAATACTAATATACAATAGGATAAATCTGTTTTAACAAAACAAAGAATAAAAAGAGACATATTCAAAATAAAGCAACGTATTTATAGGCAGACCAGAAAACCCATGAGGTTTTTTAGCAAGAATACTATGAATAAAATAAATAAATAAATAAACAAGATCACTGGCTCCTAGAATACACCTCATAACTATAAATGCATTCAAGGAGGTCACTTAACTTAATAAATTCCTATGTAGTCATTCTATTCTGAACACTTTAAAATCATTACTGGTACCATCTATGATTTAATAAATATGCAAAAATAATGTTTGTGGATATGAGATAAATGTGTCATGAGAAAGAAAACAAAGAACCATCCTCATTGGGCGTCTTTGGACAAAGGAAGCATCTCCAGAGAGCATCGCTTCTGGAGTGCTGAAGCCCATGCGTCACATAGCTGCTTCTGGATCTTTTCATCTCCTTCTTTGCATCTCAGGAGCATCTTGCAAAGACATCCATCCTCTGTGGCTCTAATGTTTTACCCAGTGACTCAGGGGGTTGGCTTCTCATGAAATCCTACCATCTATTTACTTCTCTGACATTCCAACACTGAAAATTACATCAAACCCCCCAGTGTTCTTTCATAATGCAAATAGTGATAGTCTAACAAAATTTTTCAGTCTTAATTCAAAAGTGACCTTTTATAATTTGGGTAAAATGCTAGAGTCTACAGCATGAACCTATTCTATAAATACACAAACTGAAAAGCAAACTTTCTTCTTTTCAAAAAATTTTAAAAACCTAGAAAAATATACATTTTTTTACCCAGTGGAAAATGCAATAAAAATATTATGATTCAATTAGAATTGAGAGATTCTGGAACAGGGACCATAAGACCACCAGCACAGGAAGATAGTTTCTACTCCATCCTGCATGCACAGGTGCTCCTCAGGACACACATATTTCTGGTTCAATAGAAGAAAATGAGTTTTCACTTCAGTGGCTTACAGACAAATGCTTCAAAGTGCTTCCTAACATTCGTCTTCACTTTACTCCCCTGTCTCAGGTTCCCCTAGACCCACATGAGCAGCCAACAATGTTTCCACCCTCCTCCTCCAGGATCTGCCCTTTCTTTGAAACTGAGTTCCACAGTTCATCTTCAGTGAAGTAAAAAGTACCAACGCCACTTCAGTGCACACTCAGCTCTTAGTATTTGTCACACTTCAGTGGAAGAGCATGGGAGGCAAGGCTGATAAATGCTCATCAGGTGGTTTCTATCCTGCCTCCTAAGCCTGGCTCCTCCTGAGTGACAAACAGCTCCCACAAGTTCTCTGAGGTTTCCCTTACTGCTTAGGAACCTTAGCCAGAATGAATGGGCATTCCCAACCCTTTTCTCTTCCAAAGTATATATAAAGCCATGATCTGTTGCTCTTTATCAGTAGAAATCCTAACTCTGACCCTGATAACTATGGTCTTAATCCTGATGGCAATGCTTCCTCTACAATGACACAAGTTGACTACTTTAGATATACCTGCCCTCTCTAGCTGGAATTACCAACTCAGTTTCTTATTGGAATGGATGGTACCCAATAGAGGCCTTCCTACTTTACCTTGGATCTCCTGAACAAAAAATTGTGCTCAGGATATGACCACCTCAAAACTTCCCCTAGTCCTAGATTAAGATACTAGACCTAACATCAATCCTTCCCTAAAAATAAAATCTATAGCTTCCCTAATCTCCTTGTCCTGTATGAGCCACTCTGCAAAACTGCTTGCCCAGAATAGGCCAGGACTACAATGAGGAAAACAAGATGTTCACCTCAGTATGAACCTATAAAATTCTCTGGATGTCCTGGTTTGGTTTTGTCTTGTCAACTTGACATAAGCAAGAGCCATCTGGGAAGAAGCAAACTCAGTTAGAAATTTTCCCCATCAGATTGCCAATAGGAAAATTTGCATGTCATTTTCTTGATTGATGATTGAGGTGAGAATGTCCAGCACAGTGGCACCACCAGGCAGGTGGCCCTATGTTGTATAAAAACATAAGCTGAGTGAGCCATGAGGAGCAAGCCAGTAAACAACATTCCTCCATAGCCTCTGTTTCAGCTCTTGCTCCAAGTTCACTCCTTGAATCCCCACCCTGATTTCCCTGCATGATGGACTGTTTGCTGTACGTTGAAATGAGCCCTCTCCTCCCCAAGCTGCTTCTGGTCACCAAGTTTATCACAGCAATAGAAACATAAACTAGGACGTACAAAGCAGCAGTCACAACTGAAACACTGTTTGAGCTTTTCAGATAGATAGCACTCTGAAGGCCAGGTAAGCCTTTAATTTACAGCAATCCTCCTGCCTCAGCCACCCAACTACTGGGGTTAATGTCATAATACCATACCCAGCTCACACATAAATATTTTAATGTGGCATTTCAGTCAATCAAAATCAAGGCAAAAATCTATGATGCATTAAAATATTAAAAATTTTAATAGGCAATAGTACTGAATTTTCTTTTTGCCTAAGGCTCTCACATAGCAAAGCACTCCTAGTAATTCTGTCTTTGCTTAAATTTTGAAATTCGTTCATCATGAATTTGGTGCCTAAAGCTGGCATGTCACTCCTCCCAGCCTAGTTCTGATAATAAGCATCAGAACAGGACATACATGTGAATAAATAAACAAAAACAACATGTGAAAAATGTGACCTTAGCAGCAATGACCATGAAGAAAGAAGAAAGAAAACAACTTGCTTAGAAATTTTTCTGTAATTTGAATAAGGTATTTTTATATAAATTGCTTAGTATAAAATAAAATTTGTAAAAGTATGATAATTCATTAATCTTTCCAAATTTTGAGATTATAAACCCTCTTCTTGAAGTTTTATTTTAAGAATGGAAGTTGGGTTATTTAGAACTGGGCATTATTAAGATTGGAGGGCAAATCATTCTTCCACTGTGTATGGCTGACTGTAAGGTATGTTTAACATTATTAGTCTCTACCCAACTAAAGAACAGTGGATTCCTACCCCAGTTGCAACACCTAAAAATGTGTCTAGACATTATCAAATGTCCCTGGAGAAGTTGAAACTCACTAGTTGATCCATCCTCCTATTGAAATCACACTAATTTCATCTGTATGGTGACACAGATCCAACCCAGGACCTTCAGTATATCAGACAAGCTTGCTCCCAGATCCCTGAAAATGAAGAATTTCTTTTAAATACAACCACTTAAAGAGGTGAACTTTCAAAGTAATGAGGAACTATGATCAGAATGCTAGATGAAGCAACAAAAACCCATTATTCCCTTCTCTAATAAAGAGAACACCAAATATATCAACCAACTTTTCCTTAAATACATTTTCCCATTGACAGCCTTAAGCCTCAATCCTGCGACACAGAATGCAAGGCAGTAAGAAGTCACAGCTCCACTAAAATGAAAGGACGAAGAGGAAAATCCTCTTCACATTAAGCTGGACTTCAAAAGACTAAATAACTAGACTTGCATCCTGGGTTCTACTGCCAGAGCCCCATAAAGGGAGAAAGAGAGAACCAGTCCCACAGATAGTCCTCTAACTTCAACACATGCACTGTGTGTGACCACCTCCTCCACCCCCACACACATATCACAGTGTACACACCACAATAATAATAACTGATAAATAAAATTAAAAAATTAGAACTAGTCTGAAGCTTATGCCACATCCTATACCTATTCCCATAGGGTTTAAATGAAGGCTGTTCTGAAACAAGAAGAGGGAAATTTTTTTTAGCTTTTTTAAAGACTATATTCAATTTTTTTATAAATATTTTGTATTTTATAATTAATTTAATTTTATATATCAGCCACGGATTCCTCTGTCCTCCCTCCTCCCATCCCCCAACCTTCCCCCCAAAATCCATCCCCCATTCCTACCTCCTCCAAGGCAAGGTCTCCCCTGAGGAGTCAGCCCAGCCTGGTAGATTCGTTGAGGCAGGTCCAGGCCCCTCCTCCCTACACCAAGGCTGAGCAAAGTATCCCTGCATAGGCCCTATGTTCCAAAAAGTCAGCTCATGCACCAAGGACAGGTCCCACTGCCTACGGGGCCTCACAAACAGTTCAAACTCATCAACTGTCTCACTTACCCAGAGGGCCTGTTCCAGGTCCATGGAGACTAGAAGAGGAAAAATCTTTAAGAAAAAGAGCAAGAGTGACCTTTGTCTTAGCATTCATGGGCATTTGCTGGCCAGGTTCTCATCACCTAGGTGACCAGGGAATGCTAAGTTAGGATGCTGGCTAATAATCCAAAGTGTCAGCAAAAGCTAATGCAAATTCTTCCTAAAAGAAGCTCTTTACTGTCAGCCTTCAAAATGCATCAGGTAGTGTTGCAAGGGCCTTGAGAAAAATAAGCTTCCAAAGACACACAGCATCAGGGATTCAGACCGTCACAAATAAAAGACAGCTGAAAGAGACCAAATGCTAGAGTTATCATAAAAACCATGCTTACTATCATTTTAAAGGCCACACAAGGATAGAAAACTATAAAAGTGAAAAAGCAATTTGAAAAAGATCCAAATGAAATTTCTAGAAATGGAAAATATAATCACCAAAATTTAAAACTCAATATATTTCTTTAGCTGCAGATTAAACCCAGAGAAAGACAATGAATGGAATGGGGGATTGAGCAGAAGAAACTGCGGGAAACAGTCCAGGGCCAGCAAGCAGAGAAGGGTGAGAAAAATATCATAGACAGTTATTCTCGGTTCCAGGAAGATTACAGGCAGAAGCACTCACACAGTTTATCAATGGTGACTTTCAGATAAGATGCACCTAGAAGCCGGGAGCTTCTTACAGTGGCTTCCAGCGGCGAAGCAGTCTTGCTCTACCCATGCTGGTCACGCTGCTGTCACGTCAGCTGATGGACATGGGCTGTCTGAAGGAAAAGGAGTTGAGTTCGCTGTTGAGATGACTTTGAGAACAATATATTAGCATTGGAAAATGACTGTTGTAGAGCGTTTTGTGTCCTATAAGAAAACGTCAAGTACTGGGTACTTTTTAAAGAAAAGAAGCATTTCTTACAGGTCTGGAATTGCAACAAATGAAGTGGAGACCTGCATTGGACAAGGCGAAGGCTGTGGTCATCTAGGGGCTGCAAAAGAGAACAAGAGAGCAAAAGAAGGGGATGGGACAAAAAGAAATCAAACTCACTTCGCGCTGTTGCTGTTGCGGTGTTGGTGGCAGTGGTGGTGTTTTTGAAACAGGGTCTCTCTATGTAACCCTGGCTGTACTGGAGTTTGCTCTGTAGACTAGCCTGGCCTTTAACTCACAAAGATCCTCCTGCCTTTGCCTCCTGAGTACTGAGACTAAAGGTAGGCACCACCATGCTCACACCCAGACTCACTTTTATAACAATCCTATTCTCTAGGTATCAATTTCCTAGATAATGACATTAATCCATTCACAAAGGCAGGATCCTCATGACCTAGTCAACTCTTGAATATTCTACCTCTTAACACAAAGACTGGAGGTTGAGTACCAACACGCACATTCAATTTGTTGCAATAGCTTAGAAAAGTTTGTTTAAATTGTGTATAGAGAGGCTGGAGGGATGGCTCAAGGGTTAAGAGTGCTTGCTGCTCTTACAGATGACCCAGGTTCAATTCCCAGCACCTACATGGTAGTTCACAACCATCTATAACACCAGTTCCAGGAAATAAGCTACCTCTGCTGACCTACTATCACTGCATGTCCATGTGCACATATATATACTCAGAAACACACACATACACATAAAAATAAGTAATTTTTAAAAATAGAGTGTATGTAGAGGGGCACCCATACTGACTTACAGAAGCAAATTCATAATTGAAATAATCACCACAATAAAGTGGTTACATTCCCACAAATTGACAACTAGTATCTACAGGATCCAATAAGGAAAAACTTAAATATATGAAACTATGCTTTTCTTTCTTGCCTATGTCAAGCAGTATAACTGAGAAAATGTTTATTTTGGAAAAAAATCACAGATTTAAAAGCATCCAGAATCCATATGAAACAATTCATGCATGCTATGTTATTGGACTGAGGGAGCAGTTCAGTAGTAACTCAAGGCCCTGTATTTGAGCCCAGCATTGAAAGAAAAAAAAAAACAGCAATGCTAGCTGGTACTGAAACATTCATAGTACTTTTTCTTTTATTGGTATATAAATGGTATACATACAACTGATACTATCAATAGATTTGGATAAGTAGATAGAGAGAGATGAATAAGTAGAGAGAGAGAGATGATACATGGATAGATGAGAGAAAGATAATATAGTGTTTGGAGAGATAAAATCTTCAGAACCAGTAAAAGATACCAATTCACATATTTTAGAAGCCATAAACTTCTAAACAATATAAATAAAAAGAAATCTGTCCATACCCAGACATATCAGTGTGAACTTGTCAAAAGCCAAAAGCAAAGAGAAAGACTTTAAAAGGAGCCAAAGGGGTAGGGGAAAAAAGGCAGATTACCTTCAAAAGACAGAAGGTCAGACAAATAGGCAAGTGGGTTCAAATACTAAATACATGGAGGAAAAAGCTGCATGTGTCAAGGTGGCCATTCTCCCCAGGTTGACTCAGATAATCAACATGATTCCTACCAGAATTTCAGTAGGCTTGACAGAAGGTAGTAAGATATTCCTAAAACTTTATATGGAATTGAAAAAGACCTAGGATGCCAAAATAATTTTGAAAAATAATAACAAAGTAGGAACTTATGTTTCTCAATTCCAAACCCTGACATAAGCAATCATTAGAGCATATATCTGTAATCCCAGCTCTTGGGAAGTATGAGCAGGAAGTTTGAGGCCAGTCTGGTCTACATAGCAAGCTCCAGAACTCCAAGCCAGCCAGGAATACACAGTGAGAAGCGATCTAATTTTTTAAATGGCCCTATTATAAAACTATAGATATTAACATACTGTGATATTGGCAGGAAGAAACATATAAATCACTGAATCAGATGGGAAAGCACAGAAATAAATTGTTACATTTATGGTCAACTGATTTTCAACAAATGTACTGAGCAAATTCCCTGGGGAAATGACACTTTCAACTGTGCACATGCCAGAAGATGACATCTACCCTCTATCTCACACTTTACATAGAACAGAACATAAAATAGACTTTTAATTTATTTATATAGCTACATGTGACACCAATATCATGTTCATTTTTTTTTCATTGCTAAATAGTGAATCCAGGGCTTCACTCATGTCAGGAAATGTCCTATGACTGAACTACATCCCCAGCCATGAACATAGTTTTGCTCAAGTAGACAGAGCTCATACATTCTTTGTCTTTGGCTGTTTGGGTGCATGAGATTAAAAACACAATACAACTGCCATAAAGAAATTTTCTGCCACTTTTCCTGCCAGCATCCTTCTGTATAAAGAATTCTTAAAAGTCAAAAGAGTGCAGGTGTATTTGAAAGTAGAATTGACTCTATTGGTTCAGTTTTACTCAAGATTCAGGTCACTGGGGATCCATTGCCCTACTCAGAAAGAGACCTCCCTATTAACCATTAAAATGTTCCCTCTTTTAAAATTTGCAACATCATGGCCTCTTTACAAATTAGACATTTAATGAAAACTACACTTCCTTTAGCAAAAGTATTTTCTTAAGCCTCGTTCTTCCTCTGTGCATTTTCTTTGGTATTAAGAAAGGAAAATAATTTATTTTTACAGCCTGGGTTCAGGCAACTGCCCAAGTGACTTTATAGAACTGATACCATTTTATAGAAAGCATATGAATATTGACAAATCATCCTAATGATTTTTTATCTGAAAAAATAAGTTCATCATCATGAATCCATTTGGAAATACAAAAGCAGAAATTATATTGTTGTTAAAATTATTCAAAACTATACTTCATTTTTTGAGACAATTTAGTTTTTCTGAAATAAAGTTGATTGTATTTCTTATTCTGTTAGAAAATTTGATATACTGCAAAGTAGAATTACAGCATGTATCAACAATCAAGCAGGAAAAATGAATCTGATTCATAATTCATTCTAAGAATGTCTAGTTAACCAATCAAGTGATTTGTAATCCTAAAGGCTACCAGAAATTGAATGAATAATGGGCCCAATAAGATCCTCTGATTTTTCCTCTTAGTACTATATTTCATTATATCTTTTATTGCCATTTTTGTTCACTGTTTCTTAATAGCACAAATTAGATCATATATATCTACTTAAAAGTTTTAGCTATTATTAGGCTAACAGACATATAAGATGAATGGCTAAGTACCCACACATTCCCACAAAATCGTCTCAGTGTTTGTTGCTTGAACACGGAAAATCTTATTTCCAAACCATTTCCCCACTTATTTTTAAATTATTTAGTGAATATGTAATGCAGAAAAGTGTATTTCAGTTCTGTATATTTCATTAAGTTAATTCTATATATCTATAGAATTCTATAATTCTATATATTCTAAAGTATATAAGTCATTTAGTGTAATATAGTTTATACCAGAGAACCTAAGTTTTCTTTTAATATCATTACTATACTACTGTGAATATTGCTCTGTGTAAATAAAATGTTGATTGGCCAGTAGCCAGACAAAAAATATAGGTGGGACAAGCAGAGAAAAGAATTCTGGAAACAGGAAGACTGAGGGAAGAGAGAGCTGCCAGCTGCCACCATGACAAGCGAGATGTAAGGTATAGGTAAGCCATGAGCCACGTGGCAATTTATAGATTAATAGAAATGGGTTAATTTAAGATAGAAGAAGTAGATAACAAGAAGCCTGCCATGACCATACAGTTTATAAGTAATATCTGTGTGTTTATTTTATAAGTGGGCTGTCTAACAGGGCTTGGTGGAGGCTGGAGAGAAGGTCTCCAGCTACAAATGGTGCCCAATGTGTTGGCAAGAGTTTCCACCTAAAACCTGAGGAAAAATATTCTAAAATGGAACTAAAAACAGCTTATAGTTGTCTCTCTCAAGTTAGTGGCAGCCTGCCAGTTTGAGCTACTATGGCGGGTTCCTGGCGTGTGCATTTGACCTGCAATGTGGCGGAAATGAGGAGTCTACAAGCGGCACTTTACTCTGCTGCATGGTGGATTTAGCCTTTGCTAGTTTAAAAAAAAAAAAAAAGCTTTCTGGGCGATGCGCTGCTTTGGTAGAACTGCTTCTAATAGTTGATGGTACACATGGCTCCAGATCCAGAGCTGGCGGTAAACTGTACCACCACCATGTTGGGAAGCTGACAGGGAGCAGAGCCAGCAACCACAATGGTGTTTCAGTCTTAGAAATGCTGCACTTTAAAACAATTGATTCACAATAAGACAAATTCAGATGGAACAAGACTTTAAATACTTTACAATGTGTGTAAAAATGTACGTAGGCTTGAAAGAGAGAAATATATACAGTTATATAAACAAATAGATAGTTTTTAAAAATAAAGTCTTTAAAGAGACAGTAAAGGTAATATAAAAAAATAAGCCACACCCCTTTCTCTCCTTCTGCTCTCTTCCATCCGTGTGGTCTCTCTCTCCCCCCCCCTCTCTCTCTCTCTCTCTCTCTCTCTCTCTCTCTCTCTCTCTCTCCCAATAAAGCTCTAAAAAGGTAACTATGGCTCGTGACTCTCCTCCAGCACACTCCTCCATCAGCATGGCCACCATGGGCGGCAGCCAGCCATGAGCAGCGCTGATTTAACCAACATTTGGTGCCGTTCAGACTTGGATACCACACTGAGCACCAAGGACCTGCTGTGACCGCTGCCACTTCTTGCCTCTGCTGGACCCCTATACAACTACCCTCTACCGCCATGATTCTTCACATTTCCTGTTCTAACTCACTGTTCAGCTAATGGTACAGGACCACCACAGAACCGGAGTCCAAAGGTCATCAAGTAAGAAACTGTAACAGCTAAAAGCTTTTTTCTATGTCACCAGCATTTTGTCAGACAGAAGGTTCCCAGCCACAGCCAAGAGGGGTACATGTCTCCAGAGCAAATGAATGACAGACAGCATCCCACAACGCCTGTCTACCTTAGAAGACTCCCCAAGAATCAACCGACGTCCAAAAGTCAGCTGGAAACAGTTTTTGAGAGGAACGACACCCCTATTCCCATCTACCTGCTTTTTTATAATAAGTGAAAGTCTGGGGTGTAAGGAGGCTGTCTTTAATTACATCATCAGCCTGCAATGGCGTCCCAGCCTAAAAAGTGGGTGGGCCCTCTGTGTGTGTGTCTCTCTCTCCTTCTGCTCTCTCCCCTCTGTGCGGTCTCTCTCTCTCTCTCTCCCTTTCTCTCCCAATAAAGCTCAAAAAAGGTAAAAAAAAAATAATAATAATAAGCCATATAAAGATGGATATTACACAGAGAATCTGGATTGTGTTGTCTTTGGCATTTTTAACTAAAGAGATATTTGATTGTAAAGGCAGCAGAATTAAGCCAATCTGTATATTTTAAAAAACACCTTGACTTCAAAACTTGGATATAAGGGTATGTTGCTTTGGAAAAGAGGCTCTGCTTTTGTTTCCACAGAAAGCAAGAGGCTGTGGATTTGTTCCAGATTAAGATACATCAGGTTTGACCAGCCAAGACCCCCTGACAGGACTCCGATGACACCATGGCCCAGATGATCCAACATCCAAAATGGTTTCAAGGCAACTGGCTCAAAAGATATACCCTCATGGACTACTCCATAATCCTAAAATTTTCTTTGTGTCCCCATAAGATACAGCGCCCCCCTCCAGCAAGAAGTAGTAAGAGAAACTACGCCCAAGTTCCCAAATATATCAAGCTAGCTTTGGAGATGGAATTGGCTCACTCCTTCTCTAAACCCAGGCATATTGCTAAAATAAAAAGTTAAGAGATTCTTTTGTCCCATATTAGAAGAGCCCTCTGGTGTGGGACAGAGAAAAACCAATATTTTTATTTAAAATAAGTTGATTATAAATGCAATCTCTTTCTAAAGAAGAAAAGGGGATGATATAGATATAATAGGATGAAAAGGTAGATTCATGAACTTACTTTTAAAGAGCAACAACTTGTTTGAAATGTTTTACATTGGTATAGATTTTAGTTTATTGATATAAGTTTAAACTTAATTTTGTTATACTGTATATATATATATATATAGATAGATAGATAGATAGATAGATAGATATAGATATAGATATAGATATTTCTACTCTCATTTGAGGTACTATGTTTATGTAACTCATTTAGATTATAATGGATAATTAAGAAATACAGATCAATTAGTATCCTACAATAGTCAGACTTATAATCATGTTAAGTTTTCTAGGTATACATAGATATATTTCAGACAGACAAGTAATCTTTAAACACTTCAAAGATCTACACAATATGGCATTTAAAATATTTTTAAAATTTAGACTTTCTGGACAGTGAGACATGTCTGCTCCTAGCAGCACCGATTTACTTCAGAGAGGAGGCTGGGCATCAAAGACACTTCATATGGAGTTTATCTTCACCTTGGCAAAAATAGCCATTTGGGTAAGAAACTGTTCTTGCCTGGACTGCTTGATCGACTGGACATGCAGGACCCATAGAAAGGTGACCACTGAACTTTGCTTGGCAAAAATGGTCTTTCAGGTTCCTGCTTCACAGAGGAAACTGCCAGACATTCTACAGAACACTAAAAAAAGTGACCAAGAGACTCTAGCCCTGTGGGCTGAAGACAGACACCCCAACTTTACAAAGGAACATTAGGTGACTGTCCAGACTGCCAGCTGTCTCTGTCTTCCCTGCCAGACTCCCAAAAGTTGCTTGCGTCCTTCTCCCATTTCTCAGGTAATATTATATCCTTCTGAGGGCTTTGATGTAGTTAAAGCTAGATAGTTACAATTTTCCTTAGTTATGATAAAAGATAAGTTAGAAGCCAGGCGGTAGTGGTGCATGCCTTTAATCCCAGTACTCGGGAGGCAGAGGCAGGCAGATCTCTGTGAGTTCGAGGCCAGCCTGGTCTGCAAAGCGAGTTCTAGGAAAGGCGCAAAACTACACAGGGAAATGCTGTCTCGCAAAGCCAAAAAAAAAAAAAAGTTGGATATAAAACCTTAGACTCACAAATATAAAATAGATAGGATATCTTCTTTAATATTATAACTGTAATTCTTGCTTGATAATTGTTTTGTTATCTGTAATTTTACTATATAAAAGTTAAACCTTCCTTAAAAAAAAGAAAAGGAGAAGTGCTGTAGATATTGCTCTGTGTAAATAAAATGCTGATTGGCCAGTAGCCAGACAAAAAGTATAGGCGGGACAAGCAGAGAAAAGAATTCTGGAAACAGGAAGACTGAGGGAAGAGAGAGCTGCCAGCCGCCACCATGACAAGCGAGATGTAAGGTACAGGTAAGCCATGAGCCACGTGGCAATTTATAGATTAATAGAAATGGGTTAATTTAAGATAGAAGAAGTAGATAACAAGAAGCCTGCCATGGCCATACAGTTTATAAGTAATATCTGTGTGTTTATTTTATAAGTGGGCTGTCTAACAGGGCTTGGCGTGGGCTGGAGAGAAGGTCTCCAGCTACATTGTACATTCTTTCCTCAGTTATGACATAACCAGATACTAAAAGAAATATTTAACTATTAATTGGTAAACATTTATATAATTATAAAATTGTACAAAAGACAAAATACAAAGCTAATGTAAAGTTTCACATATGACTAACAAAATAATGAGATAAAACAGTTTTAAAACTACTATTGAATCATGCAAAACTGTCAGTTTAGTAATTCTAGACATAGTAATCATTTTAATCAAAACTGCATGATATCAGGATGGCAGCTTTAAAGCAAATGAAACTTTAAATGTGATAATAATGGGATATCCTTTGATTTCCCCTCCATAATTTTCAAGCAGAAATGTCCTTTCCCAATTGAACTGATTAATTCCCAAGCATTTGGAGATCTTATCAGAAAAACAATAGTGTTAAGGTCTACAAAACTTAAAATCTAATATCTATTAAGAAAGTTAGCTACTTAAATTTGTTGGTCATTTTCCAATCACAAATAATTGTTCAAAATTGCGAAGTTCTGTGCATTGAGCCCAAGATGCTAGTTTGAGTGTGGTGAGACCTTAAAAATCTTGGATGCTTGTTTGAGTGTGGTGAGACCTTGAAAATCATGGATGCTAGTTTGAGTGTGGTGAGACCTTGAAAAGCATGGTTCTCTGAAAAGAGCCTTCCCGGCTCAGTTTGGAATCCATGTTACAAACTTCATCACAACAGTTGATATTCCTTCTCTTTCTCAGAGACAATAGCCATGCTTTAACTCAACAGCTATTCATTAGACACCCTATGCCATAGATCACACCAAAAATTGAAATGCAAAAATCCATAAAAATATGTAACTTTTTTGTTTACCCTTAAAAAAAGTCTAGTCCAGCCAGAAAGAGGGACACAACTAAGAGCAATAAACTATAATTTCTACAACAGACTCTTGAACTAGAAATCTTGGTGATAGAGCTCAGTCACCAAGAAAACTAAATCTCAGATGAAAAGTTGCCATTTACAAGATAAGCAAAGTAAAAATACTATGATGATCAAGACAAAAATATGAATAGAGACAAGACTGCAAAGCAGATTGTCATTGTAGCATGACTAGGAGATACAAGTTTTCCTGGAATTAGCTAGTATACAAAAACTACCCATGATATTGGATGACAAAATAAATGGTTGTCATGAGTGAGGCTGGAGCAATCTGCAGAGGCTTGATAGTAGAAATCTACAAGAAATAGAATCTATATATTTTATAAAAAAGAAAAGTCATCAAAATACCTTAAATACAAAAAATCACAGAAATCCTAGGCCGTATCTCAGGTATAGCACTATCCTAGCATGTGCAAGACCCAGGATTCAATCTTCATAACCACAAATGAAATAAAATAAACATTACAGAAACACAAGTTTCCATAATTTCTAAACAATTATGCACTTTTTGTTGACGATAGTTGTTCTGGCTAATTTTATGTCAACCTGACTTAGGCTAGAGTCATCTGAGAGGAGGAAAACCCAATTGAGAAAATACCTCTATAAAACTGGGCTGTACCACAAAATGGGAAAAGATTTTTACCAACCCCACATCTGACAGAGGGATGATCTCTAAAATATATAAAGAAATCAAGAAACTAGACATCAAAATACCAAATAATTCAATTCAAAAATGGGGTGCAGATCTAAACAGAGGGTTCTTAACAGAAGAATCTCAAACAGCTGAAAGACATTTAAGGAAGTGTTCAATATCATGGAAATGCAAATCAAAATGACTCTGAGATACCATCTTATATATCAGAATGACAAAGATCAAAAACACTAGTGACAGAGGATATGGAGAATGGGGAACACTCCTCCATTGCTGGTGAAAGCAAATTCTTGTACAGCCATTCTGGAAATCAGTATGGTGGTATCTCAGAAAATTGGGAATCAACCTACTTCAAGACCCAGCAATACCACTCTTGGGCATATACCCAAAAGACGCTCAACCACATCACAAGGACATTTGCTCAATTGTGTTCATAGCAGCACTACTTGTAATAGCCAGAACCTGGAAACAACCTAGATGCCCCTCAACTGAAGAATGGAAAAAGAAAATGTGGTACATTTATACAATGGAGTATTACACGGCAGTAAAAAAAAAAAAAAAAAACCAATAAACAAAAAACAATGCCATCATGTAATTTGTAGGCAAATGGGTGGAACTAGAAAAAAATCATCCTGAGTGAGGTAACCCAGACCCAGAAAGACAAACATGGTATGTACTCACTCATATGAGTGAATATTAGACACAAAACGAAGGATAGCCAGTCTACAACCCACAACCCCTGAGAAGCTAAGTAAAGAGGAGGACCCTTAGAGGAACACACATGGATCTCCCCAGGAAGAGGAAAGGGTTAAGATCTCCCGGGTAAACTGGGCGGGGAGTAGAGGTGAGGGTATGGGGAGTAGTAGACATGCGGGATTGAGATGGCCGAGTTTGGGGAGGGACAGAGTAAGTGAACAATGAAAGAGCTATCTTGGCAGAATGAGCCATTAAGGGGTTAGGGAGAAATCTGGTACCAGGGAAATCCCCAAGAACCCACAAGGATGTCCCCAGCTAAGACTCATAGCAATGGTGGAGAGGGTGCCTGAACTAGCTTTCCCCTGTACTCAGATCAATGACTCTCCTAATTGTCATCATTGACTGGGGAGCAGGCCAGGAAGCAGCACCTCTCCATGGCCTCAGCATCAACTCCTGCCTCTAGGTTAAGACCCTGTTTGAGGTTCTGTCCTGAGTTTCTTCAGTAATAGACTATTGGAATCCTTAATGTGGAAGTGTAAGCCAAAGAAAACTTTACTTCCCCAATTGCTTTTGGTCATGGTGTTTTATCATAACTATAGTAATCCAAACTAAGACAATGGTCAAACATTTCATATTTCATGATATACCTGCTAGATGATCAATTAACTACTATTGTAGATGGCCTGTCTCATATTTAAATGTATATCCCATAATCCTAATGTCAGCCTCTAGAAAACTTGAGAATTAATTTCCAGTTCTACTGCTTGAAGAACAGAGCATATATTTAAGACACTCTCAGATATACCGAGAGTACCATTAAGGTTCTATTTAAAGAATTCCAGCCAGAAACTGACATGAAATCAATAGTCCTACCCATAACCAGTTATGATGCCTATGAACCACAAAAATAATCAGTATGGTACAATAACCCGAAGAGTGCAGTAGTGGCATGCAGACCTTGTTGGTACCCAACAGCTCTCTAACTGGACTTAAGACCCACTCAACAAGAGGGAAATCATAACTGGTACAGGAAACCTAGCCAGCTATCAGACCTAGTGAAGTCATAGGTTTTAGAGAGACCTACAACTGCCACTTCACTAAACCAGCACAATCCATAATTACATTCTAAACATTTATCATTATATCCAAAGATAAGTGTAGTCCTCACCTCTCATAAATAAAACTTCTCTTTTCAACAGATGGAGACCACTACAGAAAACCACAACCATTCAGATGCAGCGTTGTAAAGCCCAGTCTCAACCAATACATCTACAGAATAACTTGCCCACCTAAGACTCAGGGATCAATGTGGAAAAGGGAGCCCAAAGATTGTAAGAGTCAGAATCAGGGAATTTGCTGTGAGGTTGCATCTCCTACTGGTGTCAGAAGCTACACACATAAAATCTCACCAACATGACTACCTAAACCTAAATCCTTATTTTTTGAGATAAATTCTCTTAGTGATCCTGAGGCTCACCATTTTGACTAGCCACTGACCAGTGAACCCCCATTCAATATTAGTACTGTTGTTACAGACACATCAGCACACCTGGCTTTGCTGTGAGGTCTCAGATTTGTGCCCCAGTTTCAGTTTAACCACTAAGCATCTGCCCAGACCCCACTTCTTTCTTTTTCGGTCTTATTTTTATTGTTTATACTCAACTAATGAAGTACCATACTTCAACATCCCACAGTGTCTCATTGAACAGAGTACTATTCATGGTATTTCTCATGTATGAATATGGCTCTGACTCACCGTCAGTAGCAATGAGTCTCCAGCTGATTTCAACAGTGGCAATGGACCTGCTAGTTAGTTACTTCCATTGTCAAAGCTCCTTCCTCAACAACAGCTTATTATCTGTAAAGTGAATATTGCCAATGTCACAGGAAAAAAAATATTAAAATAATTAATATAGAATAAAAGTCACCTTTGATTCTAAACCACTATATTATAATAAACAAAAAAATCACAGAAATGTTTAAAATTTATCTAAGACATGAAAAATTACAGTTGTGCTTACTCTGGTACATTTATTATACTCTAAGATAGCATTGATACAGATGTGAAATAATCAACCCTAACCTCTACCCCCAGATAAAAATGTTCTCAGCTGCCTTAAAAAAGACTGTTTCTGACATGTGGAATCAGATGTGTCTAATGGTAATGCTCAAAACATGGATGCATGCCAACTTCACATCCCTCATCACCAGCAGCAATAACTGGGAAAATTACAGAATATTTTTGTTAATGTTAGCAATATTCTCAATAGCATTAAATGCAAAATGACTACAGCCAAAATTACTGTGACATTTCCCAGAATTCTGAAAAATATTCCCACTTTTCATGAAGAAAAAATACTTTAATTTTTATCTACTGTATTTATTCTCTTTAATACAGAAGTTGTGTAATAAAGTGCTTCTACCAATTCTTGAAGTGGAATTTTACTGGTTTCTAGTTGACTCTGCTTCATAAGAGTTGGGGAGAGGATAAGACATTACTGAAAAACATTGCAAGTAAAATTAATGTTATACCTCCTCTATATTACATTAAAGTATAATATATTCTAGTGAAAACTGTTAAGAATCCTTAAGAAGCAGTTAACAAATAAACTCAAAATCACGGTGCTAAAAGCACAGCACTCTTAGAGAATTCTGTGAAGAAGAGAGCTTACTATACAACTTCAGAACAGAAGCAGTAGAGATATTAGTGAAACATTTGCTTCAAAACAGAAACTTGGAAAAAAATCAGATAACAAATCCCTAGTCTCTGTCATTAGTACAAGTGAGGTCAAATATACTGTCAGAGGCACTGCCTTTATATGTTCTGAAAAGTCTGAAATAACTGTCATTTGTAGTAAGTGATGTAACCATGTAGGAGAACATCAGAAAGAAAAGCCTTTGATCAAAAGACCTCTGACTTTTAAGGATAACCCATAACTTTGAAATAGATTGTTTAAAAATCAATAAAAAAAAATGTACTTTGAAAAAAATTATTAGCTATGTATAGCTACTTACAAAAACAAAAGGCCAAATTATATCCAAGCTTCTCAGTGTGAGCAGGAAGAGTTCAATGGAGAAGTAGAGTGTCATACTAGAACAGAGCAATGACCACAAATGAAGCCCAGGGTTCCTCTTGAAGGCACAGATGAAGAGCATCCAAGAGAACTATTGAAACCATCTGCTGCAACCTGTGATGTAAATCCATGGCCACCTGTAAATAAATAAACTCTGTTAGCTGTAAAGCACTATAAAAACATGTTCAGTTACAATTACATGTTTAAAGGTTTTTCAGGTATATTCTCTTTATCAATGAAGTATTCACAATGTCCCTTTCCACCATCCTCCAAGTCATTAAAACTAGGAGTCCTCTACTAGGCTACAAACTCTAAAGATGGTTCTCCCTTTGGTTTCCAATTTCTACAATATCTGGTAGAGCACTGAACAAAAGAGTCTATATGATCAAAATATTGTATAAATTTGGTATTAAATTCTCAAAGAATAAATTAACCGTGTTATTTTTAAAGTCTATAAGAATGAAAACAGGATTCTATATCATTCTATAATCTATTCTAAGTTTTATACATACTACTACAAATACGAAAGAAAGCAAATCTGGCTTACAAGTCTTCAGAGGGAAATACCACTTGAGACAAACACTAAGAAAGCACTAGCCAGAAAGGGGAAGAAGTGGGACAAAGGTCATCTGTGGAGGAGGAGGTGAAGAGCTGGGGCAGTGGAGAAGACCATACAGTATTCTGAAGCATCAGGGACCTTTGGGGAAAGGAGAAGATGGGATGAGAAGGACATGAAAAGGACTGTGGAAGTGCCCAATAGACTGAAAAGCTAGACCTCTGAGCTCACAGAAAAGAGCCAGGAGAACAAAGTGATCATTGAAAATGCCTTGGCAGCAGCCTGAACATGGGAGGGATAAGACTGGTAGCAAAGAGCTCAGTCATGCAAGACAAGGCTAGCTCAAACTAATAATGAAATACACAACCAATGACCATCGGGTTAATGACCCAATGGATCTTAAGTTCAGATATATAATTAGAATACTACAGAATCTAACTTATTTTATAAAACCATATGTAACATAATCCTTAGTGAAAAATGTGTCAAGAAATTGACAATTATTATATGATGATTCAGAAATATTAATAATGTCTATCTTTGAGCCATGAGTCATGCTTTTCTGGTTAAAGATATAGTAAAAATATTAAATGTAAAAGTTGCATTGTAAATGTTATCAATTGAGACTAAGTTCCACAACTCTGTATTTTGATTGCTTGTGGTTTTCTGTAATGGTCTCCATATGTTTCAAAGAGAAGTTTCTTTGGTGTGGGGCTAAAACTACACTTACCTATGAGAATGAGGACAAACATTTAGAATGTAGTTAGGGATTATGATGGTTTAGAAAAGTGGCAGTTGTAAGTGCCCCTCCAAGACCCATGATTTCACTAGCCCTGAAAAGTTGCTGGGTTCCTCTCTTGTCAAGTGGGCCTTAAGTCCATTTAGAGAGCTGTTGGTTATCAACAAGGTATGCCTGCTACTACTGTACCCTTAGTGTTAACATGCAATTCGGGTCATTGTTATGGTTCATACGTGTCATATCTGGGTGTGGATAGGAGTGTTGTTTGCTTTCCTCCTATGGAAGTATGTGTGGCACTTTCTGATACCATGCAAGCTAGTCCTCAGGGAAGAGATTTTCAGGTTGCAGGCAGCTTGGATCCTCTGGTCCTGTGTCTGAAGTGTTTGATATGTTCAGCAATAAGAGCTTACTTTCTGCCTTTGGCAACAGCAATCAGGGGCAACAGCAATAGCCTATAATGTTTTAGGAGTCTTTTGGACAACAGTGGCCAACAATTCAAAGGAGGCCAACAATTCAACAGTGGACAACAATTCAACACTCATACCTGGTGTTGGGCTTTTTGTTAGTCTACAGTGTGGTGGTATTATGTTCCCTGAAATATTGTGTGTTCCCCGAAATAAACTTATCTGGGGTCAGAGAGTAGGACGGCCACAATGTTAAAAATGAGGATAGGCAGTGGTAGCACACGCCTTTAATCCTAGCATTTCAGAGACAGAAATACCTCTGGATCTCTGAGTTCAAGGCCACATTGGAAACAGCCAGGCATGGTGACACATGCCTTTAATCCCAGAAATCCAGCCTTTAATCCTAGGAAGTGACAGCAGAAAGTAGGAAGATATATAAGGCGTGAGGATCAGAGTCTAGAAGTATTTGGCTGGTTAAGCATTCAGGCTTTCAAGCAGCACAGTTCAGCTGAGAGCCATTGGGATGAGGACACAGAACTTGCAGTCTGAGGAAACAAGACCAGCTGAGGAACTGGAGAGGTAAGGTGGATGTGGCTTGTTCTGCTTCTCTGATCTTCCAGCATTCACCCCAATAACTGGCTCAGGTTTGATTTTATTAATAAGACATTTTAAAATTCATGCTACACTATGGCTCCTGGGGAAATTGTCAGGCCAAATGGAAAAATTCCTCTTAACTATGTGTGTATAGGATTTTTGTAGGATATGGGAAAGCACAGCCACTGCAGACAAAGAATGTGGCATTACTGAATAGGGCCGACCCTAGGCTCACTGACCAGAGCAGTGCATGTGGTGGAGAGAAGAGGAACAAGAGGCACAGTGGCACTACAGGTATGAGGGCACTGCTATGGCGGACAAAGGGAGCTCAGGCTGCCACCAATCCCCCTTCACCCTGGAGACACCACTGCTGCTCTCAAAGCTATTGAAAAAAGTCCACATCTGACAACCTGCAGTGGTCATGTGGGACTCGGTGCACAGATGAGAAACGCCACCACCAAGCCTGTGCCCTCTCCTGCCCTCACCATCAGCTGTGAGATGCCACAGAGGAGTCAGAACAATGAAAAGGAGTCTGAAGAGCCCACAGTTTCTCCAGAACAACTATGAACAGGTAGGTCTGATGGGAAGATGCTTTTAAAAAAAAGCGGACTCACGAAATTGGAAGAAGAGATAGCAGACAGCAGTGAAGGATATGGAGTGATATGGGAAAGCTCAGCCACTGTGGACAAAGAGTGTGGCATTACTGAATGGGGCCAACCCTAGGCTCACTGACCAGCTCCCAGCAAGGAGCCTCTTAGCTGCAGCCTTTGCTTACCCTGCTGAGAGACAGAAAGTGTGGGTCACCAGTGCTGCCTACAGCCTACAAGCTTGACAGCTGTGCCTGTTGATCCTCGTGTGGTAGGCACTGAGGACAGGGCAGAGTGTGGTGGCCTAGAGCTCCCTCAGAAACAAGTCATTACTGAAGGGCCTGCCACCATGGCTACACATGGAGAGCATGGAGGTGTGCAGTATCCAGGAGCCCAGGAGCTCGCATAGAACCTGCCAGGGACACCCTGCCTACCCACACCACCACCCTGACTCTGGACAACAGCAGGATATCCAAGACAAGTCTCAGCAATGATCCAGTATTTGTGGTACTTCAGAAACTAGAAAACTTGAACCAGACCAATGACTTGTTGCAACCAATATTTGTATATAAAGCTGTTTGGGATATATATATATACTGTGTGACACACTGCAGTTGCAATGTCACTTTGATGAACAAATGTGGTTGATGTATTGTGCACCCCAATAAACTTATCTAGGGGTCAGAGACAGAACAGCCACTATATTAAACATAGGTTTAGGCAGTGGTAGCACACACCTTTAATTCTAGCATTTCAGAGGCAGAGATCCATCTGGATCTCTGTGAGTTTAAAGACACACTGGAAACAGCCAGGTGTGGTAACAAGAGCTTTTAATCCCAGGAAGTGATGGCAGGAAGCAGAAAGGTATTTAAGGCGTGAGGACCAAGAACTGGAACCTTGTTAAACTTTTAGCTTTTAGCAGCAGTTCAGCTGAGGTCCATTTGGATGAGGATTCAGAGGCTTCCAGTCTGAGGAAACAAGACCAGCTGAGGAACTGGCGAGGTGAGGTAGCTGTGGCTTGTTCTGCTTCTCTGATCTTCCAGCATTCACCCCAATGCCTAGCTCTGGGTTTGTTTTTATTAATAAGACTTTTTAAGATTCGTGCTCCAAACAAATGTTCAATGGATAGGAAGGAAAGATGAAGGAACAGAACAGCACGTGTGGGAGAGGGAGGCAGAACTAGAGATGCAATGGTGACAGGTGTGGGAGAAGGCTGCCATGGATAGGGAACACGTCATTGCCAAGTAGGGCAGACAGGATGGTGTGCAGCTCTTTCAGGCTCTGACCCAAACACACTGCTCAGCTGCATGATCACCCTGGCTCTGAACAACAACAGGATGTCCAAGATATAGAATGGCTCATTTTCTGAATTGGGCCTCCTCAAAAGACCCCCATAGTTCATACTGTCCCTGGAGGCCATGTTGGTATCTATGGTCTGTGCTATCACCCCAGACCATGTGAATGCCCAAGGTTCTTGTGGATACCCATGGTCCATGCTGCAGCCAAGGGCCTAGTGGATGTCTGTGGTCTGTACTGCCACCAGAGACCAGGCTGAAGTCCATGGTCCATGCTGATGCTGGAGGCCTTGTGGATGTCTGTGGCCCATTATGTTACCAGAAACCATATGGAAGTCTATGATCTGTGCTGCCACAGACTGTAAAGGGCAAGGCAGCTTCTTTTGCAGTGGTGTTGATGACTGCCGCGTCACAGTTGAGAATGAGACATAGAAGACATCTGTGACAACCTCTCTCCCTCACCCTCAACAACACACACACACACACACACACACACACACACACACACACACACACACACACGAGAGAGAGAGAGAGAGAGAGAGAGAGAGAGAGAGAGAGAGAGAGAAGATAGGAAGCCATTGAAGAGAACTCTTAAAAACTGTAACAAGAATCCTGAAGTGCAACTCTTCTAGTACAGGTGTGGGAGGGAAGGACTCAGTTTTCTCTAAGAGGTTGCCCACTGAGAGCTTGACCATGCTCCAGTTAGTGTATGGGCAACACAAATTGGACTTGGGTTGTTTTTTCTTCTTCTTCTTCTTCTTCTTCTTCTTCTTCTTCTTCTTCTTCTTCTTCTTCTTCTTCTTCTTCTCTTTTTTTTTGGAGGTGGGGCAGTTCCTAAAGGTTGGGGGTTGACCAGAAAGACAGGGGAGTAAATGTGATGAGGGTACATTATGTGAAACTCACAAATAATCGATAAAAATGTTATGTTGGAAAGACATTGTGATAAAGATGATGAAGTACAGCTCTTCATAATTGGTGGCTTCTGGCAGGGGTGTGGGTGGGAAAGAACTTAGTTTTCTTTAAGGGGCTGGCACTGGGGGTTTGACCATGCTTCAGTGAGTACATGGGCAACACAAATTGGTTTTTTGTTTGGTTGGTTAGTGGATTTCACATTATTCATGCTGATCCCACTCATCTCCAAGTCCCCTTATATCAACTCTCTGCCCTTGCAATCTCCCCCCAAAACAAAACAAAGCTTAAAAGAACAACCAAAATCCAAACAAACAAAAATTTCTTATTGTGGACGCTATAGTATGGCCCACTGAGTCACACAGGGTACATTTCAGTCCATACATCTTTACTTGTAAGTGTTCTTTGCTATGAGGCGTTGGTCTGGGTCAGGCCTTCTATCTAGTAGCTTCTGCTGCAGTATTGAACACTAATGGGTCATCACTGGGATTCCTCTTGGATATGCTAATGTGATCTGTGTTGTGGGGCTATACGTTTGGCCCCTTCATATGCTCCTGAAGTTCGTAATGAGGGTGGACTAACTCAGCCCTAGCTCTGAGCCTGGGTGGTAGCTGGGTTGGTCAGCACTAAAGCATTCCCTCATCATCCAGCTCTTCAGGACTGCCCTGGCTAGCTCACCCAAAGCAGCAACAGGGCCAGCTCTCCTGCTCTCACCTCCTCAGGTGAGAGCATTTTGCCCAGGCGAGGTGTAGGGCCCACTGTCCTGGGTGTTGCAGCTGGTAAAGGGCAGGGTTGTTCTGTTAAAATTTGTAGGGTTTTTTTTGTTTGTTTGTTTGTTTGTTTGTTGTTTTTGGTGGAGGAAGGTTGCAAGGGCAGAGCGCAGATGCAAGGAGCCTAGCAGATGAGTGGGATTGGGAAAATTAATGTGAAATCCACAAAGAATCAATAAAAAGTTTTTAAATAAAAAAGATAACATAATTAATTACTTGATAAAAAATAATGACATCATCAACCAGAAATGGGTTCAGATTGATACATATTTTATCTGGAATCCTTGTGGTATCATTCATTATCTCTTCAACTTGGGCAAATAATGTCTAAACCTCAAATTCTTTTCTACAATTTATTTTTAATCATGTGTATGTGGGGGAGGATGCACTTGAATGCAGGTGCCTATCAATGGCATGAAAGGGCATTGGATTCCCTATAGTTGAAGTTACAAGTGGTTGTCAAAAAGCACCTTAGTGGATACTGGAAACCAAGCACAGGTCCTCTGCAAGAGAAGTTCATACTCTTAATGCCTGAACCAGTTTTCCAGCTCCCAAGTTCAAATTCTTTACCAGCAAAAATAGGGAGTTTTCATCTTACATGAATTAAATTTTAAAATGAATTAAAGAATAAAGAAAAATTGGCATACAATGGTGATGCAATAATGCTTTATTTATAGAAAAGGAAAATCTATTAATTAAGGTGGAGGGAGTTAGTGGCGGGTTTTGAGGCTCAAACCCAAGACATAAGTCTGCCAGGAAGGTACCCTGTGACAAAGCTATGTCACCACACTGAGGGTTTTTTTAACTAGTTCTCACAATAGGCTTGGACTCAGCAATTCTCCTGCCTCAGCTTCCAGAGTGTGAAGTAATAAGGACATGCCACCATCATACAGTATATAAAAACACTGCCTTTGTCTAGTTCCTCAGTAGAACTATACAAGACTTTCACAATTTTTAAATAATTTCTCCAAACGCATCAAACTTAATGTTAGGACTGAAACAGCAGCAAAATCTTAGTGACTTTGGGCTTTAGCACAGCTTATTACTTGATAGTGCCTTCAGAGGTCCATACCACTTCTATTCTGTCAGATCACTAGGGTCAGCCAGGTCAACATGCTACCTTCACAACTCAAACTGGCATCAGAATCATGTAATATGGCTAAATCTACTTTAAATTTCTGCCAAGTATACTGATTTCTTCATCTGTCTCTTTATAAATGTGAGTCTTAGGAAATATATATCTCAAAAATTAACAATGGTTGGAACTATAGCTCAGTGGTAGAGCATTTGACTGATAATACACAAGTCTCCAGGAATGGGTTCCCAGCACTGCAACAACAACAATAATAATAGCTAATTTTAAAAGAGAATTCAAAATTTTAAGTTCAGAAAGATGCAAGAGAAAAACCCAATAGATCATCAAAATTCAAGCAAATCTTGTGATAACATGAAAGCACACTAATCAAAATATAAATTATTCTTCCACACTAATCACAAAACTTCTAAATTGAAGATGTCTATATCTACATTTTGTCTGTTTTCCCTTTTTAATTAAAAATAGATTTTTCTCTCATATGATACATTCCAACCACAGTTTCCCCTCCCTCCACTCCTCCCAGCTCCACCACACACATCTTCCCCCTCCATGCACTTTTATTGTGCACTCTAATAAACTTACCCAGGGTCAGAGAACAGAACAGCCACTAGATAGACATAGAGGCCAGAAAAATGGTGTCACACACCTTTTATCCTAGCATTCCAAAGGCAGAGATCTGTCTGGGCTCTGTGAGTTCAAAGCCACACTGGAAACAGCCAGGCATAGTGACACATGCCTTTAATCCCAGGAAGTGATGGCAGGAAGCAGAAAGATATATAAGATGTGAGGACCAGGAACCAGAGTCAGTTAAGCTTTTAGGCTTTTGAGCAGCAGTTCAGCTGAGATCCATTTGGATGAGGACTCAGAGGTTCCCAGTTTGAGGTAACAGGATTGGCTAAGGAAGTGGCAAGGTGAGGTAGCTGTGGCTTGTTCTGCTTCTCTGATCTTCCAGCAGTCACCCCAATACCCAGCTCCAGGTTTGATTTTATTAATAAGACCTTTTAAGATTCATGCTACACACTCTCCCTCCACTTCCCTTCAGAAAAGAGAAGGCCTCCAAGAGACACCAACCAAACACTACCAAAGAGGATACAATAAGACAAGGCAAAAGCCCTCAAATCAATGTTGGACAAGGCCACCCAATAGGAAGAAACGAGTCCCAAGAGCAGGCAAAAGAATTAGAGATACACCTGCTCCCGCAAAAACACCAAGCTAACAGCCATGACATATATGCAAAGGATGTGGTACAGACCCATACACCCTGCACTTGCCCACTTCGGTTTCTGTGAGGCTGTGTGAGCCCTGCTTAGTTGATTAAGAGGGCCGTGTTCTCCTGGAGTCCTCCATCCCTCTGACTCCTACAGTCTTTCCTCTCCATCTTCCACAGGTTTCTTCAACCTGTAAGGGGAGGGACCTGATGGCGACCTCCAATTTTAGACTGTCTCTCCACATAATGTCTGAGTGTGGGTTTCTGCATCTGCTCCCATCTGCTGCTGGATGAAGCCTCTCAAAAGAAATCAATGAAATGATTCCTAAATAAATTCTGCTATACTCATATGTCTACATTTTTAGAAAGAAAAAATAACACATGCCTAAAGTGGCAATTAACAAGGCAATTCCACATAGTTTAACTGTGGTTAAAAGAGGTTTATTTTGGGGCGACTTGCAACCAGTAAAGAGGTCAGTTACAGGATCCGGGAGAGGTGAGGTGTATGTAGTCCAGCGTGGTTCTCTGGAGAACTCTGACTCGGTCTCCAATCCAGCATCCAGGATCATGAGGAGCCAAGAGAAGCCAGCAGATAACGCATCCCAGGTCTTAAGGGTCTGAAAAGGCCACGCCCCAGGGGTAGGTCATAGGCCGGTGTAGCAGTTAACTGCTGCCTCACTAAGGGTGGTACTTCAAGGTCAAAGCTGGAACAGCTACCCATTACACAAGCCAAGGAAGGCTGCAATTGTTATAGGAAAATGTTGGTATTTTGTCAACCTTTTAAAGTCTATGGAAAGTGAAACAAAAGACCAACTCTTTCAAGAGAGCTAAATATTATTTTTAATATTATTTAATAAACTGGTGAGCAAAAAAATCAATTCTCTAAAAGTTCCATACTGGTATCAAAGCTCATATGTGTTTAAGACCAGATACAGTCTTTAAGTATTTATAAAAGCCAATCTTATTTTTATAGTTAGTGTGTCCTAACTTTAAATTAATTAAGCTGCTAGTTATACTTTAAAAAAATCATGAACTTATTTCCTGGATAAGAGCCTTATGTTGTTTAGGTTAGCAAGAAATAGGTTCATGTTTTTCTAAATGATTATTAATAATAATTTTATCATTTAATTTATAATAATTATTAATTAAATTATTTTTATAAATGAAAACATCACATAATGTTTTTATTTATCAAAAGTAATTAAAATTGGCAAGTTCAATTTAAACAGTTTTGGGAGGGGTGTTGATTTTTCAAGACAAGGTTTCTCTGTGTAACATTGTTGGTTGTCCTGGAACTCATTTGCAAACCAGGCTGGCCTTGAACTCACAAGGATTTGCCTGCCTCTACCTCCCAAGTACTGGGATTAAAAGTGTGTGCCATCACTGTCTGGCAAACAAAATATTTTTAAAATATTGAGAAAAATGTAAAACTGAGATGGAGACAGAAAATATCATACACTACTCAGGATACACAGCATAAAAGCTATGATTCTCATTGTCCCAAATCTGAAGTTTTTTCTTCAAAAAAGTATACATCAAGGTAGATGTGGGAGCATATTCTTGTAATCCTTTATGAAAATTACATTTAATGTTTGTATATTCATTATAATATGTTTGTATCGAATCTACCACCCCTTCCCTCACCTCCAATTCCTTTCCCTTTCACTTTTCACTCTGACTTCATACGCTCGCTCTATTTTTTTAATACTCACTGACTGTTTAGTGCTGCCTCTGTTAGCACAGGTATGGAACCATCTACTGAAGCATGGGCAGCCTTTCAAGACCTACGTCCTTGAAGAAAACAGATTCTTCCTCCCTCATCCGCACTGGGACTTTTACTTTTGATCCTGTGAAAGCCTTGTGCATGAAGTCCCAGCCACCATTAGCTCATGTATGCACTGCACTGTCATATCCAGAAGATAGTTTCACTGTAGACAGCTGCCAGCTCTGGCTTTTTTGCCCTATCTTCAGAGAGAATCTCTTAGCCTTGGGGGTAGGGAGTGATGTAGACCTAATCACTCCACAGTCTTTTATTCTCTGTATGTTAACTGATTGTGGGTTTATTCATCAACATCTACTTCAAAGAGAATCTTCCCATATGAGGGCTGAGAGAGGCACTAATCTATGGGTGTTACAAGTCTTGGGAGTTTATTTATTACTATGTCTGCTTAACTTAATGGTATTTGATTCTTCCCTAGGACCTATCCAGCCAATGAGATTTTGAACTAGTTAATAGTATCAGGCCAGCTGCTCAAATGTTCAAGTCATCGTAAGCTACCTAGAGAGACTGAGGCCTATTCAGCTACATGAAACCCTGTCTCAAGAAAAAAACAAACAAACAAAAAACCTAAAACATAAAGAAAATGAGATGTATTTTCTTTTTCTGTTTAATATAGTAATATTAATAAAACCAGATGAACATTTTAATAAAAAATATAATCTGTTGAATTTTGGGTAAAACTTGAGATCATTACTATCTTTCTGAAGATAAGGAGTATGTCTTTATCGATTCAGTATACCTTAATTATAACAAAATACAAATGTATTGGTATTTATACTACAAAAACACTAAACTAAAAAATTTGATTCTCTAAAAATCAAATAAATAAAGGATCCTAAAGACATCAAAACAAGACGTGAAGAAAATTTTACAATATGCAAGTCTAACTTTTTTTTTTTTTTTTTTTTTTTTTTGGTTTTTCAAGACAGGGTTTCTCTGTGTAGCTTTGTGCCTTTCCTGGAACTCGCTCTGTAGACCAGGCTGGCCTCGAACTCACAGAGATCTGCCTGGCTCTGCCTCCCGAGTGCTGGGACTAAAGGCGTGCACCACTACCACCCAGCGCAAGTCTAACATTTAATGAATAAAATTAACTCTTTCACCTAAAGACAAATTCTATGGTCACAAAAACAAATTGTATATCAATGGAAAAATATATATCTAGTTTGAAAATAAATTTCAACTTGTACTAAAATAAAGTCACTAAGAACTGAAGAAAAGGAGTATACAAATATACTATTGAGATTAAGGAGTGTCAAAAATTAATAAAATAAAAAGATTATACAACTATTAAGTAATCCTGAAAAAAAAATATTGCAAATAATATTGCACTTCTTGGGGTTTTTTTCTACCTGTGGAAACAACAGGAGAAAAATTTAATCAGTGTAGAAAATTTCTTAAATTACAAATATTCCCCACAAATTGCATTTAGATATTTTTTAATTTTTAAAAAATATTCTCGGGCTAGAGAGATGGCTCAGTGGTTAAGAGCACCAACTGCTCTTCCAGAGGTCCTGAGTTCAATTCCCAGCAACCACATGGTGGCTTACAACCACTTGCAATGAGATCTGGTGCCCTCTTCTGTCCTGCAGGGACACATGCAGGCAAAGTACTATATACATAATAAATAAATAAATATTTTTTAAATATATATATATGTGTATAGATATATACATATTATATATAGTTTTATATATCCCACCAAAAAAAATGATGAAAGAAAATGTATGCATAACCTTGACCAATGCTGTGTCTGGACAAAAAGATCATGAACATGGACTCTTAGAGTTCAACTCCCCAGCCTAATATGACAAGGCATTTTTTTTCTACCAGAATCTACTGAACCCATAAGATATTTTTAAGACTTATTTCATTTATTTTATGTGTATTGATGTTTTGCCTACATGTATATGTGTATGCCCTATGTGTGAGGAAGTCAAAAGCAGGAACCAAATCCCCTGGAACTGAAGTCATGGACAATTGTGCACCACTGTATGGGTAGAGGAGATCCACCCAAATCTTCTGGAAGAGCAGTCAGTGCTCTTCTTAAGCACTTAGCCATCTCTCCAGGCCAATCCCTGAAAGATAATCTAATCTAATATATTCAAAGACAAGTGTTCTGCCTGCTTTTATTATTATAATACAACTATCACATGCTAGGTACAGTGGTTCCTGCCTGTAATCCAAACTTTTGGGGGAAAGGGGTGAGGCAGCCTGGGCTTCCAAGAAATAGACTGATTAAAAAAACAAAAAGACCAAACAAACATGTAAATAAAGAAAACCATTCTGAAAACATTTTTAGCACCCTAAACACATGATTAATGGGGGAATATGCTGCTATTATTCTGCTAAAGGAACAGCAATAAAATGAATCTTAATGGCATACTGCTATACCTTCAAGTCACTGGATTCCCCAAGTCTCATCATAGAAGCTTCTTCTTACAGTAGATGATAATTAACACAGAGATCCACACCTGAAAATGACTCAGAGAATAAGACACTTTGGAATATTCAGCCCCAAATGAGATGCCTGTATCATACCCCTGCCCTCCAGGTTCAGGATTTATGTGGAAGAGGCAAGTCAAAAGATTTTAAGAGCCAGAGGCAAGGTGTAACTCCAAGGAAACTGCATTTTTGTGTCATGACACAGAGACTGTGACAGAATCATAAGACCTATACAGCTCAAGCTGAACACAATCTCTGTGTGGAGACGAGGGAGTGGGCACAATGTCCCACCCCTGGCCAAGAAGCTATGTAGCTAGAGTTTTCTCTCCAGGTCCCACCAAGCCCCAGCATTCCAACAGCCCACTTACAAAATAATCACACAAAGACTTTTATTACTTATAAACTGTATGGCCGTGGCAGGCTTCTTGCTAACTGTTCTTATATCTTAAATTAACCCATTTCTATTCATTTATAAGTTGCCACATGGCTCGTGGCTTACTGGTATCTTACATCTTCCTTGTCAAGCAGTGGCTGGCAGTGTCTCTCTGCCTCAGCCTTCCACTTCCAAGAATTCTCTTCTCTCTTTGTCCCACCTATACTTCCTGCCTGGCTACTGGCCAATCAGTGTTTTATTTATTAACAAATCAGAGCAACACATTTGACATACAGAACATCCCACAGCAAAGCTATTTACAAATGATAGCTTCTGGGAGACAGAGAGTCAGATTTCTTCAACACAGGGTATATCAACCACACTCCAGGGCAGGCCCCAAACTCAGAAGTAGTCAGTCAGTCAGTACAATTGGATTTCATGGGTTTGCTTTTTTGGATTGTTTGTTTTAGTTTGTTTTGCTTTTAAGAGAGAAAGAACATAAAGTTCAACACCATTCACAACAGCCACAGAGAATATAATATCTTAGGGTAACTCTGGCCAAGCAACTGAAAGACTTATATAATAAAAACTTTAAGACATTGAAGAAAGAAATAGAAGAAGATATCAGAAGATAGAAAGGTCTTCCATGCTCATGGGTCAGTAGGATTAATATAGTGAAAATGGCAATCCTACCAAAAACAATCTAAAGATTCAGTGCAATCCCCATCAAAACTCTAACACAATTCTTTACAGATCTTGAAAGGACAATACTCAACTTCCTTTGGAAAAGCAAAAAACCTAGGATATCTAGAACAATTCTGAACAATAATAGAAACTCCAGAGGTATCACCATCCTTAATTTCAAGTTCTACTACAAAGGTATAGTAATAAAAACCACATGGTATTTGGCATAAAAGCAGACATATTGATCAATAGAATTGAATTGAAAACCCACACATAAATCCACACACCTATGGACACTTGAGTTTTGATAAAGAACCCAGAAAGAAACAATGGAAAAAAGAAAGCATCTTCAACAAATGGTGCTGGATGTTTGCATGTAGAAGAATGTGAATAGGCCCATATTTATCACTCTGCACAAAACTCAGGTCTAAGTGGATCAAAAACCTCAACATAAAGCCAGATACACTAAACCTGATAGAAGAGAAAGTGGGAAATAGCCTTGAATTAATTGAAACAGAAGACAACATCCTGAACAGAATATCAATAGTATAGGCACTAAGGCCAACAGTTAATAAATGGGACCTTATGAAACAGAAAGGCAAAGGACACCATCAACAGGACAAAATGGCAGCCTACAGATTGGGAAAAGATCTTCACCAACTCCACATCTGATAAGGACTAATACTGAAAATATATAAAGAACTCAAGAAACTAAATATCAAAAAAACAAATAATCCAATTAAAATATGGAGTACAGATCTAAAGAGAAAATTCTCAACAGAAGAATCTCAAATGGCTGAGAAATACTTAAAGAAATGTTCAACACCTTTAGCCATCAAGAAAATGAAAATCAAAACTACTCTGAGATTCCATCTTACCCCTGTCAAAATGACTAAAATCAATAACACAAGTGACAGCTCATGCTTGAGAGGATGTGGAGCAAGGGGAACACTCCTCCACTGGTGGTGGGATGCAAACTTGTACAGCCACTATGAAAGTCAATTTGGTAGTTCCTCAGACAATAGGAAATTGATCTACCTCAAGATCCAGCTATACTACTATTGGGCATATACTCAATGGGTGCTCCATTCTGCCACAAGGACACTTGCTCAACTATGTTCATAATGGCTTTATTTATAATAGTCAGAAACTAGAAACAACATAGGTATCCCTCAACCAAAGAATGGATAAAGAAAATATGGTATATTTACATAATGGAGTATTACTCAACTGTTAAAAAAAAAATGACATAATAAAATTTGCAGGCAAATGGATAAAACTAGAAACAATCATCCTGAGTGAGGTAACCTGGATCCAGAAAGACAAACATGGGATGCATTCACATATAAGTGGATATTAGCTGTTTAGTAAATTATAATCATGCTACAATCCACAGGCCCCAAAAGGCTAATTAACAAGGAGGCCTCAAGGGTGGACACAAGGATCTACCTGGAAGAGGGAAGTAGGAAAAATCTGCAGGTGGACTCAGGGGGTGTGGGGACGGGATAGGAGGGTCAGGTGGTGGTGGAGGAAGAAAATATGGGGAGAGGCGATTGGATTGGAGGGCACGGGGTGGGGGGACAGTGTAGAAATCATGCAGTGAAAACTCCCTGGGATCTGTGAGGGTGACCTCCTAGTAATGGAGGAGTACTGAGCCTGAACTGTCCATCGTCTTTAACCAGGAAAGGATTTCAGTGGAGGGACTGGGAGACCAGACCAGCCAAAACACCTTCTACCTACAATCTGTCCTGTCTGCAAAATGTGCTAGGGCATCGGTAGCAAAGAACTTGTAGGAGTGGCCAACCAATGTCTTATTTAACATGAGGTTCACTACATGAGATGGAGCCCATGCCTGACATTGTTTGAATGGCCAGAAACTAGAGAACAAAAGGCCCAGACACCTAGGATAGAACCAAACATGACTTTTAAAAATCAATGAAATGACTTGTAATGATGTTATAATATACTCATAGATCCATTCCTCATCCAGTCACCATCAGAGAGGCTTCCCCCAGAAGCTGATTGGAGGGGATGCAGAGATGCCCTGCCTAGAATTAGAGAAAGAGAGCCCAGGTTAGAGTTCTCCACTGGGTCCCTGCCCTCAGACTGTGAGAAACAGATGCTTGGAGGACACTGGGAGAGCACTGCCCATGGAGTCAACTGATTAGGGTTCATGGGGGCTCAAAGAGACTGAAGCATCATGAGGCCTGCATGGTTCTGCACTAAGTCTTCTGCATATATGTTATGGTTGTTGGCTGGGTGTTTAGGGGGGACTCTTGAGAGTGGGGTATCCCTGACTCTTTTGCCTATTCTTGGGACCATTTTCCCATTTTCCATTTTGCCTTGTCCAGCCTTGATGTGAGGATTTGTGCCTGTTCTTATTGTATCTTGCTGTGCTATGTTCAGATGATGTCTCTGGGAGGCCTGCTTTGTTCTGGGGTGAGGGGAGATGGGAGGAGATCTGGAGAAGAGGGGAGGTAGGGAGACTAGGAGGAATGAGGGAAGAGAAGCTGTGGTCAGAATATATTGTATAGGTGAAGAAAAAATAAAAATTTTAAAATAAAATATACTATATGAAATTCTCAAAGAATAAATAAAAGTCATTTTTAAAGAGTATGATTCATAGTTTTATAAGTTCCCAAGTATATGTCCATATGGAAAGAAGCAAATAATTTATTAAACGAACTGTTTGATTTTGAAAGAACAAATCTGAGAAAAGACGAGCTTTAACTGTAGTTTTGTTCATAAGAGGATCATGACCCTGTGTGAATATTATGAATCAGGTTTAGTCATCTCAACTAAAAATGAACTGAATTTGCTGGAGTAAAAGCCTCAAAAAGAAAGTACATGCATGTGGTTCCACATGGCTGCATGCAGAAGATTTTCTCCAAAGGGATCTTGAGAGTGTGCCTGCAAAGCATTCTTCCCTTGTGCTGTTTTCACGTTTGTGCTCTTACACTAAATAAGCAAAAACCCAGTGCTTTTCAAATAGAAAGTCATCTCTGCTGTGGACATAGCACAAACTCTAAAAAGGGAAAAGTAATTAAAGTCCTAACTGATGGAATACATCAAATACTAGATATCCATGTGTGTTCTCAGGCTGCAATTACTTTAAAGAGGTCAGAAAATTAACTGGAGGTAAAGAGACTAGTGAAAACCTTCTTTCCACGAATGTTTTTTGAAAAATACAAAAGGAATTTGAAGGCTCTGGGAGACACATGGTCTTCTCATTCTAGAAGGAAGCTCCTAGATTGACAAAACTCCACTATTTTTTCTTAAATAAGTATTAAAATATTTGGGGGGGGGGACCCTTTTCCTCTCTTGCCTGATCATCCCCTCCCTTTCTATACCCCTCTGTCTCCTTAAAGAGGAGTCTGCCCCTCGCTGGATCGTGTGACGCCACACCTGGAGTGGGAAAGGAGTACAAGCCAGAGGGCTGAGGGCTCTTGCTCTTTGACCTACTGCATGGTCTGGTCAAGCTAGCTGGCCTCTCCAAGCTCCACCTTTACTTCTTCATTTTGTTTAACAATATGGAGAACATATGGCAGTTTCTGTTTTTTAAGTACGGCTACAATACCAGTAGAAACCAACTTCATGGACGAAGATGGTAAAGCAGAGAAACACCTAGTCAGAAGTGAGTAGACATTCTAATAGCAGTCATTGATCCAACATTTTTAATTCATTGATTTAAGCACAATCACTGATGTCACATTTATACTATATTTTTTAAAGACAAATAGATAATAATGAGCAAACTTAGAACAAGGTCATATCTTTAGAAGCCATATGAGAACTAGAGGGCTCCAATTTTACTGGTAATGTTTTATTTCTCAACCAGGTTTAGAGTAAATGGATATACATACATATAAACATACATGCACATACAATCTTTTTTTCATATGAAATGCTTTTTAATCATTTTTATGTAACCACCAAAGCATCTGTAACCAAAAGCAAAAATAAATGAAAACATTTCTCTGGGATTTTAAAGGCCAGTGGAAAGAGTTGTGTGTGGTTTCAAGCATTCTCCTGCTGAACTTAAAAGGTAAATATTGGGGGTAGGGATGCAGTTCACTAAAGCATATGCTCAGCATGTGCAACAATCACAGTTCCATCCTTAGTATTACATTTTCAGGGGTAGATAGTATTATGTTTCCTTAATGTAAGAAAAAAAAAGAAATATGTTATAATTTCCACTCTTGCATAGAGTAAAAACAAAAAGTTCGCAAAAGGCATACAAGACAAAATAAGCTATATTGGTAGCTTGATAAACCCATTTAAGAACAGTGAGAAAGATGATGCCCCGTGATTTGTACTCTAAACATATGCTTGAGAGAAACCCATGAGAGTCACATCTGAAAACCTAATGTTGGTTGCTTTTACTAAGACAAGTCATAACTGCAAAACTTTACTTTAAAGTAATCAAAGGCCCTTCTCAGCTTCTACGTGGAACTACCTGCAAAATCCAAGTGCTTCTGATAGATCTAGGATTTTCCACCAAGAGAGTATAGATCATTCAGCAAAATATATTGACTGTATACTACCATAATGGCTCATTAATTATCATTATGATGCAGATATGTAATGGAAACAGATGTTCCTTTTTCCTCTCAGCAGCACACAGGAAAAGTATAAAATTGCTGATGCTGCATGGACTACCACCTCAGCACAACAGAGGAAAAAGACATTAGCACATGACAATATTAGTTTTTACTACACAACTAATTGCATAAAAAGTATAACTTGAGATCATTAAATCAATATAATTTTCAGCACTACAGAAGAAAAACAAATAGATGTGTATAACCAGCCTCCTTATTTCACATCTGCAGTTGGAAAAATACTTCTGAGACACTAAGTATATGCAAAACGCTATCACTTCTTTCAGAGCACAGAGAAAAGAATGTTGTCCTGCCAACTTTGCTCATGCAACATGAATTAGAATGCTGCACTAACAGAGAACTTCTTTTCAGGGTATTGGTATAATGGCTAGAAACTTTCTAGAAAATAGCTTGACTCTATGAAACAGTCTGTATCTTCAGTGAGAGAAGTTAGTTTTCTCTAAGAATATATTGTGTGGAAATAGCCACATATGATTAAAGATTTGATGTAAATGCACAACTTTGTAATAATGGAAAATTAGAATCTCATTTTCCAAAAGTAGAGCAATGATTAATTACAGTACATGTGTTAAAACACAGCCAAGTAAATATAAGTGACTTTCATAATAATTTAATCGTATTTAACTTTTTGGAGGAAAATGGGTTGAAAAAACACACAAAAAATGTCATTTTTAATTTTTACAAATTCTCTCTAATGAGGAGACACTAGTTTTTTAGTCATAGAATGTTGTGTTTCTTTTTTCTTTAAATATTGTATTTCTATGTTCTGAAACAGCTGTCATTGTCCAAAATTTCCAAAATGTTTTTGGATCAAATTATTCTACCAAAAAAAATCTGATGAAGTAAATTGACTTAAAATTATGTAATATGTTATTTAATTTCTAAATCTGGCAGAGAAAGAAAAGCATTTGCCAATCACATAGGTAATATACATTCTCCTGTTAACTAAAGAGGTTAACTACAAATTATAAAACATTTATAAAATAAACATGTTTACTTACAATCTACATGTTCTGTTATATGCCATCAATTCCAGAATTTTTCCAATTAAAAGTGTTTATCAAGCCAATAAAGTAGCTTATTAATTGCTCTCCTGTGTATGCCAATAGGAATATTCACCCCAGCTTTCCTAGGGCTCTTCTTTTCCTTCTTCTGTTTTACAAGAAGGGGCTGATTTGTCTTAGACTATTACTGTCTATTACTTCTAGAAGTCTTGAGGAAAGGTGGGAAGCAGCAAATTCTGGCAATCTGCCTAAAGAGAAATCAATGAAACAAATTAATCCTTCGCTGGCTGCAATGACACAGTAATCCATCATTCAGGGCTGCTTTCTATACCAAATCAGGGAATAGCAGAAAGAGCCCTGGGGGACATCCCAGACAACAACTTACACCAACTGGAAAACACTGAAGAACCAGTTTATTTAAAGAGGATAGATTTCACTTGATTGCCTGTTTGGTCAAATAAATATTTTTCTTCCACGGTATGGTGAACCTGCAGGCCATGACTGTATCTTTAGAATTCAGCACCAAATATACTAACTGACACCTATAAGGAATACACACTTTAAGTCATTTGCATTGTTAATTAGTATGGTCAAATATCTGATGAGTAATCTTACCATTCCATCCAACTTTCACATGTTTGACATGACCCCTTTTCAGTAGGGTTTAACTGTAAATTTACATACATATCTACAACTTCTAGGAAACCCCATATGAATGAAGTGTTTATGCATCAAATGTAATGCTAGAGATATATGTAGTTTTCTAAGTGCTATATAAAGTTTAAGGAGTTGAAATTTTTAATTACTTTTTATAGTGTGGATTTCACCAAGCAAAACAGATGATATAAACAGAATTTTAAAGTGATAAATTTGTTTATAATAGTTAACAGTGCTGAGAAATAAATGTGGTTTCTTTTCAAAGCAAAATTGTTATAATCAATGATACATTCACACTCTGTATATTTAGTTATACAAAAAGCATGGGCTGGAAATACACTCCGTGTCAGACTGCTAGACCAGTATGGGTGAAACCTTAGATTTGGTATGTAGCACTCCAAAGCAAACAGCAAAAGTGTATTATCTAAATTTTCATGTTTTATGTATAAATCTATGCAAATGAGTATATCTTACTCGGCTAATGTATTCTAAGGAGAAGTAACCACAAGAACTATGAAGTCACAGCATATTACTATTGTTCCATGATTTCTGTAGTTATCCATGAGGAGTTAGTGAGAAGATTTTAAATAACTAAACAAATCAAAATGAAAAAAAAAACAAACAAAAAAAAAAAAAAAAAAAAAAAAAAAAAAAAACACCACTACAAGGGCTCCTGGAATGTTGAAACCCTAGAATACTTAATCACTGATCCAAAACAGAAAATTAGATTAAATAAATCCTAAGCATTTAGTTTTTGAGTGGCATCTTCAATCCCAAGGTCTATAACCATATGATCACAATTCCTGGCCATGCTGATGCATTTTTAATTCAATGCATGAATCTAGTATTTATTGATTTAATAAGGTTAAGGGAATTACATTGTTGCTGCTACTGATGAACTGTCAGCAATTTAATCTAGTGAAATCTTACAGAGAAATGTGCATTTAGGAATGGGAGCGCTAGAAAAGGAGCAATATTCAGGTATATAGAACTACTCACCACTCATGGTAGTGGCAAAAACAAAAACTGTTTTCTCCGACAGCTTTGAACTCCAGGCAGCTGATTTTAGTAAGGATGCCGTTACCTACCGACTGGTTGAACAGACTGTGGAAATGCAGAGTAGTTGTGCAGACTCCTTCAAAATTGAGGGGGAATTATCAGCCCACTTACCTTCTAGCCTCTCCTTACACATTGTTTAGTTTCTATTTCCCTAACAGAGCAGTCCAACCAGGCCTTGAACTCACCACATTGCCCACACTGTTGCCCAGGCTGACCATAAACTCTTGGTCCTCCTGAATCACTCCCTGGATGCTGGATCCTTATGAGTTTGGTTTACACACACACACACACACACATACCTGAACTACTTTGTCATCTAAGAGAGTTTCAAGAGGTCAACCGGTGTCCTCCTCCCTTGAACCCTAATATTTTCCACGGCAATACTGTGCACACAGGACAGAAGACAAGGGGGTGCATTTTCTTATAGGCAGTTCTGACAAAGTAGAATCAAAGGAGAGGTTTTTAAACAAAGTCAGAATCAGAAAGGGCCCAAAACCCAGCAAAGTTTCCAAGCAACCACGGAGGCTCATGGTACTCTGGTGACACCCTGCTCCTATGCTTATCTCCCCAACACCTGGGGAGCATGTTCTCCCCCAGTTTTTCCCTGACTTTGAAGAAATGGCTACTCTAAGGAGTGGTGAGGCTGCTGGGGTCAGTAAAACTATGCTAATTGTGAGCCTAATTGCTTCAAGCAGACTTGCCTCCAAACAGGGAGAGCCCAGTTGATGGAGTCGGTCTGTTCCTAATAAAATGAAGAAGCACTGAATTAAATTCCCAAGGAAGGCACTATAAAAGTTTCCACAGTGTAACCAAATGACTTCACCTATGCTATTGCCTCTGAGATGACATCTTTGAAAGAAAGCAGACCCCAGTTGGGCTCCATATTCATAAATTGGCTGCGCTTAGGCCTGTAAATCTGGATTGATTTAAAAGGCTTCTTCCTCCTTCCACTCAAATGAAGTCATTGTTAATTAGATGGTTTTTGTTAACAATGTCACTCTCTCAGCATTACCTGCTCACACTTGCAGCCACTCTGGTGCAGCATCTGGGGCACCAGTTCCCTTGCAATACTTTGGTTGGAAGTGGTGGTATTGTCCGTTCCCCCATCCCTGTCTGGAGAAAGATGCTACTCAATGCGTTAGTGTGCAGTACAGACCATCTTCCTAAACTGAGAGATTATAAGGCAGTCGCTGGAAACACAATTAAAATCTGCCATTTCATGAACTACACTGCATTTTTTTCCTGTGGTAACCCTACCTTGCAGATGGGATGCTTTAAAGTATAGAAGGAGCCCACTAGATAGATGGCTTGGCAGGTAAAATGTCATTTGCCACCAAGCCTGTTTACCTGAGTTTGAACTCTGTGGAAGGAGAACAGAACACTGAAAATCGTCCTCTGACCTCCATACAGTGCCAAGGCATGCACGGGAGGGGGATATTAAAGACATACATACATACATACATACATACATACATACATACATACATACACATACATACATACATACATACATATATATGTGTGTGTGTGTTTGTATATGTATGTATGTGTATGTGTGCATGTATTTATGTATGTGTGTGTGTGTGTGTGTGTGTAGTTAATTTTGACTAGCTCTCCAGCTTCTTAAACTCAGGATCTTCCTTAAAATATAAATTTTTAAAATGCGTTTTGAGGTTCTCCAACCGTGCCTTGAGATCGATCTCAATCTCTCTCTCTCTCTCTCTCTCTCTCTCTCTCTCTCTCTCTCTCTCTCTCTCTCTCTCTCTCTCTCTCTCTCTCTCTCTCTCTCTCTCTCTCTCACACACACACACACACACACACACACACACACACACACTCCTAAAAGTTCTGGTTGCCCCTAGCCCGGCAAATCGCGGAGAACTGCGAGACTCAGCTCTGGCCAACGCACAGGCAATGACTGGCAAAAGCAGTTTCAGCCGAGGGCGATCTTTGAATATCACCTGCTTGGGCTGGGGCAGCTCACACTCTGGCCCCGAGGTGTCTGGCAGTGAGGACCCAGGCGCCCGCAGGGGGTCTGGGCAGCGTGCGCCACCCCCCGGCCGGGCTGGGGTTCCTTTCTGAGTCCCCCTGATCAGTCTGCCGACATTGTCACTGCACCGGCTCACCCGTTGGCGGCCTACAGTGCCACCAAGAACGTGGCCTCTTGATGTCCCACGGAGGCCTAGCACGCGATCCCTGGCGGGGGATCCCTGTGGTGCTGGGCGCCGCACTCGCACCCAGCGCCGGTGGATGACCCTGTGACTGAGGCGGGAAGTGGATCTCGCTGGCGAAAGCAGCTGTGGCAAAGTGGCATTTTTAAGTCTGCACTTCTCCTGCCGGGGTGGGAAAAGCCCAGCCCCAGACCGAATAACTCGCCCCCCTCCACCCCCACACCAGGGCCTGCCTTTTAGGGATGAGGAGACACAGGAGAGTAAAGAGCCCTTGACTGTGATGGGAAGGGCCTGCATTTGCTAGCAGCGAGGATGCACTGATCCACCGCTCCAGTGGACAAAGCTGCTCCGCAGGGAGGTCAGGATCTTGGCCTCTCAAAGAGCACTGGAAAGCCCTGGTTACCCTGGTCTGAGCGGTTCTGCAGCCAGAATCCGCCCCGCCCCCTGCTTCATCTTGGGGGAGAAAGGTACATCTGAACAGGAGTCATCAGCTAGGGCATGAATTTAGTCTTGGGGCCTTACTCTTAATTCCAAGAGCCTGGGGACAGTACTAGATCTTAGGAACCAGCTCGCCATCCTGACCAGCTTGCGGGTGCGGAGGAGTCCGGAGCTCAACGCTAAGCTACAGTGAATCTTGATTTTCTAAAAATGAGGTTGGACAGCGACCGCAGAAGGACGTACCACGCCAAGAAAACACACACCTGGAGTTAGGATTCTTAATTGTAGGTCTTCAAATTCTTGACCTCGAAGATTTGCTAGTCCTGCAACATGTACTCGCTGCACAAGAGGGTTTGGGGAAAATCAGTTTCTTGGCATTTTTTGGTCCCTGTTATGTGTGCTTAATGTAGACAATAGCTGCAGTCTAAACACCTGCGATCTCTTACAACAATCAATTTGAAGAGAGATTTCAGTCGTTTCTCCTTCTGCATCCAGAGGGAGAGAACCCTGAAGCATTAAGGTTATTCCTCTCCTAAGTATGCAACAAGAGGTTTGGGAGGAAACAAACAAACAACAACAAACAAAACAGCTAAAGACACTGCTGCCCACGTCCTGGGGAGGTTCCCCTTGCAAACAGAAAAGGCTAGCCGATTTTTTACCCCTGTCCTTTTAATGCTTGTGTGAACCTCAGTTCTGTCTTGGATCCTAGGAAACATTCCTTTGACCCCAGAGATTCATCTGGAACTATGCAAAGAAAAATTAGCCCAAAGAAAGACAAGCTGCTGAGTAGAGGGCGGTGAGCAGAGATCCTAAGTGGAAGCTGGGGTTCCTCTGACCCGGCTTCGGGACCGCCTCCACAGCAGGTAAATCCTTGTGTGCCCGGCTTCAGGGCTCTGGCACACCCGGCCTAAACACCGCCACGTGCTCAGGGCTGCTGTGCCCCAGCTCTGCATTTGGGGGCGGTTTGCGCGCGCATGCACTCTCACAGGGCGCGTGCTTCTCTGTCCCAGCGCCTGGGGCCCTTCTAAGGCTGTCCCGACCGCGGAACTTAGCGAGGTCCCGCAGAGCACCAACACTCGACCGTTTCGCTGGCATTAGACCCGCAGTCGCCCTGGCCTGAGAGGCCCGGAAGGTGTGAGGCCATCCAGAGCCTAGTAAGGGACAGCATCTTCCCGCCTCTGGCTTTCTCCCTGCCAGTCAGCCCAGCCACTTGTCACTCGGCTCCCCTTCCTTCCCAGCAGCTACAAGACAACACTAGGCCAGACCGACCTGAGCGCCCGGTCAGCTGCCAAGTGCGCGGTCCGAGCAGCCCGGGCTCCCCCGCTCCTCCAGGTAGGAACAGCACCGGTGCACTTTTCCAGCCTCTGCCCTTCACCTCCGCCTCCCACACACCCCTACAGAGCGAGGACCCGCGGGTGTTTGGGGTGGCTGTTGTTCTTTTAAAAGTATATTAAAGGATCATTGGCGTCTCCCAGTCAAGTCATTACGCCTTTATCCCCATCAATTAAGCACACCTCAGAGGACTGCTATTAAGAGCTAAATTGAGCTGCAAAAGTAGGTATCCCGTTTCAGGCAGATGTTGTTATCTCCCGCTGAGGCGCGGCCCGCCCGGCTCTACCTCGGCTTCCTGCTCCCGCCCCAGCAAGGATGAACCCGGCTTTCCGCGCCGCGAGGAGGCTGAACGGAGGTCGCAGCCTAAACAATGCGCTGGTGCTAGGAACAGACCTATCCCATCTCAAGCGCTGTGCACGTCAACAAGAAGTGTCTTCCAGAGTTGAGTGAGGGACTACGCCAAAAGCTAGCTGAGCGTTTTTTGCTCAGAGAGGTGGGGAATAGCTGGCTCCCAGCTGGAGCTGCAGAAGGAGGAGGTTGTGATGGAGAGGGCAAACTAGCGAGTGTGGCTGGCCGTCTGCTACCCTTTCCTCCTCCAGCCTCTGCAGCCTCTTTCCTGGTAGCAGACCCCCAGAAGCCCAGAACGCCTTGTGGATCAAGGCGTGGCGCGGTGCGGTGGAGACAGGGAATTTGGAGCTACAGAATCCCGAATAGAAAGATGCACTTAAGACAAAGAAAACTGACTTGGGATTCCTGTGGCCTTCCAGCCAGATGTGTCTTTCCACCCTTTCTCACTTCAGACACTCGAAGCACCACTGTCTCCCACAGCTGGGAGACCTAGGAGCGCTCAGGAAAGAAACAAAGGGACAGGGCCCTTACTGCAGTCTCAAGGTTTTCTTCGTGGCACTAGCCACAATAAATTAAGCCAAGGCTAAAGGAGATTAATTTCCCAACATAATCCAATTAAAAGATTTCTAAACCAATCTTTTACGAAAAAAAACTTAAAAGGTGTGCGGTTAAAGAGGGATCTGGTTTTGATGACAGTGATTTATCACCTCCACACTGAAGCAAGCAGGGAACGGTTGGCGCCTCCAATCTAACCTGTGCCTCCCAGAAAGCCACCTCACCTACCACACTAACCTGGGCCTGGCTGAAAGGGACTGGGGTTGCTTACAAGCACCATAGACTTTTTAAAGTGCTATTAGATTTATGGTCTCTTTGTCGACGCCCATCTAGAGTAATTAGCACATATGTTCTAAATAGATGATAGTTTTGTGAGCAATAAAGCAATTACCCATCCTTGGAGCTGACAGTTCCTCCAACTAAACTCCAACCAGCAGCTAATTGGAAAAGTCATTTCAGCTACATTGTCTGCAATTAGTCCTGCTAAACTACTACACCCCAACTTGCTGGTTTGAGGTTAATTTATTCAGCGTTAAATTTGCATGGACAAGCCTTTGCCACAAAGGGACTTGCCTTTTGCCCCCTCTGGACTGTACCCAGGAACTAAAGAAGCACGTGGGAGTAAACAGCTGATATCTGGAAACTAGGATGGCTTCTGGACCAAGGTGGGAGGGTGCCCCCCCCCCATCCAGTCTGAGCTTCAAGGTCAGTGTCCATGAGGCTGAATACCTACAGAGGAAATCATTGTTTCTTCTGAGCAAAAACCAGAAGAAGCCGTCAGTTTGTGCTATCAAAACCTCCACTGAAATTTTAAATCAAAATACAAAGAAAGCAAAGAGTTCTGGATCACACCCGTCCTCACATCCACCCAGGACCACCCCTACTGTCCCGAAGAGATAAATGTGAATCAAATAACACCCACCCAAGAAGAGCTCTCAATCCTCATCTGGAGGAAGCAGCCTCCAATTCCCAAAGTGTCTCCAGGAGAGAAAAGACTGCAAAGGTCAGGAAGCCTGGCTTCTGCCTGCTGCCAGTGACTCTGAGTATAAAGCCACTTCCCCCGGAAAAAAAACACGATTTCTCCATAACTTTTAACTTTCTTTTCTTTGCTGTTTCCCTTTTCCCTCTTTTTTTCTTTCCAGATCTTTTTCTTCCTTCTTTCCTAAAGTTAAACCTAATCGGTCCAGGATGTATGTACATTGAGTGGAAACAATTTGGTAAATGTTGGTTTGACGCCCCACCGGCACTTCCAAGTACCCACAGCTCAGATTCTTCTACTTCATTTAATCTTTAGTGGACAGGGCTGCCCCAGTGCTCCTGTTCACCAGGAAGCCCAAGGAAATATATCAGTTGGGGTTCAAAATCCTGGGAGGGAAAGAAGAGTTAAAGAGAGATAATCTGCCCCCACCCAGCTGCTAACTGCTGAGCTGCCACCTCAGCAGGCTGCTAGTAGAAGAGGCGGCTGAAGCCCCCAGTCTCTGCAGAAAGGGTATCTGTGTCAGGGAGCAGAGAGACTGGCAGCTTGACATGGGAACTTGTAGCCCTGGTAACGGAGTATTCCCCTAGAGGAATTTATAGCAGTGTCCCAGGCTTAGAATTCTGCTTAGAAGAACATGGAGGGGGGTGCTTCCTAGGGAGGAAAGACCCTTGCTTTCAGCCCTAGAAATCACATGTCCTTTTCTGGATAGCTATTCGAATTTCTTTTTAAAAGAAATGTAGCAAACCCAAAGGAAGATGCATTGAGTGCTGTTTTAGTCAGCCTGAATTTTACTAAAATAATTCTAGTTTTAAAATAATTTGTAATCAATTATCAGCCTCAAGAAGTTGAAAATATACATATAAAGGAAAAAAAACTTTCAATGAACTTTATGTTCCGCTCTTATTTTCCACTTATTTATTGTGCTTTGTCTAATTGAATTTGAAGCAAGAGAAATTGAAAGTAAAGAACTTGTTACCACTCTGCCCCACCTGTCACATCATCTCCGCCCTCTGAGGAGGGAGCCTTCTATCAGGTGACTTCTGGTGGAAAACAAAAAGAAAACAAGATGTCTTTCTAAAAGATTAACAACTGAGTTCTTATTTGTGTTTTTATAATACTTAAATTCGGCCAGAAACTGAGGATAAGAAAAAGCTTAAGGGAAAGCCAGCTAAAAGTATCACCCGATGTGGTGGAGAATTAAAACGTACACAAAGGGCAACAGAATCCATGCAACCCCTTCAGTGTATGAGACATATACACATACATCCATGTCCCCCCCCAAAAAAAAAAACACCCTAAGCTCATGTGTGCAAAGAAGCAGTCCTATGCAAGCTCAGCTAGCTGTCTGCAGACATGTATTCACTCCTGGAGCAAAGGCATTTTTGTTGCTCCCATACTTTCTTTCCATTAAGAGCGATTAGATGATGTCTATTCAAAGTTGCTGATCCAGAGAGAAAATAAGAGTAGATAAAAGGAGATTTCAAGTGACCTCCTCATCCCTTTCACACCAACCTGAGCCCTAGAATAGCCTAGGATCAACTAACACAAAAGCCCTTACTTTCTCCTTTCAGCTTCAGAAGATTTCATGCAAGGGGTTAACAATAAAACCTAGAACTACTCTGAGTTTTGTTAGGTCATGCATTTGGAATACTTTATTAACTCCTCCTGTGGATAAGCTATGTAGATTTTCTACCTCTGACATGGGAAAATAAAATATACATATCCCAACATAGGACATAATTATTTACTGTTCTGCATGGTTTGTATCAGTGATGTACTGTATTCATCCTTTTTCATTTAAACTTTACCTGAACCCTTACCCCCTCACATATGGAGGACACTGTAATAAACATGTCTTTCCACTGACAGTTTGGAAGAAATTATTAGGTTTGCTATTTTGATCAGTTTTCTGGTAGGTAAACACAATTGCAATAAGACTTCAGTCATAAGATCTGCTGGGCCTCTCCTCAGTCACTAGTTTATATCACAGTCAGTGAAGAAAACAGCATTAGAGATTTAAACCTATTCAAGCAGTCTTTAGTCAGTGAAATGTCCAACTCAGCTCTACTTCTGATGAGCTAATCCTGTAGTCAAAGAAATAGGTGCTCTGACAGGTAACTATTAAGAGAAATGATTATATAGCACAGTTGATTGTATTGTCAGGATACTCTAACAACCTTCAAACTCATTTCAAAACTTCAACTTTTCATCTAAACCAACCCATTATCTCTGAGAAGAATAGCCATGCAGTTATTCTTCAGCCAAGCCGGGCACTTAAAATAAAAGAATGTGTATTTTAACATAAAAAAGGCAACCTTCTTTCTTTCTTTCTTGCACTATTTCTTAGCTAGTCTAGACTTGGATTTTATGAAAGGTAAATATTTGGCTCTGGCTTCACTGATGTACTAGAAATGACTCACTTTTCCTCTTTGTCTGCATCTAAATGTCAGCTCTCACCTTACTCTCTTGCTGTCCCTCTCCCCCAGATTCCCAATCCTGGGTTCTCTAACTGGAAGCCCAGGCACACTGAGATGTCTCTCTTGTCTTTCCCAAAATATGTTTTATAAATGTCTTGGTTTGAGATAGAAAACTAAACCACTTACTAAGGTAAAGTTTTTTCTCTGAGGTTTTTGTTTGTTTGTTTGTTTGTTTGTTTTTTAAACTCAAAGATGACAAAGAAAAAATGCCTGGGTTACCAGAATACCATTGGGTGTGGAAGCCTACTAGTTCCAATACTCATTAAACCCCATGGGCAGCTAGGTCCATCTACTCAGGCCAGCAGAAGCCCAAATCCTAGCCTGGACTTTCCACCCTGGCTTTCATGTTGACAGAGGCATAACTTTTTACATTGGGCAGCTATAATGAAGACTGTAGTCAGGCTTGGGAATGAGGAAGAGATTTCTGATCTAGCTGGAGTATATTTATTTATTTTAGCTTTAGAAATTTTAAAACATTGGGTGGGCATTCCTGGACATCTCCCCATTGTTTCCCTCCAAAATATCTGTTCAATATCATGTAAAATAATCTTCTTCAACTGTATTCTCCCTGGCTTTAATCTCATGCCAAGGGAGACTACTTGATTTGATAACTTCAAAACAAGCTCTTTAGGAAAGGTCTACCTCAAGATCGGAGGAATTGACCTTTCTCAAAGGGTTTGCAAACATGTTCGTCACTCCACATGAGCTTGATAAAAGGGTTACTTCTGTCCTGTGGTTTCTCTAAACAGAATAATACTGTTTTAACGACTTAAGCGTATGAAAGTGGTGTACAAATTTTCTATACATATGTGGCCATTAGTCGGTTTCATTAGCTCTTCTTGAGCTAGATTTATGAAATGTTTCTACAAACTTTTTTTTTCAGTGTGACTTAACAAAAACCTAAAATGTATCTGATCTGGTGTCTTTCTGGAAAGCAAACTGCCAATGTGAAAGACAAAGGGTTGGTGAGGAATAGGTTGGCCTATTCCTACCTGGTAAAAGAGCTATGGAGGTTATGCAAATGGGGTAAAGAGACCACTTAAACTCAGGCTTTGGGACTTGGGTCACTAGTTCCCACTATATAGGCAGCCCCAAACTCTGCATTCCCCATACACACACACACACACACACACACACACACACACACACACACACACACACCAGTTACTCACCAGATACATGGCTGGAAAATCAAGGCTTTTAAAAGTGATTAGCACCCACCCATGATGCTAGAAGAGGATAAGGAATATGGTAAACTCACAGCTTAACCCAAGCTGAGGGCACCTTCTTATTTAATCTTGGTGGAATTGCCTGTGTGTAGAAGAAAATTGCAAAAATAAGGCTATGGATGAGGCCTTCCTGCAAGGCCCTTAGGGTCCCCAGACTTGTCTAACCAGGAAGGAGTGACCCAAGAAGTGAAGCACCATGTCCCTGCCTTCGACCCCACACTAGCAAGACCCTTAGAGTGCTGGGGCTAGGTCCACGATGGGTGATGGTCCAGTAACCATTTTCAAACTCTGTTTAACTTTCCCAGGGCGCTGGCTGGTGTGGAGCCAACAGTGTGGGTGAGAAGAGAGGAAGAATGGAAGGGAGAAAGATGGAAATCTCAACTGCTTTTTCTGTTCTTGCAGTTGAGTGAGCCTGGCTATGTTGTGTGGAATTTCACAGTTTGAGGACTCTGGCGCCCTTTAAAAAACATGAGCATTTTCCCTTAGGTGTCCTATCCAACCACAGATACTATGGCAAGTTAGACTGTTGTCAAACGACGACTTTAAGAAACAAAGCCAGACCTTCCCAAGCCCTGGGGTGACCAGACTGGACCCCTACCGAAGCCATTTTGGTGGAGGCCGCACTGTGTGCCTGAGCACAGGTGGGACTCTTTGGGTGTGCTGAGGAGCACAGAATCCGAAACCACTGAGTCCTGGGTGCTGCTGGAGCAAACTGAGTCTCATAGGTGGCTAAGGCCCTCCTCAGAAAGTCACTGCTTCATTCTATCTCCTCACAAGAGCCTGGAGACACTTGACTCCAAAGAACACAAGCCATCTCCCCTTTCCGAAAGCCTGAGGCTTCCCCCCTGTAGGTACCACCAACAAACAGCCTCCCATGCCTGCTTCTAGAGCTAAGGCTGAGAATTGCGATCTCGTTCAAGAGGAGCTGGCGGCTTCACCCAAGGCCTGAAGAGGCCGATTTCCTCCACTCTGAGGGACAGTCTGGGTCCCAGAGGCCTATTCACGAGTTTGGAAGCTTGGGGCAAGGAGGGGACGCGGGAAGGAGAGACCAAGATGGGTGGGCGATATTTCTCCCACTGAGTCTCTGCCGGTCCTTCAGCTTTGTTGCAGGACTTGACCTCCGACTAGCCCTTCCAAGCAGGGCTGATTCATTCAAGAGCCCACCCAGCCCCCCGGGCGCGGTCCCGAGTGTCAGCTCCCCACCCCCATCCTCGCCCGGCGAGCCCGCCCTGCGCGCCCTCTGACGCAAACGCGCGCCCCTGCCCGGTGCAGGCGCGCGGTGGGGGGGGGGGGGGGGGTAGGGGGAGCGCTCCGGTTGGTTTTAATTGAAGCTCTTCCTTTCACACACACAACCTAGGTCCCCACTCCTGGGAGGCGAACCCCTCCCCGCCCCCAGCCCGCGTGCGGAGTCTGGCTTTACTACCTCGTTGCTCTCCCGCGGCCGCCGCCGCCGCGGGTTCTCTGCTTGGGAGAACCGCGGATGTCCCCTTTAATCCGCTGACACTATCGCCCACATCAAACGGGCAGCCATCGATCGCCTTACTTTCCTGGCGGCGGCCGCGGCCGGCGGCTGAGCGCGGCTCCGCAGGTCCCGGCTGCTGCAGCGCGGCTAGGCACAGGTGCCCAGGCCAGCCGGCTCCACCGCAGCTCCCGCTCCGCACGCTGAGGGCTGACCGTGCGGGTTCAAAACCTGCTGCAGCCCCGGGGCCCCGGCCCACACACCCTTTCCCGCCTCCGCTGGAGGCGGCTCATAGCGGGGGCTGTTTTGGATTTGGCCCGGGTCCTCACCTCCGAGGAAGTGATGGGTGGAAAGGGTGGGCGATGGTAGCCCCCAACCAGGCCCAAGCGAAAGTTCTCGCGGTCCCACCTGGGCTGCCTGGACTACATTTCCAGGCTGCCCAAGCCGAGCGAATATTGCCTTTCTGCCCAACCACGTTCTCGAAGGGTAACAGACCCCAAGTTCCAAAGAAACGATTATCGTTTCGTTACTTGCCTGGTAGGGCAGGGCCCGGCCGAGTCTCGCTTCTGGTGCCCACCGTGCACAGTCCAGAGTCCCAGGGCGGCTGGACGGGTGGACCCGGCATCCAGCAGGCCTCCGGTTCCCAGACGCTTGCTTTTGCGTCTTCTCCCACTCTTCTGCGATTCCTCCCTCCCCCCAGCCTCCGTTCAGCTGCTCACGGCTCCGTCTCTGATTGTTTGGGGAGTAAATTTTAGAATTTCTATATAAACAGCGCTCTCTTGCTCTCTCTCCCTCTTCCTTTCTTCCTTTTTTTTTTCTTTTGTGTGTGTGTGGGGGGGGGTATTTTTTAATCATATCAATTTCACCTTTAAACTAACCGGGATACTTGATCACGAATCTTAGGGCTGAGGGGCTAAGGCCAGGAGCCCCTGTTACCCCCTGTCCGCCTCTCCATCCGCTGCATACAATGGGCCGCAGCACACAAGATGCAGGCTCCATTATTCCAGATAGGAGAGCTGTGGGGCACACATAAGAAAGTCTTTATTCTGCTCTTTAAAAAATTATCACTGGCCACTAAATGGTAGGTTCCAGAGACCAAGAAGTGTAAAGCGTACCCCAAACACGCAGAGCTTTCCAAACCCCTCCCTAGTGAGATTTAAAGTGGGAACTGTGTTAGAAACCAAACCCTACCTCTTCAACACAGCTTGGCCATTTACTTCCACCATTACCTGGGGGCGCTCGGAACGCTTGAGCAGAGACAAACTTTTACGCTCTCCCGAGCCGCGGGGTGGGCTGGCAAGAGGGACTCCCACTCCGGGCGGTGGCAGCCGGCTTTGTCACTCAGCTGCTCTGCGCCCGCCTGAGCCCGCTTAGGGAAGCGATCTTAAAATCGGGGGGGGGGGGGGGGGGGGTGCAAGTGTGGGATTGGAGAATATGTAACTAATAGAAGTATCGTTTTCGTTTCCCCCCAGTACGATCTTTCAAGGGGGAAAAAAATCCATTGAAAGAATTTTCAAAGTGCTGTCTTGGTTTGGAGAAAAGGCACTGGCTGCCTGTGGGGAGGGGAGCAGGGACTCGGCTGCCTGTCGCCTGGGAGCGGCTCCCGTCCGCTAGGTGGCAGCCGGACCTAGCGATTGCTGCAAGCCCGGCGGCGGGACCCGCTCCTCCGCCTGCCCCTCCTCCTGCGACCAATCACCTTCAGGAATGGGGTCTCGGTACCCCACACACAGGCGCGCGCGCGCGCGCGCGCGTACACACACACACACACACACACACACACACACACACACACACACACACACACACGACTCTGACTCCCTCCTCCTCCTCCTCTTCCCCCTTCGTGTCCCCCTCTGCCCGGCTCTCTCTTCCCGGTCTTCTCAGTCGTTTGCTCTTTTCCTGTAACTCTCAGTTGTGGGCACTAACAGCCGCCCCACGACGACATGAGGACTTACTAATGATTTGTTAATAATTATTGAAGCATTGTTTGGAGTTGGAGCATCCTGGGGATAAAAATGATGAAGAAGGAAAAACAGGATTGATTGGAAAGTTTATTTTAAGATCATCTTTGGGATGAATAGGAATCATCGATTCGGATCGAATTTGTGGCAGGAGCTGCAATTTTGAGTGTGCCTTGTCGTAATTACGCCCCCCAAACTATGATATACTTCAAATTTTTTAAACAAGGGGACTTTTTTAATAATATAAAATTAGCAGGATCCAGGCTAGGATTATGTTGAGTGTGAACGAAGATTCTAGACCCAGTATACTTCACAAATCATTAAAATGGTGGTTTCATTCTCATCAATTTTTCCCTAGCTTTTTCAGTGACACTCTACGCTCATAAAATCTAATTTTAAAAACTTTTCATAAGACATGAAATAATTTCTTTCTCATTCTCGTTTTTTCCCATCGCAACGCGTTCTCTTCCTCATCATCCCTTCCCCCTCGTGTGTGTGTGTGTGTGTGTGTGTGTGTGTGTGTGTGTGTGTGACCATACACGACCCATACTAATCAGGTCTCAGAGTAAATAGCAGCGCAGGGCGATCTCAATGTAAATTGCGCTTGTCAGAAGCACGCCCCCTCCCTCACTGTCTCTCCTCCTCCCCTCGACATCCCAGACTGTAGGTAGCTGGGGGGGGGGGGGGAGGGCTTTCCAACCAATGGCGTGCAGGAGGCTTGGCTAACCTTAGCCTCCCATTTTCTCTCCCCCCCATTCAGGGCTCTGACCAGTCAGTCGCCTTTGATTATCAGTTGCCAGCAGCCCTTCTCTTGGCTCCTTGACACGAGCTCCATATAAGGCAGCGATCTCCATAGAAACGTGTCAGTTTCAATAGTAGTGTCAAAGTTCACTATATACAGACATTCGCGCAGATCCCCCTTTCGGAAACATTGCTCTGAGTGTCCTCTCGTTTAAACGCCTTCAATTTTGTGGTCCCTTTCCTCTCCTCTCCTCCCTTCTCCTCTCCTCTCCTCTCCTCTCCTCTCCTCTCCTCCCTTCTCCTCTCCTCTCCTCTCCTCTCCTCTCCTCTCTCCTCTCTCCTCTCCTCTGCTCTCCTCTCCTCTCCTCTGCCCCTCTCCCTCCTCTCTCTCACTCACTCTCCTCTTGCCCTATCTCCCCCTTTCTTTTTCTTACATAGTCTACTAGTTGTCCCCCTTTCTCTTTCTCTCCCTCCTCCTTTTCTCTTTCACTCCTTGCCTGCAGAAGAGAGACTAAACTTGAAAAGAGAGAGAGAGAGAGAGAGGAGGAGGAGGAGGAGGAGGAGGAGGCACCCCCTGCGTATTCTTCTTATCGTTATTTTATACATATATGATTTTTTTTTGGAGGGAGGGTGTTGGTTCCCGGCTGAAGAGCACTTATTTAAAATACTAAAAAAAGAACATTTTTGGGCGATCTCCAGGGTTTTTTTAACTAGCTCTGTGTGTTATAGCAGAAGAAGCAGAAGAAGCAAGAAAGAGGAAAAGAAGAGGATTATTTATTCGACCTACTTTGGATGTCTCTCTCGCTTTCTCTTTTTCCTTTTTTTCTCAAGTATTTTCTTCTGATTTTTATTTTTTGCTATTTCGCTGTGAATTCGTCGCCGGCGTGAATTATCTCGTATTTTTTCTCCCCCTTCCGTCACCTCCCGAAAGAAGAAGGCAGAGAGAACCCGGCGCCACCCGCACAACAAAAAGAGCAAAGTGTGTGATCTTCCTTGCCGGCTGCCTCCCGCTCTCCAGCGCTGCCTTCCTGAATGGCTGGCTGCGTCCGGCCCTGGACCTGGCCCCCCGACACCCGAGCTCCCTGATCGTCGCCGGCGTCTTCGCCCCGCATCCTGCTCGGCTCTCCCCGCTCCCCGCACTCTTGAAGCCGGGCGAGGGCTCCCGCCGGGACAGCGGCGGCGGCGCGGGCAGCCCGGGCCTCGGCTCGCGCTCGGGCTGCGGCCCCGACTCCGGCTCGGACTCCGGCCCGGGCCCCGGCTCCTCCAGCGGCGCTCGCAGCAGCAGCAGCAGCCGAGGCGGCTTCTCCAGCGGCGCCTGCAGCCGCGACCTCCTCCTCCTCTGCCGCCGCCGCCCTCGCCGCTTCCTCTATGTTGGCTCAGCCCGCGCTCTGCGCGTAGCCCGAGCGGCCGGCAGGCGGGCGGGCGCCCGGCGCGGGTGAGCGAGTGTGTGTGCGAGTGTGTGTGTGCGCGGGGGTGCGGGCGAGGCGGAGGGCGAGTGTGTGCGCGCGCCGTGGCCCATGCCCGCCGCCCCCGGCGCTGCGCCCCGCGCCGCTCCCGGCTGCCGCCTGTGCCATTTCTGATTTTGCAACTTGGGGAAGAAGAAAAAAGCGAGAGAAGGGAGCTCGCTCGCCGGGGGGTGGGGAGGGGGGAGAAAGAGCGCGGCCCCCCCAGGAACGGAGCGCGGGGGGAGCGGGCGAGGGGAGCAGGGGTGTTGGGGGGGGAGACTGAGAGCCTGGGGGGGCTGCAAAAAGAGAGAAAGAAAACAGCAGGAACCACAACAAAACGCCAGCAGGGCGGGCGGGCGCGCAGCAGCAGCGGGGCGGCCGAGGCAGTAACGGCGGCGGCAGCGGCGGCGACGCAGGCAGAGGCCGGTGCCCGGCTCGGGCTCGGCTCCGGCGACCCCGGGGCGCCCGGTGGGCCCCCCGCCCCCCCCCCCCCCCCCCTTCCCCTTCCCCTTCCCCTCCCAGCGCGCCCGCGCGCCCCGCGGCCCTCGGCGAGCAGCTCGGCTCCCCCCAGCGCTCCCCGGGCCCAAAGATATGGCAATGGTAGTTAGCAGCTGGCGAGATCCGCAGGACGACGTGGCCGGGGGCAACCCCGGCGGCCCCAACCCCGCAGCGCAGGCAGCCCGCGGCGGCGGCGGCGGCGAGCAGCAGCAAGCGGGCTCCGGTGCGCCGCACACGCCGCAGACCCCGGGCCAGCCGGGAGCGCCCGCCACCCCCGGCACGGCGGGGGACAAGGGCCAGGGCCCGCCCGGTTCGGGCCAGAGCCAGCAGCACATCGAGTGCGTGGTGTGCGGGGACAAGTCGAGCGGCAAGCACTACGGCCAATTCACCTGCGAGGGCTGCAAAAGTTTCTTCAAGAGGAGCGTCCGCAGGAACTTAACTTACACATGCCGTGCCAACAGGAACTGTCCCATCGACCAGCACCATCGCAACCAGTGCCAATACTGCCGCCTCAAGAAGTGCCTCAAAGTGGGCATGAGGCGGGAAGGTGAATATTTCTTCTCTGCTTCTCTCCCTGCGCTTCGCCCGCCTCCCTGCTCTTTCTTTCTCCCTCGCCCGGGTGGTTGTGGCTGTGGGATGGGGCTCTTGTGGTCCCAGCCGGTCCGGGCTTCCCAATCCTCGCTGCCTTCCTCCCCCCGCTTCCCCCCCCCCTCCAGCTCGCTGCCGCTGCCTCCCCCTCCCGGCCTGCGCTCCTCTCCCCGGCTCCTCCACCCCTCCCGCTGCCTGCTCAGGATTGTGTCCCTGGGATCGTGAGCTGTGGTTTAAAAATCCCCTCCCTTCCTCTGTTGGATGTGCTCCGTCTGTGTCTCGCTCCCGCCTGTGTGTGAGGATGCTTGGGGCTGTGTTGGCATGAACTTGGGCAGGGGTGCTTATTTCTCGCAGAAAACTGTTTCCGTGTTGGTTGTTTATGTTTTTGTTTTTATTTTCTTCATTTCACTTTTCCCTCCACCTTACCCTGCCCTTTATTTGGAATGAGAGAGGGCTGGGGCTGGAGGACCCTGAACCCTAGATTCATTGCTGCCATCATCCTTTAGGAAGCTTAGCTTGGAAAAAGAGGAGAGAGATTTATTGCACTTGTAGGTCTAATTAGGGGGAGGGGGGCTTCTGGCCTGTTCACTGGTTCCCTCTCCTCTTCTGGGATCTGGGGCCGCCTCCTCCCGAGCTGTGGCCTTGTTTTCACCCCACTCCTTTGAAAGGAAAGTTTGTGACTGAACCCTGCCTTCATAGTTTTGTCATTTTTAGAGCTTGACGCTCGTTTTATTTCTTCATCAAACTCCACCCTCTGCTTAAATACTGCATACAAATTACAATTTACAACGGCATTTACCGATCCTTCTGATTTGGCTTTAATGCATAGACTGCAGCTGGCATAGGCTTCTGCGTCATTTAATCGATGTGTTGTATGGGTTTTTGTTTTTGTTTTTTATTAAACACAACTTTTGATGTTGAATTTGGATCTGCTTCATGTTCATGTGGCATGAGATGGAGCACTTTTCTTACAAATATATTTAGCGATTTATAGTTAAAGTTTATCTCCTGACAACCATTAAAGATATCTTATAGTCAAATTAGTGAACCAGTCAATTTTGCAAAATGTAGATTACTTCTTCTTGTAATTGACTTCAAAATTATATTTTATATGTCACAAGAAAATAAATTGAATTCCTTCAGATCTCAAGGAGAAGGCAAATATGACGACTTCATTTCTAGCTCCAGGGAGATTCTGTAGGCATCTGGAGGGGGGGGGGGACAACTTTGAATTGTGATCTCATTTAATTGAAAAATAACTGCCAAGTTCAAAACTATAATTAGAAAAGTATTCTCACCATTGTGTTTCAAGAACGCAAAGTGCACTGGAAGTCTCCTTGGAATTAGAACCAAAGAAAACAGTGCCCAACCTGAAACAGGAGAGCTCTGTGGACATGGACCTATCTCTACTAATTTGTTGGGGGTGAGAGGGAGAGTTCAGAAGCCCTAACTTTCCCTAAAGTTGTCTTTGTTTACATGGCAATTTAAAATGCTGGCACTGTCGAAGTAAAACATACACATTAAAAAAAAAAAAAAAAAAAAAAAACTTTGGTCAGCTTTAAGAACTCAAAGCATGCTTACGTTTTGCATTCAGATGGTTAATGAATCCAGTGTTTTTGCAGTTGCAAGCTCGTGCATTCACTGGGCAAAAGCTGGCTGCAGTGGTACCGCGCAGGACAGACATTAATTCTATTCCCTACTTTTTTCAATAATGTTTGGCTACTGTAAGTTCAACTTTTTCTTGAAATATTTCAAATTTCTGTTGCTTTTAATAATGAGAACTTTGTATGGGGCGAGCAGGAGCTGGGAAGATGGGAGAGGGTTGTGGGATGCTTACTCTCTGGTCAAAAGTTGTAAGTGGTCAGTAAGATATGTAACTTGTATCTCTTTTAAAGATAATTCTGTAGCGCTTTAGAGATTATGGGAACATTTTATGCACCGAACGCTGCTGCTTAGCAAGTAAAGAGTGCATTAAGGCTTGTGCCTCGTACTACAGCCTTTCTTGGGTTTCCCTTTTTTTTTTTTTTTTTAAACAAAAACAAAAACAAAAAAAAAAAAAACCTTCGATTTGTATCATTCTGGAAGGATGAATGGGGTTTCATTTATCTGTGTGTTGTTTCTTAGTAGCTGGGGGGTTGGGTGGTACTTCCTTGGCCAGGCAGAGCTAGGGGCCCTGAAGTCAGGCCTAGTTCTTTCCTGGCTGAAATAGCCAGGGTTGCGGGCTATGGATGAACACATCGAGCCGGTCAAGGCAGAGGGCTTCACCCCAGATCTCCCCAGATCTCCTGGCAATGTGGTCTGTGAGTAAGAGCCAGCAGGAGAAGATGCGTGTGACTGCCGGAAAGAACTGCATTGCGTTGGGTGCGCGCTGCGGCTCGGCGATGTTCACAAGCCCCCTGGATGCACATTGCCTCTTTTCTCTCTTTCTTTTTGTCAGCGGTTCAGCGAGGAAGAATGCCTCCAACCCAGCCCAATCCAGGCCAGTACGCACTCACAAACGGGGACCCCCTCAATGGCCACTGCTACCTGTCCGGCTACATCTCGCTGTTGCTGCGTGCAGAGCCCTACCCCACGTCTCGTTATGGCAGCCAGTGCATGCAGCCCAACAACATCATGGGCATCGAGAACATCTGCGAGCTGGCCGCGCGCCTCCTCTTCAGCGCCGTCGAGTGGGCCCGCAACATCCCCTTCTTCCCGGATCTGCAGATCACCGACCAGGTGTCTCTGTTACGCCTCACCTGGAGCGAGCTGTTCGTGCTCAACGCGGCCCAGTGCTCCATGCCCCTGCACGTGGCGCCGCTGCTGGCCGCTGCGGGCCTCCACGCTTCGCCCATGTCCGCGGACCGCGTCGTGGCCTTCATGGACCACATCCGCATCTTTCAGGAACAGGTGGAGAAGCTCAAGGCGCTGCACGTCGACTCTGCCGAGTACAGCTGCCTCAAAGCCATCGTGCTGTTCACGTCAGGTGAGGATGCGGTCGCGGGGAGGGCAGGCTGTGCGGGGAGCTGGCGCGGCCACCGTGCGTGCGCCGGGAGCCTAGCTTCCCGCATCTCCCGCGCCGCCACTGTCGCTGTGAGGCTCGGCCCTCACCCCACCTTAGGCCTGCCCAGGGTCTGCAGCCCCTGTGCGTGGATGTCGCGGGCCGAGCCGCTGCCATCTTGCGAGCTTAGCGTTACTGGAGCGGAGGAAGCTCCGGGGAGGCCGGCGGCCTGGCCTGATGGCCTGGACCCCCGGGCGGCCTTAGACCGAGGCGACGGTCTGGGGAGGGGAGAGGCAGTACGCTGTGGATAGTCTGGCTGCGTGTGTGTGTGTGTGTGTGTGTGTGTGTGTGTGTGTGTGTGTGTGCCAGAGCTCAGCGTTTCTGGGGGAGGAACGATAGAGAAGGAAGAGAACGTGGGAAGGTGGCTTCCTACTCTGTGTAGCACTCTCCTTGGATGAGTTGCCCGACAGTGAGACACAGACAGAGGCGGAAAGAGAAGAATACGCACAAATAAATCATAAATAATCCCGCTTTATTGCTGCCTGATTTTCCCTTATCGGAAACCATTCATGTTTGCAGTTGCTGGGGTTATTGAGGGTCGTAAAAAACGGATTCGATCTAAACAAGAATGATAAAAAACAAAAGCAATACTGTAAAGCCCGCAAGCATGAGAGGTTTGCGGGCCGGGAGATAAATTTCATAGCTATGCAAAACACACGAACATTGGAAATTTAAAAGGATGCCTTAAAAATATCAAATTAAGTGTAGGCGGTGGTAGCACGCATGTTAACAATCTCTCTTATGATAGATGGTTCAAATTAACTTCCAGGAAAGTGCATTAACGTTGCCTTTGAAGGGCTCTGGTCTAAGCGTGTGAGAACACTACCCGCCTTTTATTATTGGAACCTGCAAGAGGGAAACATGTAAACACCAGGGACAGCAGGTAACAGCGGAAATACAAACAAAGCCCGAAGGACTCTGGTGGGGGCAGAGCTGCTTAGATGGGCCTTGGGCCTTGCCCACTATGAGTAAGGTTAGCTGCGATTTTACTACTGTTATTGGTACTATTGTTTTTAATTCCTCCATTAGGAGAACAAATAAACCATTCTAATAAACCTATCCTAGAGCCAGGCCCTCCAAAACCAAATTAAAACCATCCTTGAGCAGAGATAGCAAAAATCTCTTTCCTAAGGCCTTGCTGAACAGTAAGCAGTGGGGTAATATATCACTATTCCTTGACTTCCATGCATGAAGAATCATATTTACATTGTATCAAAATGACTCTTAAATTTGCACAATATTGTAATGTGGCAAACGTAGTATTAATATCGATCAGAACAGCAGATAATTTATTTAGACAAGAGCAGCTCATTTGTATGCAAGGTGGCCAGAGCCATGGACTTGGGCCGCTCCCCCACCCTCTTAACTCCCAGCGCAAATGCGGGTCTACTAGTGAGAGAGAGAGAGGGCTATTCTCTGCAAGGTGCAAAACTTAAAACAAATGGAAGATTTATTGAACAGATTCCTCAGTGTTTGAATGCATTTTGTCTTAATAAGTCTTCTTGATGGAAATGTGTTTTTCAAAAGTGACAAAGAGCCTGGGAAGCAGCGACCAGGATCCTTTGACTCTGGCAGGCCTAGGCCTTGCTGGCGCTCTGCGCTCTTCTATCCATGGCCTTAGCCAAATCCATCGGAAAGGAGCCAGCGAAGAGAAGCTAGGGTTTAAAATCTCACCCAGCAAAGAGTCTTAAAGCAGACGTGTGACTTGGAGCTGGACAGAGGTTTTCTCAGGAAAGGTCTCTCTTCCCCTTCCTGGTGTCCCTGAAGTTCTCTGAATCCCTTCAACTTTGCTGATTGTATGGGTTCCCAGAGAGAGGCCTAGGGTTGTGCCGGGCTTCAGGGAACATTGAAGAATTATGCAGGCTTTACTTATAAATTTTCCATTCTAAAGCATTCCTGTGAAAAGTTCTTTTTTTAAAAAAAAAAAAAAAAAAGTTTTCCAGAGAAGTTTTTGAACCATGTCTTCAAGGTGCAAAGGGTGCTGAGAAGTGAACAATAACAATGTTTCGTTGGGAAATCTCAGGCAGAGTATCTGAAAATGGAAACAGAACTGTCAGTAGTAATTCACCCACCTCCCTTCCATACAGAACATTTCCACTTTTGACTAAACTTGTTTTGATTGCTAGCCAGAAGGGAATTCATGGGAAGAAGGGAATTCACGGGAAGCCTTCTCAAAGTCATCCAACTTTTAAGGAAACTTAGAATGATGGAAAGAACCGTTTTAGACATATTGTCCAATGTGGCTCGCTCTGGCAAGTATTTGAAGCTGGCATGGGGGTCCCCCGTGGTGGTTTTCACATTTGGCCTCCGGATGGTATGTTTAATCCTTAATATTCTGGACAGCATCCAAAGACTAGGTCATGACCTGAACTTGCTTTAAAAAAAATTCTTTAATTCATATACCTCAATATTCCTTCAAATAAATGAGACCGACTCTGAAAAGAACCATCTAGTTAACATAAATACAATAAATCCATTTTCAGCACAATAATAACTTTGATTTCTAGTTATGGCAGCTGATTACATCTATATTTCCTGAACACTAAACTCTTCTGAATGCACAACATGAAATACATTCTCTGCACTACAAAGGCTAAGCCAGGAGGGCCTGAGCAGTAATGGTTATTTATTTACATAATTTCTTTTCCATATACTGTAGAAGAATTATTGAAGGTTCCCACATTGACACTACCATATAAAAAGTGAGACATGGATTTTGTATATTCTGTCTCCTTTTCTTATCTGGAATATAATTCATCAAGGGCAAATATGTACTAAATTACACCCTTTGCTCACCTCTCCTTGCCACCATACCCCACCAATTGATTCGAGCACACACACTTGTCCACAGATGGGAGAATTCTGCTACAGGGTGAATGACTACTGAGTGTGTGGAACTGGGCCAGAACTAGGACTCCAGTTGGATGACTGGTACCTGAGAGGCAGACCCACCTACAGAAATTCCATCTCAAAGGTGGAAGCAGCCAGTGCAGGACCCTAGTGTACCTGTGCAGCCTTCTTCTTCTTGGAGTCACCTATGTGGGAGTGAGGAAGTGAACTTGTAACCTGGGGGCCCTAATGTTTTACTGACCTAAGGACATGTCATATGGACTTTTAAAGGAAAAATCTGTTGGGATATCGGTAGATATTTCTCATATTGTGTTGTCTGTGGCTGAGACTATTGCATGGCATGAGGGACAGAAAATATATGCAACTCAAGATATATGTAAATACAATATATGTTTGATGGCCATTCAGCAAGGCTATGCTAGAAAGCAGGCCCCAGGGCAGATCTCAGAGTCCCCACTCTAAGCAGTGAAGCCCCAAGTGCTCCTGGCCCGGTGGTACAGGCCATAATAATCTGCCTGGCTTTCTAACTCAGACCAGTGTGGGTGTACTGCACAAGCTGGGTAGAGTAATTAGACATCTGAGAGGAACCCAGTCTGGAGCTGAGGTCAGAGGAGACTTGCCTCAGAAGTTTGTGAGTTATCTAGTTTTATTTATATGTTTGCTTGAGGCCGTGCCCTTGTAGATGAAGGTGGTACAGTGCTTGTGACTCCAGCTCTTGAACTATAAGGGTGCACAGCATGGAAACAGCGGGCACAGATTTGGTTTTGAATAGTTTGTTTTCTTGGGGGTCACACTTCCCCATATACAGTGTCCTTTTACAGGTGGTATCATACATAAATCCCTTCCTCCATCTATATATTAGCAAACTATGTCTTTTATATCTAGTCAACCTCCTGACTGGCTAAGGGTTCCTCTGTGATCTCCCTGATTTTAAAACATGCATTATTAATATTAAGAAGTAGCATAGAGTGTAAGGGGAAGTTTCCCTCTGTTTCTCTAATTCCATGCTCCTCTTCCTTGGCTGGGACTTGGTTAGTGGATATAGGGTAATCTGCTCTCTTGAAATATTTTTAGAGGACCGAAAGGGCTTTGGTTGGTTTGAAATCAGCACCAAGGTCTCCAGTTGCCACCATTGTATGAAGGTGCCTTGTCCCTTTTCCCCTAGTCCTGCTGCAGGAAACCTATCTCTCCCCCACTTCTGAGACAGAAGCACCAGCTGCCTCTAGTCTAGCTTTGTGTCTGATCACTGTAGATGTGTCCTTTCTGCAGCTTGGATTAACTGAGCCATGTTCCTCCTGATTATGATGTAGCTTACAGAGATGTGACTGGTTTTCCATTTCTTGATCTAAGGAACAGAGAGAAGTATCACTCTCACTGAGGATTTGTTGTGGAGTCCTTGCTTGCATATACAGTTGATCTCAAATCCTATATTGCTATAGCATGGGCTTGATCTGATTCTCAGTTCTGACAGCTCATGATCCCTTACCTCCTGCCACGAGTATTCACTACACAATCTAGCTTCTCCTTGAGCTTGCTGGCTGGGGTCATTTCCATTTGAGAGGAGATTCAAAGGAGCCTCTTAAAACTGCTTCCAAGGCTGCACATTTCTTTGGGGGTCCCAAGTACTCCAAAATCAGGAGGGAAAGGGGCAAATGCTTTTCTTTTAATGAGCACAACCAGAAAGATTCTCCCCTACAGGAGAGAACAGGTTGCTATCCACAGCAAACATGGATTCACCATCGTATATTATTTAATCCAAAGGTGAAAGAGGAAAACAAAGCGGGTGGTGAGGTTGTACTTCTGTGTGTGTGTGTGTGTGTGTGTGTGTGTGTGTATGTCTCTCTCATGTTCCCCTAGGCATGGGGAGGTGGATTTATTTTTATTTGTGTGGTGGATGGGAAGAGAGAATGGCAGAGAAGGGAGCAAAGAGGCATAGAGGGAAGGATTTATTTTCTTTTTCTTCTACTTCTTTTTCCTTTTCTCCTCAAAAACATTAATGGCCGCGTGCCTTTCCTGCTCACTAACAGTCTGTCCCCTTTCCCGTCTCTCCTTCCTGTGGCTGCTCTGGCAGATGCCTGTGGCCTGTCGGATGCTGCCCACATCGAAAGCCTGCAGGAAAAATCGCAGTGTGCACTGGAGGAATATGTGAGGAGCCAGTACCCCAACCAGCCCAGCCGCTTTGGCAAGCTGCTGCTGCGATTACCCTCTCTTCGCACAGTGTCCTCCTCTGTCATCGAGCAGCTCTTCTTCGTCCGCTTGGTAGGTAAAACCCCCATCGAAACTCTCATCCGAGACATGCTGCTGTCCGGGAGCAGTTTCAACTGGCCTTACATGTCCATCCAGTGCTCCTAGACCTGGGCGTTTCCACCTGCCCCTGTACCTCACCCTCTAGAGACTAAGAGGACTCACCCAGACCAAGGACTCAGAAGCCTTGGGGATGTGGTATGATGGCCCAGGCAGGCCAGGCAGAGGGGAGGAGGGCTGGGGACAAGGGCAGCCTACTCTGCAGGAATGCAGTCTGAGCTGAGGACTAGGAGAAAAAAGACTTACTTAGGGTCTGATGTAGAATGTAAGTACATTGGAGAGGAAAGGAAAGGACCTCGTGTCTGGCGAGAAAATGAAAACAAATTTTTCGAAGAGAGGACCATGAGAAATTTAATAAAATAGAAGGACTCTACTGGACCTTCCAGGGTTTATTGTGGATGGATGTGGATATATTCTGTACAGAAAACAACTCATATGGAAGTGGACTGAATCCTATGTAGAAACACACACACTGAACATTGTTATTCATTTTGTAAAATACTAGTCTTTATTTTCATTTTTGTAAAATTTAAACATCGTATGCGCATAAAGAAAAAAGGAACAAGATTAGGGGAAAATAACATTTTCCAAATAATTATAAAAAATGTCCTGTGTCTATGTATCTATATCTGTTTTGTATTTTTTTCTGGTTCCAAACCAGATTTCCTGTGATTCTATACTAATAATTTTTGATATAACCCTTTGCTTCTTATAATGAGTGCGATATATGTTGTCGAGGCTGTTCTTCAAGAATTAAAATTGAAGTGAAAATTTAAACAAAAATAAAAGAATTTAGCAAAACCCATGTGTCTGGTTACTTGAACTATACCCTCAGAGCAAAAGAAACCCCTGAATAATTTCTGTCTTGAGTATTGTTAGAATCTGGATTTTTGAGAGGGAGAGGGGACTTCTAAGGCCCAGTACTAAGGTTGCCGCATCTGTTTCTTACAACAACCACTGCATTACTTTTGTAAAGCTGATGAAAAGGCCAGGCTGTGTGGGATGGTGTCCGAGGGGAAGGCAAGAGCCTCTGTGGCTGACAGTCTTTGTGATTCCATTCCAAGGGCAGCCCTGAGCACAGCTAAGGCAGAGAGAGGATGGGGCAGGCTGCCTTGCCTTTGGGGCACAATTTCCAGGCAGTAGACCTCCCAGGTCCCCTCAGTGACCCAGTGTCAGCTCACCTAGACTCTAACTGCAAAGGTGGGGAACTTCCTGAGCTGGGGAGAATTTGCAAAGGCTTACCTAGCAGACCTGGACCAGGTGGAGGGAGGATTCCTCAAAACTTTTGAGTCTGGATGTGCCACTGACTCTAGGCCTTGCCCCTCCCTGCCTCTGGGCAAGAATTGGGACATCAGCACCAGGAATTTTGACTTTGCTCCCCCTGTGCTCCCTGGAGATCTACCTACTTATGGTTTGCCTTTCTCTCCGGCTCCTGTCTGGAACTGGTGCTCTGGTATGTGGTGGTGGGTGGACAGAAGCCACCCACTACCACTCCCTACCAACCCCTCCCCCATGGTACCTCAAAGCTGGAAGCAGAGTCAGGAAGCTGAGCTGGATTGGGTTCTTCCTGAAAGTGCCACTTGGACCCTAGTGACCCTTGGAGCAGAGATACCTCTCCTTGAGGCATCCAGCTGGGCGTGCTTTGAGGGGCAAGCTCTGTGACAGCCTTCAGAGTATGAATGTTTTATGGGATCCGAGTAGGAGCTGTGAGAACACGTACTGCCAAGGGAGCACTTCCTTAACGTATTAATAAAGCCAGATCTTTAAAAATAAAACCTCTCTCTCTCTCTCTCTCTCTCTCTCTCTCTCTCTCTCTCTCTCTCACACACACACACACACACACACACACACACACACACACATCCCCCACTCCCTGGCCCCAGACAGACTTCCATGAGGCAAGAGCTCACTTTCAGAAATCATCCCTAGTCTTGTGCTTTCATTTTGCTGTATATAGGTTCCCATTCTTAAGCGAGCCCCACCTGCTTGACAGTCTGCTAAGCAGGACGCCACTGTAAGTCAATGGTCTCAAACCAGGCGGCTAGATGACTACCTAAGCGCTGCAGCTAGGCAGGCTGGTCGGGGGCGTGGAGCCTTTGGGCCTACAGTCACCTTCCTTCAGTCTGGACACCCAAGGCACAGGAGATGGAAAGATGACTGTTTTTTAACTCAGGGGACTCCTAAGAAGTACTGGGAACCCTCATAGACAGGCTAGTGGCAGAGTGTGGGTTCAAGGGTAGACTGCAGCTGGGGCAGAGTGGGAGGGGAGCCGAGCTGCCAGGAGAGCTCACTGATCTTTCCTGCTCTCTTGAAATGAGATGTAAATATATTCATTACAATGTGATCCCTATGATGAAAACAGATAAACATTTTTCGTTGTTCAGAAATGTACTTTTCAATTAATTTCAATATGGAGGCCCAAGCACAAGATGCCTAGTGCAGAAAAAGGCGGACAGCACAGGTCCAAGACCCACGAGGCACTTCCTCAGGATTCCAGAGAGTCAGTGGTCATTTGACTCTTGCTGACTGGTGGGGTCAGCAGGGTGCTGGGGAATCCTAGAGACTTTTGCAAGCCTGAGTCCAACTCCCAGCCATTCCACGATGTGGAAAGATGTGCAGGCCTCCCTAGCGGCACCTCCAGGAGCCAGGAACCAAGAAGGGAGAAAGAGGAAGCAGGGATACGTGCATGCCCACCGGTCTGTCTGGGAATTCCCAGCGCTAGTTTTTTCTTCCAACCTGTAATATATAAGGAGAGAAGGTTGTGTTTCTGGAATCAGAGATGGAGGGAGGTCTCTTCCTAAGATAGAGGAGGACTCTACAAGACTTGTGCACCCATGCTAGGCTGGACAGCTACTTGAACTCACAAGCTTCCCACTTTCGGAGCATAGAACACAGACACAGACACAGACACACAGACACACACACACACACACACACACACACACACACACACACACACACACATCTGCTCCCCCTGAGGGACTGTTGAGGAACCAAGACAGGGGCCCAAAAACTGCTGTAGTAGCCTACTAACAACAGGGAAGTGCCCTTCTATAGCCAGGGAAGCATCCTGTTTCCTGGCTGGTCTTAGAGGGTGCACGTGGGGCCAGGCCAGCGGCCTCTGGCTCTCAGCGCCGGGAACAGGTTCCTATAGTGGCCGGACTGCCTGAGTTGTGCATTTTGTGCTTTCTCTGGCTCTAGTAGTTTCTATGCCCCTGGGACTGAATCCGAAGCGAGGTTGAGCTCCTTCTCCTTGGGTGGCCCGCTGGAGGGCCCTCAGTATTGAGCCACTTTCATGTTAGGCGCCAGGGGGAGCCATGGATGCAGGGTGTGAGTGTCAAGGTCAGTGTATGGCTCCCGAGGATTAGCAGGAGCACCTGGACCCCAAAAATTGGGAAAATGGAGACTAGCTAACCGAGCACGGGAAAACAAGGGTTCCCCGGAGTCAGTGGAAACTCAAAACTGAAGGCAACCAACGTAAAATGACTTCTATCTCCAAATTACCCATTTAGTTAGGATTAATGCTCTTTTATAATCCAAACACTTGCTGGGCACCCAAGAACTTGAGGGACTTCAAAATAGATTTAAATAAATTACCTTAGCTGAAACTTTGAGAAATCGCTGGGGAAACCAGGGTATGCCTTTGCAGCTCAGGTGACAATGCAGAATGGGAAGGTATGACCTTTGACATGCTCTGTTCTTCCCACACCAATTCTGATTCGGCATCAGGCTGGGTGAAAGAAAGCCCAGAAACAGAGATGTGGATCCTTTCCTGTTCATCTTGAACTTCAAGACTCTGACCCTCCTTAATAGGGGTTGGAGCTTCTGGCAGCAGCGTGGGACAGGGTCTTGGAGACTTTACAGCCCAGCCTTGGTATTAGGGATGCTGGGGAGCTGGAACCCAAAGCCAAGCTCTTTAGGGCAGTGCAAAAAAAATTAAATAAGTTTGTTTTTGAAAATGTTCTTTCTCCTTTTATCCATGCATAGGCAGCCCTTCTCTTTCTACCCTGGCTGACTCATGTCTGGGATGTTCTGTTCCCCAGAGCTCCCTGTTCCCCAGGGCATCACCTAAACGCCCTGCAAGTTGGGACCACGAGAAGTGGGGGAGTGAGAGAAGGACAGGGGGACACAAGTGGGAGCCAATAAAACTCTTGTTAAAGGGCCTGTTCAGGATCTGTGGCATCACTGGGCTTTTTACTTGGGAAGCCAAAGAGTCCTATTCCTAAATGAGTTAAAGACCCATTTACCTCTGTCGTGTTCTATTCATCAAGCCACAAGTTGAGAGTTCCTAACATGAAACTATTTGTTTGCTTACACAACCAGCTGGGTGCAATTTCACGTCTGAGATATCTATCTGAAAGCGCCTCTCATTTATTATCTCTTCTTGTCAGGGAATCCATTTTCCAACTCCTCCTCCCCCTCCAGAGTTTGTTTATTTACATATTTATTTATTTATCATCGGACATCTTTGCTTGGGGAGGCCCTCTCCCCAGGGAGCAGAGGCTTGGGGCTCAGGGCCTACTGGGCCCAAGATCTTGGACCAGGGAATAATAGTGGTTTGTCAGCTGTGACTGCTGCTGTGACCCCAGCTGGCTAGGAAACAAGAAGTGGAGTGGGCCTGTGGGCCAGACCCAAAACTGCCGGGCAGCCTTTCTACTTTGAAGTTCTCCCTGCTTACTCCCCCCAAAGAAAGCTTCAAACACCTGTGCAAGGGATAGAGGTAGGTGCAGGACAGGGAAGTAAAACCTGGATTCTTTTCTGGAGATTGTGTTCGGAGATTCGGATTTGAGAGATACTTTGACAAAGCCTCATCTGCTTCCATGTGGCCAATTTCTTCTTCTGGGGCCAGATCGCAGAGTGAGTAACCAAGATGTAAATAGTAGTGTGATGGGTTGGGGGAGGGGGCAGTGCATTTATTGTGTGTGCAGAGGGGGACAGACAGCACGTGGTTTCAATTTTGAAGCACAAAGAAATAACATGCAATGCAGAAAATAGGTTTATGAATGTAATTGAGAGGAAAGAAAACAATTAACACAGTGGAAGGTTGCACATCAGAGTCCCCACCCCTTGCTTTCCCTTCTACCCAAATTTGAGAAATCCAGTTCATGTAAAATAGAGTGGGTCTAGGCAGTTGGATCCTGCTGGCAAGAGAACCCCTGATGGGAATCTCAGTGATAGCTAAATAATGACGCCACATCTTCTGAACTGCTAAGGCTTCTTCTAACTAATCTGAAAGCAAGGGATCAAATCCCCAATCTATCCTATAAAATACCCTCAATTCCGAAGAACGAAAAGAGACGTGTGTGTGTGTGTGTGTGTGTGTGTGTGTGTGTGCACAAGAGGGGGAGGGACACACACACACACACAGAGAGAGAGAGAGAAAGAGAGAGAGAGAGAGAGAGAGAGAGAGAGAGAGAGAGAGAGAGGATTTCCTTCTTAAAGAACAAGCTGGTCTCTGCAAGCTATCCTATTGTGTTGATTTAGGAAGACATTTGCTGTATATAACATTTAAGGCTGATAATATCATTGCACCGCCAGATAAATAAAGCTTTGGCCCAATAGTGGGGTCAGCGATCGATCTCTGGGCTCAGAGGGAAAAGGCGAGACAAGGTCGGCAGGATGCTCTGTCTGTGTGCCTGTCAGCCAGCTTGCAGGACCCCATGTGTGTGAGCATGAGCGTGTGCTGTGCGAAGCCAGAACCTAGTCTTAAGCTGGCCAATAGGCTCATTAGCATTCCTAACCCATGGACCTTCGCTGACAACTACCAGAGACATCCCGCTCACCACCAGCCCTTCTCTCCTTTTGTCTTCAGATCTGGAAGGCAGAAGAGAAAAAGATTTTTCAGCAGAAGCTGGAGTCTGAACTTCTATGTGACTGTTGGCGATTCAGTGTGTGTGTTTGTGTGTGTGTGTGTGTGTGTGTGTGTGTGTGTGTTTCAAGAAAGGCCTACCAGTATTTTGCATCATCTCTCAGCCTGCTTGTAATAACTTCCCTTTTCAAGAAGGAACTTTTTTTCTTTTTTCTCTAAACATGTAACAAGCTTGTTGAAAGTCCAAGTTTAAATGAGAGAGAAAATCCCCTGAAAACATTTTGCAATTTCTCCTTGTTGACAAGTAGAGAGGTGGGTGTTTGTGTAAAACTGACCCTTCAGTTAAAGAGGGCTGGGACACAGCAATCCGGCTGTTCGGCTTTGGCTTCTGCTCTGGTTTGTTTTGTGTCCTCGACTCCCTGCTTGTTATTTTGTCACTCCCCATTGTTTTAAAGTGAAGAACATTTTTTAAAAGTCTCACAGAAGCTAACTTTGTATTAACTCAAGAAAACATAATTGTAAAAATATACTCACTTGTGCAGTTTTAACTGTCCTTTTACTTAAGGGGTGGGGTCTTTTTTTTTTTTTTTTTAACTAGGTCTCCCAGATTCAAATCTGTACTCACTTTACTATCCTAGGTTCTGTTCCTTGAACTCTGCAGAGCTGGCCAGATAGTTTTGCATTGGAGTGTACAAATTATTCCATGTTGACAGATGTTTGTCACTTAGTAACTTCTTTCCAGGTTTCTCCCTCCCAGCCTTCTTTCCAGCCCGCTTTGTTGTTAAAATATGCATGTCTCTCACTGGAATGCTAGTCACGAGTGCAAACTTTGTGTCCAACCTCCCACATGAAATGATCCCTTTAGAAGAAACTCGATATGTCTCAATCTACACTTCACTCAGAGCCCTTGGTCCTGGCCACTCACATACTAGTCCAGGATCCAAAATAACTCAGCAGACACAAATTTCCAACTAAAACTCCCCTCGAAGGTCTCCCTGGGAAGAAATATAGCTCCTATAATTAAAGGAGGCCACCGCCGGAGGGGGAATGCAGCCTGCAGCCAAAACCAAAGAAAGTAAGAGTTTTCTTTCTTTGCTGATTGAACCTGGATTGTGGAGGCCAGCAGGTTTACTCACATTCAAGTCTGAGGTTTGTTCTGAGTGTACAGGTGAGAGGGGGAAGGGAAGGAGAAGGGGAAGGGAAGGAGAAGGGGAAGGGAAGGGTGGGCGAGATCAGACCAACTCTGACAGAAAGTGATCGCTGTGAGACAGCATAGGAGTTCCTACCACTGGATTTGACTAAAAACTTGTAGCTGAGTAATATGGGATGGGGGAGCTCACGAGAGTGTAATTATAGTAAACGCTTAAATATGGGGTATCATCAGGAAAAAGAAGACTTGAGCTGTTCCCCCAGAAAAGTAATGTGACAGCAGGAAAATTATTAGCTGTGCTGTGTGTGGCAATTCAGTCTGTGGGGGGTGGAAGTATAGAGGGACGATTGAGAGAAAGGAAGTTGGGGTGCAAACCAAAACTGCCTCGGAGCCAGGAGTCCTCTCCAGCCGGCTTGCTTGGGAGGTGTGGATGTGAAATCTTCTCTTTGCACCTTATTTCCCTGCTTTCATCCCAAAGACCTGATTCTTGCATTAGAATCCCCGCACCACCACCACCACCACCCCCTCCCCGCCCCCGCACAAGATCCATTCAGCTCCCAGGTTGAAGAGTGGCTTCCCACCTCGTGGACCACCCCATAAAAGGGAGCGGTGCTGGTTACAAGCTCATTTCTATTAAAAAGGCAAAAATTTAGCACTGATGAAAAACACATGAAATTTTTTTTCTCCCTCTCTCTGAAACACTCTCTTTTACTGATGTGCAGTGACGTCAGCAATGCCTGCCCTATCCCCTTGGAGAGTAGGGAAAGGGGAGGAGGGGTTGGAAGATGGAGAAAAGCTAGGGAAAAATAGAAAGAGGAGCTGAGACAAGAGGGAAAGGGTGCTGGGAGGAACAGATAATGGAGATGTACACTCGACACTTTTAGGCCAAAATTCCACCAGAAGTGGGGAAACCGGTGTTTTCGAAGCTGGTGATTGATAGAACACCTTCCGTTGCTCCCAGCCGATCTACATGTTCCAACATATGGAAAGCTTACAGGCCCTGTGCACTTATAGAAGCCGATAATGCATTAGCTCTCAGCAATATTTACAGCCCCGCTTTTAATACACACCAGATGGTTCGCGACTGTGCCGCCTCAGCCAGCTCACTCCTCGATTTTACTCGGCGGCACTTTGTTGCAATTACACTCCATGCTGAGACCAATTTTATTGGTGACCTATTTTTCATATTTGCAGCGTTTTATGTTAAAAACCTCCTCTCTGGCCTTTTTGTAAAGGGCAGCGCTCAGGAAGGGAGAGTTTAGGATGGCTGTGCTGAGAAGCTGTAAAGGTGGATATTAATATTTATCGTGATGTTACATACCTCGGGTTTAAGTGAGCAAACCCGATAGACATAAGTACTCCGGTCATTATGTTTGCTCACTCGCCCCCTGTTTGCCAGACCCCCACGGACTATCTAAGAGGCGCGCTTGCCTCCGAGTCAATACATCGGGCCATAAATATTGTATTCCATTAATTATCTGGCCACTGGCTTATCCTGGACGCCCGGCATCCTCGAGCGTCGCAGGGCAAATGAGGACGTTTCCGGAGCGTACTTCCAGGCTGGGAACCCCGCTGAAATTTCCGCAGAGCCTGGGAATTCCGAGCCCAGCCGGCCTGGGGCGGGAGCTGGGGGGAGGGGGGCGGGGCAGCCTGAGAAGGCCCAAGCTGCCAGGAGCGCTCTGTACCTGTTATCTTACCACGCAGAAGGCCTCAGGGAGAATCCCATTTGGCACGCCGGGAAAGGCTTTCAACTTTATCTCCCGCCATGTAAATATCCCCGAGTGCCCGATTGGGGGGACTTTGTTTTGCACCGAACAATATAAATATCCCATTTTCTACACAGCACAGGTGCGCTCTTCCTTCACAAACTCTTTTTTTCTTCCTCTGTCATTTATACTAACTCTTTATGCCCCTCCCCTGATTAAAAAAAAAACCCACAGATGTTTACTTTATTGATATAACCTATACCATGGTTAGGCCGAGAATAATATGTTTCAACTAACAGTCAGTTAGCAAATAATGGAGGCGTTCTGGATGCCTTCCAACGCTACACATGTACTTGGTCATAAAATGATACGTGAAAAAATTAACATCTGCTTTCCGAAAATAAAGTGTGCCAAGTAGCTTTTTATGAATGCTTTCCTCATTTTAGAAAGAAATATGGAGAGATAAACTGGCACCCAGATGTATAGCATATTTATAATAGTTTGGGGCCTTAAAGGTGGCTTCATTGCACAAGCCGTTTCAAAACTGTTTTAAAAACTACTTAACCTTAGACATTTTAGAATTCCGAAGAGTATTCTGAATCTTACTGCTTAAAGAGAAATTTTCTGTAGTTTAATTGCGTACCAAGGCGGAACTATGTGTAAACTGAGCTCCATGGCTTCAGCACAGAAGCAGCACCGCTACTCATTTATTTCCCTAATTTCTCAGCAAGGTTCCCAGGCCCTTCAGAAGGCAGAGTTGGGAAGTTTAGTTGTTGTTGTTGTTGTTTAGTTCCACTATTAGGAAATGAGGCCTACCTTTGAATTATTTCATTAGGATTTGGCCTTTTGGGGGAAGGGGTGGGGACCATAATCATTAGTGGCTTTTTATTATTTCTACAGTAAAAGGCTAGATTCCTTGTTGAACAAGCTTCTTGAATGTCTTGCAGATGTTCCACTTACAGCAGATATGACCCTCTGTTTCTTCCTACATTAGTCGCTTAAAGTCTCCATTTGCTCAGGGCCCATCCTCTCTAAGTGTCGGATATACCCTTTGAAATGTCCACCCAGTTGCACACACAGGCACACACACACACACACACACTCACACACACTCACACACACTCACACACACTCACACACACTCACACCCACTGAGTCGTTGAGCCTAGTGGAAGACTGCGGTGGGATAGAATGGAAAGGAGGCAAGTCGCCCAATGGTTACCGTCGCTGTGCGCAGAGGCGCGCCCTCCACCGGGCCCCTCGCCTCTTTGTGCCTTTGGTTCCAAACTTTGGAGATGGCCCAAGTGGCTTCCCCTACAGGGCTGGGAATCTTGATTTGTGAGTGCTCCCGAGCACCCACCCAAGGTGTTTCAGGGCTATCCTATGAGCCGAAGCCAAGGCAGGGGCGCGGGCTTGTCCCGCTGGTTCAGCGGTCCGGCTCTGGCCGCACGGGGCCCGCCACTGCGTGGGGACCGAGGTGCTTAACAAAGGGCTCTGCGGGGGCTCCGGGCGCGGCCACGTGACGGGCCGCGCGAGCGCCGCGCTGCTGTCCCGCAACCGGAGGGGCGGGCAGCCCTGGGTGCCGGCCGACTTCTTGGCGTAAAAAGAACTGCCGGGGCCTCAGCGGTCGGGGTGAGAAGGACTTGTCTGGCTCAGCTAAGGAGAAGCGTCCCTCTCCTGTCCACAGCACTTGGGAGACACTGCGAGCGGGGAGGGCGGCGGGCTGGGCCAGGGCCGGGCTGCGAGGCTGAGCTGGGCTGGCTGCGGCTGGACGCGGAGGAAGTGGAAGAAAAGCTCCTTCTGAGTGACAGGACCCTTTTACAAAGGGCAAACGGGAGGGGGGTCCTCATATGAATAGAATTTTCAGTGTCTCTCAGTTCTCCTCCCCTTTTTAGGGATTGTCCTTCCTTTTCTCCTTTTCTTTTCTATTTCATGTTAGGTTGGAAGTCCCTGGACAAACATGTCTCGATGTTTTTTCGGTAGTGTGAGTCATTCGCTTTTTTTTTTTTTTTTTTTTTTTTTTTTTAAATCTCTTTGGGTTGGAAAAATGTTCTGTAGCCAACATGTTAGCACGTTTTTGTGTCCTCACTGACTGGAGCAGCCGCAGAGGAGTCAGGAACTCACCCTAAAGGCGCTATAACTGGGAAGAAAAGAAAAAGAGCGTCTTAAAAGTTCTCCCTCATCCCAATAGCAAATCTGGTCACATCTTTTCTTTTTACCAGAAAACACAGTATCCTCATTTTCTCACCAGAAAGCCTGTAAATTGGTATTAGATGTCTCTGTGAGAAGTCATGATGGGCAAGAAAACCTTATCTCGCAGGACCATTTCTTCAAAGCCTGCTTTCATCACATTTAGAAACATATTATTATGTCCTTTCCCAACCTTAGCTCCCCTCCCCCCCCCACCCTCACCCCCCGCCCCGCGCGACTGAAAGACCATGCTTTCTCGAAGAGAAATCCGTTCAGAGTAGATCTAAACTCACATTGGTTTGTTGTTGTTGTCCTGAATATGACGGTTATTATGCCAGCTCTTACTTTGGGCTCCTGATCTGATGGGAGGACTTTTTAAAAAGTGTGAGGTGAGAGACACCAAGACAGTTTATCAGTGAGAAGAAGACAGTGGCTGTTTTTTTTAAATTGGGAACTAAAGAAAGCCCGAATTTAGATGAAGTGTGCCACCAAAGCTGCGTCAAAGCCCATCTAGTTCCCTTGGGCTCAGTCGTCACTCCCCTGTGATAGCTGGGAGATCTTCGTGGAGGTAAGGTGCCATGCGTGCAGAGTCACTCAGAGGCAACTCCCTGCTCTATCATTTCAGACACATTGAAACTAACAACCTGGGGATATTACAGGACTCAGATTTAGCTGCCCCCCTTTAAACAGTGACCTGTCCATTAATGTAATCCTTTTCCTTCCTTGGTTACTTTGCTTACTAAGGGCCCCCATCCTCCTTTTTACCTTGCTTAGCAAGTTGGTGTATGCTGAGCCATACTCTTTCTTAGGGTTTGTTTCTTAAAAACAAACAAACAAACAAACAAAAAACACTATTATTTTGTGATCAACTCTGCTTAATTTTCTATTTATTTTTGGATCTCAGCCTTTTTGGATCACAAATGTCCTCACAAGTAACACAGCAATAAATCTGAACAAAAATAAGACAGATTTCCTCATCGATGCGTAATAAAGTTTAAGGACATTGTTTTGTCAGACAAGTGCTAAGTAGAAAATAAATCTCAGAGTCTGGGGAAACAAAACGGAGCGCTGCTGGCATGTGTGTAAATTTACTTTTAAAAGCAATAAATCAATGTTAAATTAAACAGCTGGGTACCCTGTCTAGGAGAAGGTTCCATGTTTAAGAAGACCTTGATGGGAGAAATGTGCTGTTTAACAGTCTCTGTCTCTGTCTCTCTCTCAGATTTTCAGATTTTTGGGGAGATCCAGAGGCAAGGCATCTCTGACAACATTTCCCCTGAACTTCAGATAGGTAGAGGAAAAGAGAGAGCAGAGACCATGACTCTGCAACTCATCATTAGAATTTTACACACTTTCAAGCATAAGGAGACAAGGAAGCTTTGACCAACTATTTTAGATTCTTCTAAATTGTCGAGCCTGGCTCTGGAACCCTCTGGCTTAATTTGTTGTGGTTAGTTTTTGTTGCTGCTGCATTTTTTCTGTAAATTCTTTAACTGTAGAAATATTGTAATGAGCATATATAGCACATTCATGTCTGGTGCTTTTATTAATGTGGCTGTTTACACAGCAAAGGACATAGTAAAATATTATTATTTCATACTTGTTATGCCTGTTTTTATCAAGAAAAAAGTTGACGTTCAGGTAGCATTAGACCTAACTATACTATCTTAGTATTTCTTTTCTTTCTTTCTTTTTTTTTTCTTTTTAGTTATTTTTAGACATTTACAAAACTCTTTACTGGGAGATATTGTGGGAGATATGGAAGAGGGAGGGTAGAGAACAATAGGAACCCCAAGCTCTAGCTCTGGATTCTAAGAACAGTGTGAACCAATGCATTTTTACAGAGGTAAGCATAAAATAGCAGAAAATTGGGAATAGTTTAAGGGAGGATTTTTTTTTTTTGCAGCCTTGAAATCAAATCACAAAAAGGTTTATCAGTTCTTTAGAAGAGAGACATTGTTGTGATGAACTCTCTTAGTCTGTTGAATGGAGAGCAACTGATTTAAAAGCAAAGAGATGAGATTCCTGCTTATAGAGCACAGGAGAGTGTTCTTTTTACTTCCTTCATGTGAATGCCCAGTAAGTTTTTTTTTTATAGCTGTCCTGTTAGCCCACTTCCAAAGAATGCTCACATAATTCAGCAACATCCAAACTTTAAATAGCTGAAAAGTGCAGGTTCATTCCCTTCCTTGCCAACTGACAGGGGTGACCATGCAGCATCCTCGCTGCCTTTGGTTTTCCTGCAGTCAAAGGAAACAGCAAAGACCAGCTTGCCTGAAGAAGAACAAAAGTTATACTACTTATATTTAGATGGCACCATTCAGTTTCCAGGACCATTTGTGGCTTGCTAAGTAAATCTCGAGTCACTCAGAGATAGCTCAGATTGCCTGTCAGGAGACATCTGGGCAGACTTAAAAACTAAATGACTTCTCCAGCTCTGCTAGGGTTTTCCAGGGATGCGCCCTCCTTTGCACTGAAGCCCTGGGAGTCATTTCAGCTCAAGGTGAACCTTTTAGTCACTGCTCTTTGTCCTTATTTGGATAGGAGGGTGCTGAAACAGTTAGATGCTGGTCTGATGATGGGGGATGCACGGGAGACGGAGACGGACGGACGGAGAGGCTGCCAATTCTAATTAAAGACAATGAGCGGAGAGGAGCTATCCTTTAGCTTTATAAAGCTCAAGGCAGAAACTGTCCACCTCACCTCAGTTCTTAGTTTGTTCGAGTTGGCTAGTGAAGTAAAGAGCGGAAAGCTGTAGACGAAGCTGTTTGCAGGTGAGAGGGGGCTTCTAGCTAAACCAAAGTACATCTTCAAGTTGCCATTTCCCTCCTTATTCCCTGGTCTCTGGGTGTTCGGTGCTCTGACACAGACTCTTAGATTCTAACTTTGCTTGCTAGATGGCGCTCGGCGGCGTCTCAAGACCTCCCAGTTCAGAATTGAAGTGGCTTTTTAGCACAATTCTGAACTAGTTATGGGCATTTGATTAGCACGGTGCTAGTAATGTTATTATTGCCCTGTTTTTGTCATTCTTGTTCTCTTTTATATTAAGGCAGGATACAGGTGGGAGCTGTCTATCATAATCCTGACAATAATAAAGCAGAGGAAAATTCTACCTCTGAATTTATGGCATACTTGTGGCTCAATTACTTGTTCTGTTACATTTCAAAATGCACCTAAAGTTTTCCTTCAGTAATCTGGTGGAGGGTTTTAGGAGGGAGATAAATCAGTAAGTCCAGATTCTTGCTTAAAATCCTTGAGGTTTACCAGCAGAGTCCAAGAGTCCACCCTTCATTCCACACCACCCTCACTACTGCCTCCATTTGTTGTCACGGGGTATCATTAATTGACATAAAATGTGGGCTGCTCCATTTAAAGCCTAAATGATAAAATTTAAAAAAAAAAGACAATGCACACAGATACATGTTTAAATACTATTAGTAAGATTCACCACAAAGCTTGTCTTAAATGAAGAGTGACTTGCAGATTCTAAAATGTAACCATTAAGCAAGTCTCAGATATTCAAAACACTTTTTTGGAGGTAACTCTTTTGTGTTGAAGCACAAAGAGAGAGAAACAAATAGTTCTAAATTTCTGGTCGAAAAATGAAGATGAGACTAAAGGACCTATATATTGCTTTGTTAAATGAAGATGCCATTTTCACAGAACCAATGGCCTTTCTGCTCTTCAGAAAGAGGGCTGCAGGTGAGGAAGACAAGGCTCACAGGGAAGGAAATGCATCTTCATAAACACAGGACACTTTGACAACAGAGGCTGAACTTGTCTTTAGGCATTGGGAACTGATTTGTATAGAAATGTTACACTTTTGGTAATTTTAATAATATCCAGAGCGGAGTGGTTTGGAGACCTTTTGTAAAATCTTGGCTGCTTTGGGGGAAGATTCGAGCAAAGTCTCTCTGTAGGTGTTAGGCTGAAACTAGCAGGCGCTGACAACCTAAAGAGGAAAATTTACAACTTGATCACCCCCAGCCACACACCAAAAAACCTGCTACTGTTGGAAACATATGTTCCAGATTAAGTTAAGCAAATGGCTCTCATTTTTTTTTCAAGGTTGCGTTGATTGTGAAAATTTAAATTTAAGTGCATTAAACTTCCAAGGATCACTAGGTCCTCAAGTGTTTACAATACCCCCAACCATTTACTTAAAGACTTCATATATTTTGTTACCTTCTTAAGGTACCAGTTTAGACTCTTTTGCAAGGTGAATGTAGTCAGGTGCTGTTTTCCAGAATATATATGTAGTTTTAAAAGTTGGATAAATTGCAAACCAAGTATATTTGTCCCTCTAATATTAAATCACTTGACAGCTAAAGCATAACTCTAATGGCTTATTTAAATTCCTAATATACTTACTTGTTAAAAAATCTGATGCAAAACTGCATAGCGTATTTTAAAGTTCTTCAAAAGGTTCACTCATGAAAAGAATGGGTGATTTCTTTTCAACACCATGGGACAAAATAGAGTCACCAAAGGTTTTAATTACAACACAAAATGCTGAAATCATAGTGCTGTCTTAAAAAGGGAGTAACCCTCATGCAGTCACCCAGCCACCTCCCAAACCGAATTACTTGAAGTCCAGTGTGGCTAGTAAAGGGCCCCAGTAAAGAGGTGTAGAATTAACCCTCAGTCTCTTAGGTAGCAAGGTAGCAGTCTCCCTGGGTAAGCCGCAGAGGGGTAAGTCAGGCATCCAGCAACCTGGATGACTTCCTGGGTGATTTGGGGACTTGCCATTCCCTCTGCTTCCAGAAGATCTTTCCAGCTCCTTTTAAATATTCTTATGGCCTATTGACACTTAGTAGTTATGACTTATACTCTCCCTTCCCCAAGAAATCTTCATGAATAGAACTTACTAATTCCTGCCCTCTCCAATTCATTCACGGAACCTATTTTTTTTTTATAATGTATAAAATATATTTCTTTAACTAACTAGATATTGAATATTTGACATTGACAAGTTGTCAAGGTAGAAGACAATCTAAAAGATCTGAAGGACAGAAATGACCAGGATGTCAGTAATCACTAGATAGGTTTGGAATGCAACACTTAAAAAATAAGGGAGAAAAACAGTCATCTATGCTTTAGGAAGATTTCCTAAAAGTCCCATCATACACATACAGGTAGGTAGCAAACACTGATAGAGATGCTTCTTTCATGGAGATTTGCTTGATCTAATCCTCAATGTTTTGTGATATATTTTTTTATTCACTATTTTCTCTGGCAAAATGGTCTTAAAATACAGTAAGTTTCTAACTTATTTAAGTAACCCAGGAAAGTCATTCTGAAACTGAATCAGGAATATAGTGTTGCTTAATGTTTTTTTTTTTTTAAACCTTATTAATAAAGAAAGCTTGCATGGTGGAAAAGATCTCCCGACATCCATACTGAGAGCAAAGCCCATCACCTAGGGGTTCACTTAATGCCATCTCTGTCACCCCAAGTTTCCACAACTCTTGCTTTCTACTCACAAAGAAAAAACGTGCATCGTTTCTTGCACCCAAGTCCCCTTCACACCAGAACAGGCCAGAATGAAACATTTTCCAAAGTAGAAACTCAGATCATTAAAAAAAAAAAAAAAAAAAAAAAAATCAACCAATGACTTGTAACACCTAGATATATTTGAACTATGAATTCAGATAGGGGGAGGTGCACTCTAGCCCAGAATAAATGAGTCTCAAGTCACCAAGTTCAACAGGTCCCCTTTGTAGCCGCCCCCCCCCCCACACACACTCCAGCTGCCAAATTGCATTAAGCTAGGTAAGTTTCCATCAGTTCTCCCAGAGGGTCCAGCTGCTAGTTTAAACAACTTCCAGCCTGACTGAGTTTCTCTAATAGCATGAGTTTATACACAACGACTGATGAGACTCAAGTGAAGGTCAAACTAAGAGGAAAATTCTCTTTGGGAAGAGCAAACTCAGGAGTGACTTTGCCGAGGGGGAAGGGCATCAGGTTCTCTGGGCAGTGTTGAGTGAGAGAGGAATTGAATTGCTAACCAGTGGGAGATTTAACCAATCATTTGTGAGTCTCAATGGAAAGAAAAACAGGTGTTTTGCTGCTAACTTTCCGCTAAACTGAGAAACTCAGTGACTTTTTTATTGTAATGCAGTGTCAGAAAAAAGTTTTCCCTTGAAAAGTATCCTATAGTTCATATGATTATGCAGAGCAGTGTGGAATCCCGTTTGCCAAGGAGACACCAGGGTTCCTTCCCCGTGTCACTTACTTATCACTCTTACTCGAAAAGTTTGCACTAAGTTGGTTTGGTTCGGATTTTATTCAATCTTTAATAGATGCTTGATTTTGACAGTCTCACTCCTCCTAAACATAGTGTTTTTAAAACCCCAGTATCGACTCAGGAGAGCGGATGATCCAAACTGTGTTCCAATGGGATGGGAGAGACTACACTCAAAGGCAAATAAATAAGTCAAGATTTGCAATACAGCAAGGTGTTATATTTGGAATGGGAAACGGTCCTCTGCGGAGTGGTAGCTTGAGTTGCCAGGGAGACTACGCAATGAACCAGAGGCCACCAGGAGTGGCCTTCCATTATTGCACTTTGCTCAACGCGACAACTGGGAGGGGGGGGGAGCCAAACAAGGAGATTTACTGAAAACACAGCTAGGACTGAGGTTTGCAGAGGAGAAACCGAGCCAGAGGCGTTGTCAAATAAGTTGCTGTCAGGCTCTTAAGCCGCCCAGCCGCAAGCCTGCTGCAGAGAGGCTTCGCTTGCCAGCTAGCTCGGAGGGCTGATTAAGCTGCGCCTCGGCGCCCCAGAATTAGTCAGACAGCTTCATCCACCAGCAGGCCGGTGGGACCAGGGACTGTCGGGTCTGGATGTACATTTTTGGGGACACAGATCTGTGGCGACTGAGATTATAGGCCTATGAACAAAGTGGTCCCAGCAGAAACCCTTTAAAGCGGAGTTGATACAATCTTGCCAGCTAAAGGATGGTGATGAAAAGTTGGTTCAAGGAAATTTGGGTTGGAGGAGGGAAGACCCTTACCATAGCAGTGACTACGTGGTGGAGCTACGTTCAGCGTAGACTAGATGCAAATTCGGGAGACTCGAAGGCAAACGGAGCGTCAACTCCGGGAGCTCTGATTAACACCGGGCAGGGCGGGCACGACTCTCCACCCACAAACCACAGTCTTTAAGCTCACAGTTGTTTTGGGCTCAGACGCCGAGGTTTCAGAAGGGGATACCCTATGGCGGGGGAGTGGCTGGAGTGAGGAATCTCGCCAGGCTGGAACTTCGGGGTTCTGGCCAAAGGGGAGAAGGAAGGGGGCGCTGGGCGCTGTCCATGGTGCTGGGGAGAGCAGGGAGCCTTCACGTTGCCTGGTTTTCCGGTCTCCAGACCAACACAAGGTGTAAAGTGAAAAGGGGAACCAGCTGACAGGAATGTGGAAAACACGAGTGTGGCAGTACAATTAAAAACAATCTAGGCAGGTCCTGCTTTTATTTCTGGGTCATTACAGTGTAGACAGTAGTGTTAACTGGTCGTTGTTGTAAGGTGTTTTCCTCCTTAAAGTGTATCAAATTTCAAAGTATATAATCAGTAATTGCTGATGTGCAAAATAAAGAGGAAAGAAAAAAGAAAAAGTATGCCTTGAGACTTGAAATATGCCCAAGGATAGGATAGTTAGCTATTTCCAGAGTGCTAGGGAAAGATGGAGCAAAGGGTGGCTTAAACCTGCCAGATGGCATTTTATTGAGAAAGATGTATTTTTTCACCTAAATACTGCTTTGAATTTTGCATTGGTGAACTACTGTAGTTATATTTTCATCAACAAGAAAAAAGGAAAGACTTACATGGTGTAGTGTATGGCTGAGAATTCATTCTGTGTTGTAAAGCAATACTTTTGATTGCATTACTAAAAAGCAAACAATCTTGATTTTTTTTTAAAAGGCTGGTAATCAGAAAGAAAGCAGGATTCAGATAGAAATAATTTCAATATTAAGGTAAAGGACTGTGAATAGAAATGTAAGCCATCCAGTAATAAGCCATATTGTTGAAAAGCACTCTACACACATGATAAAACAGATAGATTATTCACTATGTTTAGTAAAGCCAGAATTGTAACAGGAAAAGAATTGACATTAATTGTTTTAATCATTAAAATCTATGTATCCTCAGCAACTTGAATCACGTGGCAATGAAGAAGGAAGAGGACATGAATTCAAACAGCTGACACAGTGATCAGCAGCAACTGACAGCATCTCATTTGATATTTGATATCAAGCATGAGATCAATATTTGTGAGATCAATGCAATTTTAATGGTTTTCTTTCAAAACTGCATGAAAGCCAAATCATGTCACTCTGAACTACTGTTATTTTTAGAGCTGGTTATTCCAGGGGATGATATTAAGTAACTTACTGAAGCAAAGCAAGAGCAAAAGAGGAGGGAGTTCAGGGGTGTGGAAAACACCACACCACCACCAGAAACCACGGATATTTCTTCAGTTGACAATACAGGGAAGGTACACATTTATTTGAAAGAACACTTATTTAACTATGATCTTTAAAAGGTGGAAAGCTTTTGAAAGATTCCTAGGAGGTATGCAAGGAGAAGGGGGTCAGGAGCAACGTTTCAGATAGTGTAAGAATTAGGTGGTATTTGAACAAACATCAATGTACATGATAGAAGAGGGAGACTCTGGTCTTCCCCTCATGTAGAAGTGAGTGGGAAATAACAGACTTTTCTCCATTCTTGGAAGATAGACCTGAGAGCCCCATCTGATGCTTAAGCAATGTCCTCACAAAGGTAACATAGAAAAAAAGGTAGCTATAAATATTGTCTATTATTTTTCTTAGAAGTGTTTCTCCCTTAAAAATGAAATGCCTTTTATCTGACCCAGAAGAATAGTTTTCTATCTTTCAGTTCTATTTGGATAAAATTCTAAACTTGGATTTATTGGTTTTTACAGAATTCCTTTTGAGGAGTTTCCACCTTGAGGCATCCCAGGCCTTCAAGAGGAGGGCATCAGAGGGTATGAGCATCATCTCAGTAGGATCGCTACAAAGGTGACAGTCACACTGGGGAGTGTTCTTGACAAGCAGAGGTTTCGTTTCTCAGATGATGAGAACCAGAAAATAGCTTTCATTCATAATTCAACTTTAAAACTTGATGGAGGGAGTTTGCCTTTCATTGAAATAACAGCAGTATTTTAGAAAATTTCTGACACCCAAGTCTACAGACCTCTCAGTCTTCAGACGGAACAAGATACTTGGGACGATGCCACTCTTAGCTCCCTAGTGCCTCCCTTTCCTTCATTCTAGCATGTTGTCTGAAGAAACTTTGAATGATGTTCACATTCCAGTGTCTTTACAAAAGTGCACTTCCCACCTTGTGCTCCTTAAGAAATTAGGTAGAGACAGATTTTCCAGGATTTTAATAACTCCATAAAACAACAACAACAAGCCATGGTCTGCATGTGTCTCTATGCTCTTTTGTATTCAAAACTGGCAGAGTGCCTACAAACTATAGACATTAGCAGTTTAAATCAATTTTCTTTAATGAAATAAAGCCAACCTTATACACAAGTACACATTGCACACCAGTGGAGATTTACAGATGCAAAACAAGTTTGAAGCACTTAAGAATATTTATGGCAATGCCTTGAAGATTTTGAGAATGAAAAGTCTATTTCATAGAAAAAAATTACAAACTTTCATGGAGTCCAGCACATACAGAGCACCTACTATGTTACAGGCACTGAATAGACATACACATATTGTAGATGTTGTCTGTAGATTTCAGTTGAAATGAACAGGAATGGACATAAGTACTCCGTACAAAGCTATGTATATGTGAGACATATATATGCATATATGCACATAACTTTTTTCTATTTGGTCTTAAAAAAACCCTGAGGTATTTTAAGAAAATGAACTTCATATTCAATGGTAATTAATCTGGACTTCATTTTGGCAAATTATAATTTGACCAATACTTTTTCTTCATAGTATGAAGAATTTTAATTTTAGTGCAGCAAAAAATGCTGTTCTTCTTAACCCACTTTGAAGCAATGTTTGCGAGTCTACAATCACATCTACACGTTAATCTCTGGTTTTGCCTTCAAACAGAATTCTGTTACAAAGAACTTGGAAAGATTTTGAATCTATTCAGAGGAGGAAAATTCTTTAATTTTCTGAGGAGTAAAAACTCCCCAAGAAACTTCATATAGCTTCTTAGATTTTGCTTCGCATACGTGATAAAACATTGATTGTTGCAGTCTGATGACCCATGAAATTTGGGGGTTAGTTTTCTCTTCAGACCAGAGCATATAATTATGCAAATAAAGAGCTGTCACTGATCTAGTGAAATACTCACAAACACATGCACTCTGAAATTGGACAGAAAAGAGAAAATGGTTTGTGATGTGGCGCTGCTGTAGTTTGCTTTCCTGCCAACTTTCCATCTGAGTTCATTATTCAAATTGTAAACTTTAAGGGAGACATATCGTTCTTGGGGTGTTGGGTGTTTTTCACTTCAGATTCTTTGTTTTGGTCACAGAGTAAGTTCAATATCATTTTGCCTATGACAATTTTGCATGTCACCCAATGTAACAGCTATGTAAGAAAAAGCTGAATGATCTGGACAGACAGGTGCATGACCTTCATACATTTCTTCCTAGAAACATGTTTCATAGCTATTTTAAAAAGTTCAAATCCAACAATACAAAGAATATAGTGAAAAGTTTTCCACAAACTTCAAGGCAAGGGTCCAGGAAAAGTTGCCTGGAAAGATATCATGGATTAAGTCAATTTTCATTTTCTAAGTTTTACATCCACAGGGGAATACTGGCCACTCTATGATGTCCAGTTATCAATCAAACCTTCAGGACAGCTTTCTCTAAATAGCATATCTTAAGCTTTTGTGCTCCATTTTCCATTATTATTCCTATAAAACCCTTACAGCGAGAATTAACAAGAATTCTTCATTCTACCAGTCACATTAGCCTTGAGATCTCCCAGTCCCAAAGTTACCATCACACAGGCTGTTGCATAGTTTTAGATGTCATGGAGGGTCCCACTGATGAAATCTGAGAAGTCAAACCACTGACAGCTAAAGACATCACTTCATGAAAGCAGGGGTGTGAAACTTTAAAAACATTGATCCAAAGGAGTCAACGAAATCAACATACATCCCTTCTAAGGGTGAGCTTTAAAAATTATCATTGCCATTTAAAAATGCAGATTTCAAGATAAATGCTGGGATGCTTCGATAACTGTTTCTCTTTGTGGACCTCTCCTAATGCATTTTGTGTTACCCCTTCCAGCACCTTCCAGTAGGTGTACATTCTTCGAGTACAGTGCACAGCAGCTACAATGGTTTAGATCTAAAACCACCTCACAAAGCTAATGCTTTAGGTGGGGTAGCTTTAAGCTCTGTGAAGTGTTCATTAAAAGCCCTTTCCCAGATTCAAACTGATCATTTTTTGAGATTAATAGAATATTAGATAAAGAGATGAACAATTCAAGAGACTACTACTCAGACATTCTATACAGGGAAGGAAGGAAAGAATAACATTTTTTGAAAGGGGTAAGTTAGAGTCTTTTATTTTATATTATGCCAGAGGGTATATAAGTATCACAATTATACCCCCTTTGCCACCCATATTTCAAGTATATGAATGCCTCATGTTTATTTTTTAATCTTTCCCCACAAGACATGAGAAAAGTTTCCAAAAAATTTAGACTGTGAAATTTTATACTGTGAAAGTTACTGAATAGCAATTTTTCTTAAGTGAATTTGGAGTACTGCTTTCCCCAGGAGCCTATCAGTTACCAGTCTAAACAATGATTACACCACACATGTTTGGACTGGAACTCTGCAGTACAAAGAAACATGAAAAAATCCAGTTGTAAAGTAGCAGTGCTAATTTAGTTAACACACTCTGTCACCCAAACCCCTACAGGAGTGAACGGTTTCAGAAGAAATAGCTGTAACAGAAATGTGCATAACTCAGTTACAGACCGAGCCCACTTTATCAAGGTCTGACCATCAGCAGTTTGGGAGCAACTGAATCTTACCAGGCTCCCTTTGAAAAACATTTACTGTATATCAAGGGCTGTTTTATAAATCATTCTGAAGACAAGTTGTTCTAATTTCCTTATCTATTAAAAACATTTGGCTAAAACTGTTATCTTTATATGTGAGCCAAGTAGACTCAGAGAAGTTAGGATACTGTCCGCAGAGCTAGCAATAGTCAGAATAGTAACTATGAACTATAACATTGATGGGCGTGGTCCAATCACTCCCTTTAGGTCTCAGCTTGAAAGTCTCTGTGCAGACGGTGAAAAAGAACTTCTGAGGAGGAATAAGACACAGTTGCTTGTGGGAAAAACCTTTTTTATTTTAAAATGTTAAACAGAAAAGAGATTATAGGAAACTCCTGTGCTTTATTTATTTATTTTTGACATATAAACAAAAATGCATTCTAGGAAGCACAAGGTAGAAATCTGAGAAAAGAACATTATTACAAGTCTTTCAAATATCCAGTGTGACTTTCAAGGACTGCATGTTAGGTCCCTTTAGAAAGCTCCAAAGCAGCTGCCCGGCACTGAAGCTTCAGCAGTACTATTCTGAATCTCCAATTTATGTCTTTCTCAATCTATTTACTCTAAGAACTAAGTATATGGTTAAAGGGGGAAAAAAGAGCCCACAGCCTACCTTTATACCACCCGTGCCTAAAATCATTTTAAGGAGATAATAGGGAGAAGACCAGAGAAGAAATATTAACACTGGCCACCCCTCTGCAGGTGGGGTACCGTCAACTGCTTGTTGTTAGCCCCAGAAAACCGAGGTGAATAGTATAATTACACACATACCGACAGCATCCCAATCAACAGGTTAAGAAATCCTACATTATAAGGAGTCACTTATCTCTGGGGTGCTTTGCCTGGCTCCCCGTGGGTTGCTACAATGCTGATCCACAAGTAGTAACAGACATTTACAAAATATAACTCTGTAAATAGCTCTCTACCAGACAGATAACAAGGTTACAATTCAGTGATTATAAAATGCTCATCATAAGGAATCAGTGACACTCTCTGTACAAGTGAGCGGTCTGGAGGGAAGGGCCAGGAGTCCTTTGGTTCATAGGCTGAGCATATTCGCTTTGCTTTAATCCAGCTGCAGAACATTTGCAATTTATCCCTGCGTAAGTGTTGGCTTTTGTCTTAATGTCACAAAATTAGTTTCTTGTGAATATTTTCATATACTAAAACACCAGACAATTCATAACATCTGGTAAGATATATCCAATCCACACCAATTTTCCAAACCCAGCCATTGGGAAGCTATCATTATTTTTACAGAGCTCACCAATCCTTCCAAAATTAGAAATGTAAAGGGCCACTATGACAGAGCAATGTGCTTGACATTGTTGGAGCAACACATTTTAAACAGCCCAGGAGCTGGGGGTAAAATGCCATTTTGATTTTCCTCTAAGTTGTTTCTGCTTAAGTAATACCAGAAAGATGCCCAGACATGACCACTACCACTTTACTTCACCGGCACTGAAAACACAGAACTAATGAATGCATGTAGATGCCAAGGAACATGAGATATTACCAGTTTTAAAACTTGCTGAAATCAGTTCATAATATTAAAAAAATTCTCCATGAGCTTGTTGAGTCCAGGTTATTCTTCTGAGGCACCAGACAGTGCCTCGGTATCATTTTAGATATACTTTTCCATGTTTTCAAATAAGGCAGGCACATTACTTGTTGAATTTACTTAAGAAAGGATTGGAAGTATTAAATTCACAATCTCACCCACTGGATGAGATTAATCTTCACTAATTAAATTCTTCAAGTAATTAATGTTTAATGTTTTCATTTAAAAGCCAGTAAAATGTCAACCTATTTTATCTTCTGTATTTCACAGTGCTGGCCAGATCCCAGTTGGGTTAAAGGACCTAAACTGTTGGAATTATATGGCAAAACCCTATCAGAAGAAGTGGAACACTAAAAGTTTTGGACCTGAAAGAGAAAATCATTCTCTTTTCCTATTGTAGATGAAAACGGAAACATTTTTAACTTTACTGAGCCTTTCAGAAGGACAAGGGTATGCAGTTTCATTTTCTTGATGATAGTAAAAAATAAATGGTGTAAACGCAAGGGTTTACTACAAGAAAGGTCCAAGCACACTTAGTATGGATTAGTAACTACCACCAATACTCCACATGGTAGTACAGAGAGCAAGCCTTAAGTGTGTCATCTAAATGCCTCTCATCATGTTACATATTTAACAGTAGGGTCAGTTTTTATAAGTTAGAAATTTCACTGAAAATGGGGCTTTATACCTACATCTAAAATATCTGCTTATGTTTTCATTCGAACATACTCTCCTGAAGTCAGAGACATAAAGACTCTCGTTCAACTAAGCAGGGATGTCCAGAGAAAAGGATTCGGATTCAGTACTTTATGAATTTTTATGCAAAGTTTTTCTTTCAGTCTTGAAATGGAAATCGGTCATTACAGGGAGAGAACAATTTGTACTCCCCAAAATTCATCATGGCATTCATGTTCTCAATTTAAACTTGGCATTTCTAGGACCTGGGTGTGTGGCTTTCTATAAAAGAGGGGGGCTTATAAGATGACCCGAGGGAAAAACCTGGTTAAAGTTTGAAGTCTAGAATAAAAGCTTGCTAGGTTTAAGGGTGAGTAAAAATGGGCTCGGTTGAGGCTGGGCAATAACGGCCACACTGCAGCGGGCGGTAGGACCGCGCAGACGCCGCTGGGGCTGCAGCGCCCGCGGCTTGGCAAGGCGCTTGGAAGCCGGGGCTCGCGGGCCTGCCGACCCCAGCGCGAAGCCCGGGCTCAGCCCGCAGGAGACGCGGCTGCGAGTCCATATTGCTTTGACAGTTGCACGCATCTAGAAATAATGCAAAACGCTATTTAGACGAACGTATCGCGACCCTGTGCTGGAGGAAGAAAGCAATCTAATGCGGGCGGGGAGGCTGCGGGCGCTCGGGCGGCGGCGAGCTCACAGCTCCTCGTGCTTGATCCGGTGCGAGCGCCGCGTCAGGGCGGGCTTCTGCGAGCTGCTCTTGGCCTCCGACGCTTCCGCGAAGAACTTGAAGATGGACGGGAAGCTCTTCCAGGAAGTTAGCTCGTGGCGGTCGGTGCCTGCGGAGACACACACGGGATTACAAGGTGTCGCGGGTGTGTGGCCACCCGCAGGCGGCGAGGAGCCCCGCCCTCCCGGGGAGTGCACGGCCACCGGCGAGCTTGCCAGGACAGCTCCGGGACCCAGGTTCCGGCGGTCCCCCCTCCCCGGGCCAGGGCTCGCCCGCTGGGCCCCCGAGGAGCCCCCGGGAGCTCCCGCCCTCCGGGCCAATCCAGTAGCTCAGCGGGAAGGGCCACTCCCTCTCCCGCCTAGAAACCACCCACTTCCCCAGGCCTGGGATTGGTTTCCCTAGCGTGCGGGATCCCGAGTCTACCACACCCACCCCACAGCGCCTCCGTGGCTGGGCTCCCAGGCAGAGTTGGGGAATAATTCCTTTTCTGGCCTCTCCCAGTCTCTGATGTTGGACACGACTGCTCCAGCGAGGTCACGGGGACCAAATCACTGGAGATATTTAATGAAAGGACAGATTCAAAAGGAGACTAGGAGCCTTAAAAGTATTCTAGGCGAGCCACATGCTTTACAGATTTTAGGAGGATGGATCTAGAAAAGCCAGACAAAAAGTGTTTCAAAGAGGACCCACTGAAAGCATTAGGCCCCCTATTCAGTCGGGGTATTCAGAGAAGCGGTAGATTTTCAATCTACCAGGTTATTTCACTACACAGCTTCTGACTGTGGCCTGGGTTGAATGTTATACACTGTTTTTCAAATCAGATGGAACCTTTAGTTTGACAAAGGCGACAAGTGACATGTAGGCATGGGAATACATGAATAACCCGGGCTTAAAAAATATTTGTGATAGCATGTATAATTTAACCAATAACTTCATAATAGATTTTTAATTAAAAATAAAATAATTACAAATACCCCCCCCCCCCATAGAAATTAGCTTCGAAACAGTTAGAATCTTGTCCTCAATCACTTAATTATGCAGATACTGCTTGGAAGTCTCCGAATTCAGGGCCTCTGATACTTTAACATTGTTAATGATAATTCTTTAGTCTGTAATAGTAGGTCATTGCTATGGTTACTCTACAATGGTGCAAGACTTTGCCTTCCCCCTTCAGCTCTTCGCTGAGACCTGGTAACCACATTTGTTGCCTAGCAACAGCTTTGTGACAGTATCACAATCTGAGAGTTATAACAATAAAGATGCTATGGCTGCACTCGGTTGGCCAGAGAGCAGAAAGCTACAGTGTGTACATGTGACTTAACTGTGGGAGCTGTTCCTACGAAGAACTCTTCACAGGTGCCCTTCACAAGGACGGCTCCACCCCCTCTTCTCCGGCCTTATGAACCTGTACTTGGAACTATGAGACAATATTGAAGTCATACTCTGGAGACATATCCTCCAACACCACTGTATTCAGACTGAAAAATGAGGTCATTTCTCTATTTGCTTACGCATTTCTGGAAAAATTCAATTTATTCAGTGGGAGGGATTGATGAGTATAGGTTTTACTGGTAAATCCTGAAGGGCCTCAATGAATTCTAATAACTGTTAATAGAATTCTTAGGGGAAAAAGTCTGACTACATCAGTATGTGTAAAATTACCAGGTTTTTAAAACACACAGAATATGCTGATATCATTTTTTTTTAAAACTAAGTCAAATTATGCCCATCAAGGATTCCTTTGGATTTGGAGGTAGTTATAGTCTGAAAACACAAGCAAATATCTAGATACCTTCAAACCTGTCTGTTTCAAAAAAATGCCATGAGTATTTCCAGAAGGAGGCTCTGCCTCTGGGTAGGTTTATGAAAAGTTTGTCTTTTTCTGTAGACAATCCACTTTCAGTTCAGTAATAACTATTAAATCGCAGGCATGATGACAGAGTAATCTGTATTTCTTCCTTTTGAATGTCCATCCTCAGATGCATGGCAACAACTATTTCCAAACACAGTTAAGCCTTTCCTCAAGTGTTAACTGTTTCTTTCCTCCTCACTTCCTAACCTTCTACTACCACTGGGCATTTCTCCTTAGTGATCAGCTACACAGACCAGTGTTGCCCAGGTGAGGATCCATTTGTAACTTTCCCAGGGAGCTCCTCTTACAATTCTTCCTTCTCCTTGAAAACCAATCCAAACAATGACTCTGGAAGGACTAGGGAGTCAACGATTTCAAGCAATTTGTTAAGTAACTTTAACCTCCCTTTTCCCTAGTGACAATCTTTCTGAAAGATGAACAGATGTCCTTGAGGATAAACTCACTAAAGAATCTTTTTGGCTTCAGCTCATGACACCTCTTGGCTAGCACAGTCCTGGCCTGCAGAGACGGTGCAGGGAACTGAGTCACTCTCTGCAGTCACTCTCGCAGGGATGACCAGACCAGAGGGAGGATTACTAGGAAGTCAAGTAGGCCACCTACTTTAGGTAACTGTGTTAGGGCACAGAAGATGGAATTCTTTCTGAAGAACTGGCATATGTGTTTTTATATCTTTATAAAAATCTCCTTTTTGAGCTGGTGAGACGGCTCAGTGGGTAAAGGGGCTTTCCACTGAGCCTAGCAATCTGGGTTCAGCTCCCAGGACCCACATAGTAGAAAGAGGGAATCGACCCAGGATGTTTTCTTCTGACCTCTATGTGTGCCATGGCATGCACACACACACACACACACACACACACACACACATTGGAGTGTAATATAAAAATTATTAAGAACTCACAGAGTCATCCTTAGAAGAAGAGTTATAGGCAATTAACAGCTGCTGAATTAGGGAGGATCTGGCTTTCCAGGGACAAGCCCCCTGAGGAGTGCTCCCCCTTGCCATGAGCAACACTAAATGGGACACACACACACACACACACACACACACACACACACACACGAGAAGAGGTCACTAATTTGAGGAGAGGTTAACATGGACGGAGTTGGGACTAGAAAAAGTATGGGTGGAAATGTTGTGAATAAAGTACTCATTATAAAATTCATGTATGAAAGTTTTTTAATTCAAAATTTCTAGAGCCAGGTGGTGGTGGCGCACACCTTTAATCCCAGCACTTGGGAGGCAGAGGCAGGTGGATCTCTGTGAGTTCGAGGCCAGCCTGGTCTACAGAGAGAGATCCAGGACAGGCACCAAAATTACACAGAGAAACCCTGTTTTGAAAAAAAAATTTTTTCTTAAGTTTTGGAAGTGGACTTTGTGCATGTGTTCTTGTGTGTGCATGAGTGCGTGCGCGTGCGCGCGCGCGTGTGTGTGTGTGTGTGTGTGTGTGTGTGTGTGTGTGTGCATGTGAAGGCCAGAGAACTAACTACTTCAGGTGTTATTCCTCAGGCACTTTTTTTTTTTTTGGAGACAGGTTCTTTCATTGGCCTTGGAACTTACCAAGTAGGATAGGCAGTGGATCTGTCTGTCTCATTCTGCCTTTCCAGTGTTGGGATCACAAGCACATACCATCACACTCAGATTTCTTTTATGTGAGTTCTGACATTAAACTCATGTCCTGTGGTTGAAAGGCAAGCATTTTACTAATACCATCACCCGTCTGTTACTGGACGGGAACTGTGAACATTAAAAAAGTAGCATTTGGAAGATGCATGCCAGTTTTGGTTCGCATGCACCTTTCAAGTATATGTTTGGATATCATTTAAAACAGTTCGGTGGGGCTGGAGAGGTGGATCAGTGGTGAAAATCACATGCTGCTCTTGCAGAGGACGCAGGTTCATTTCCAGCATCCGCATGGTGGGTGACCATCTGTAACTGCAGATGTAGACTATACAACACCCCACTCTGGCCTAGTGGGCCCTGCCCTGCACAGACATAAGTGCAGGCAAAGCAACCACACACACAAATGTAATTAAAATAAACATTAAAACATTTCAGGGACAAAGTTGAAAATATTGACAAATTAATAGAGAATCTGCACACAATAGTGCTCAAAGAACAGCAACTTAAAATATTTATTTTTAAATTATGACTATTGTGTTTTTGTGTGTATTCACATGTGAGTGCATGATTTTGAAGTCCAGGGGTGTCAGTTAGAGTTAGAGTTGTGAGCTGCCTGTTCTGGACAGCTTTATGTCAACTTGACACAAGCTAAAGTCATCTTAGAGGAGGGAACCTCAATTAAGAAAATGCTTCCATAAGATTGGGCTGCAAGCCTGTGGAGGATTTCTTAATTAGTGATTGATGTGGGAGGGCCCAGCCCATTGTGGGTTGGTGGTCCTGGGTTCTATAAGAAACCAGACTGAGAAAACTAGGGAAGCAAGCCAGTAAGCAGCACCCCTCCATGGACTCTGCATTTGTTTGTTTTATCCTCTGCCATCTTTCTAGCTCCATAAACAAAGTGTCACTGAATGCTCACAGAGCAGGAAGAGAGGGCAACATTGTTCTATCTTCTGCCTTCTCTATGTCACTCTTTCTGATAGTAACCAACCCAAGTGCTCCTTACAAGTCAGTTGTGATGTTTAGTGTTAACTGTCCACTTGACAAAGTCTAGACTTACCAGAGAGCTGGCCTCTGGATGTGCTCCTTGGGGATTAATTGCATTAATCTAGGGGGGAAGATCTACTCCCCATGGGTGGCACTACTTACTGGCTGGGGACCTGGGTTTGCAAGTGGAAAGGGAGCTGAGTAGCCTGTAGTTAGTGCTCTGTGCTTCAGGTTCCCAGTCTCCTGACTTCCCCGCCCTAATGGGCTGTACCCTTGATTTATGAGCCAAAATACCATTTTCTCAACATTAAGTTGCATTTATCAGGGATTTTACCACAGCAACAGGAGGGGACTAAGAGACTAGCCTTGTCTATGTTCTTATTCACTTGATCTTACTGTGTAGTATTGTTCTCTGTAGAGGGGGGTACATGGGGGGCAATATATAGATATATATAAATATTTAGCTAAAAAATACTTGATTATCTTGGTAGATGTACACTATTTTGAAGTTGAAACCCATTTTTTTCTTGCAGGTTTTTTTGTTTTTTGCCCCCCCCCCCCCCGACAGGGTTTCTCTGTGTAGCTTTGCGCCTTTCCTGGAACTCACTCTATAGCCCAGGCTGGCCTTGAACTCACAGAGATCTGCCCACCTTTGCCTCCCGAGTGCTGGGATTAAAGGTGTGCGCCACCACTGCCTGGCTTCTTGCAAGTGTTTTAAAAAAAGTCAAATATAGGGGGCTGGAGAGAGGGCTCTGTCTTTAAGAGCTTTTTCAGGGGACCTGAGTTCAATTCCTAGTGTCCCCCACCAGGCAGCTCACAACCATCTGTAACTCTAACTTCAGGGGATCTCAGGACTCGGGCCTTTATGGGCAACTGAACTCAACTGCACTTATATTCCCATACATATAATTAAAATAATATAAAAATATTTAAAAAGTTAAGTGTAAATGACTTTTGTATGTCTTTTGGTGCTGGTATTGTCTTCAGGGCTTTTGAATGCTGAGTATGCACTCTGATACTGGGCTATACTCCAAGCCCAGTAAAAGGAGTGTCTTAACATGAAAACCTGTACAACTTATACCGTCAACAAATTCTATAAGAGAGGGTAAGTCTCCAAAAGCAAACAGTCAAACAAGTGATGTTTTACACACACGCCCACACACAAAAGTATGTATGACTTGCCAGATAGGAGGTTTACTGGTAAATTACATGTAATGAACAGAGAGTAGGGACCAAAGAACATTATAATTGTGGAGAAACATTACCAAAAAATATAGTTCAAAAGAATTTCTTGGTCTGAGTCGCTGTTTTAATTATTCCTAGTTACTGTATCTTACATGTCCCAAGACCAAAAGGTTGTGGAGTCATTTTCAACATTCCTCCTGCAATTGACATGTCGGGTTATGGTGAGAAGAGGGAATATCACTGCTCACAACGTCACCTCTAAATAGAACAGAGTGTTTTTATGTCTTTATTTCAGAAAGAACTCTCTCACATGTACCCCTATTTTGTCTCTGTTCTTCCCCACAAGAATGTTTTTTAAAGCAAAAGGTAATGAATAAACATTGTAAGTTACTATAACAAAGGAAGAAGAAAATATGACTGTATGAGATACATTAACAGAGTACCATGTCTAAGATACTTTCAAAATGACAAGGTTTGATTTTAAAAATTGATCTTTAACAAGAGAAAGAGATATGCACAATTAGGAAGCAATAGAGACCCTGTTAATACAGCTATGTTGATAATAACAGGTAAGGGGATTCTTGAGAAAATTTCATATATAAAAATCAAGATTCTGTAATATGTATTAGTGAGCTCCAGTGGGATTAACTAATAAATTTATGGGCTCGCCAACAGTTATTTTTAGAATGTTATAAAGAATCAGAAAGAACTCAAGAGCACTGAGTAACAATGTGCCACCTAAAAAGAAAGCATAACCACTAAAACTTGTCTTAAAATGAATGCTGGAGTTTCTAAAAAGAATACAATTAAAAAATACAAGCTCAATCTGAACAGAGAATGGCTGCTGAGGAAGCCCTGTGGCTTGAAGTGGCAAGTGGGAATCTGCCATAGGGAGGTGTTGCAAGGGTATTGATCAGGACTGCCAACTGCCACTCAGTGAACACGCTGCAGCATAAGACAGGAACATCTCATTCCATTCTAACATGTTTGCAAGTCCACTGGCTTTTTGCTGAGACCCTAAACAAGAGACGTCAGGTCTGACCTAAGAGAGGAGATATGGACAAAACACGGGATGTAGAAACCCCAGACACCAGCAGCTCCTAGGGAAGCCTGTCCTGTGTTTGCTCAGCAACTTTCTGCCAAGTACCTCTTAGCTCTGGTGGGACATAAGAAGGCAAGGAGATCCAAGGAGACAACTCTGGGAAGTAAACTTATTCTTGATGTGAGTAGCACCTTTCGTAGTGACAGGTCTCTCACACTGAATCCCAGGGCAAACTGTCCTAATCAGCCCCTCCTTCCCTCCCTCCCTCCATCCCTCCCTCCCTCCCTCCTTCCCTCTCTCCCTCCCTCTCTACTTTCTTCCACCCTTCCTTCCTTCTTTCTTTCTCTTTCCTTTTTCAATTTTGAGATGGGATCTTACTGTGTAGGTCTGGCTGTTCTGGAGCTCTTTTTGAAGACCAGGCTGGCCTCACATGCACAGATATCCACATGCATACCTCTGCCTCCCAAGTGCTGGGATTAAAGTGTATACCACTAAGCCCGGCCTGCCTTCTTTGGTTTTAATGCCTGTTTCCTCACATGTTACTTAAGACTCTAAAGATACACCAATAAATTGAAGTTTAAGAGTGGGCAAAAAGCCGGGCAGTGGTGGCCCATGCCTTTAATCCCAGCACTCAGGAGGCAGAGGCAGGTGGATCTCTGTGAGTTCGAGGCCAGCCTGGTCTACAGAGCGAGATCTAGGAAAGGCGCAAAGCTACACAGAGAAACCCTGTCCTGAAAAACCAAAAAGAGTGGACAAAAAGGGACTTGGATGAATTGCTCAGCAGTTAAGAGCACTGGCTATTCTTCCAGAGGATCCAGGTTCAGTTTCCAGCACCCATATGGCAGCTGACAACCATTTGTAACTCCAGTCCCAAGGGATTTGATGCCCTCTTCTGGTCTTGGTTGGCATTGCACACAGATGGTGTACATACATATACACAGGCAAAAACACCTATGCACCCATGGGTGAAAAGTTCTCTTTCCTGTTGCCACTTTCTTCTGGTATTTTAGATGATTTAAATATTATTTAAACAAATTTTATTAAATATGTTTGATGTCTATAATACACACAGAGTAAAATGGTCACTCCAGCAGAACGAATTAACATGTCACCTCACACAATTATTTTCTTTCATGGTAGGAACAGCTAAAAATGTTTTTCTTCCCCAAACCACTAATACAGTACTATTGTATCCTGTGCATGTTGTACAGCAGGCACCTAGACTTGCTCATGCTCTGCATTTACTGCACTGGGTTCTCTAGACCACATCAGCTCCCTTCCTCCTCGCTCCCCACCCCACCACCATCTTCATCTCTTTAATCTCTATCTCCCTACATATTTTTTTGAGACAGTGTCTCTCTATGTAGCCTGGCCTGGAACTCTCTATGTAAATCAGGCTGGCCTCTGCTTCTTGAGTGCTGAGATTAAAGGTGTGTACCACTATACCTGGCTTTTATTTGGCTTTTTAAAGAGTTCACATTTAAATTTCTCTATGTCTGTCAACCCCTTAGCACCTGGAGGTCTATCCATAGTGTGACAAATCCCCATTAAAACTCTAATGGCAGTTTCCATGGAAATAGAAAAAAAAAACTTAAAATTTATATAGAACCACAAAACCTCACTAGCCAAAGCAACACTGAGAAAGAGAAACAATGTAGGAGGCATGGCACCTTATAACTTAAAACTGTATTAGGAAGCCTCAGTAATAAAATAGTATAAAGCAACAAACCAGTGCAGAGAGTCTGGAAACCAAACCAGCTCACTTTGACAAGGCCATTGACAGGACTTGAGAGGAAAGGAGAATATCTTTAACAAATGGGGGCCAGACGACTGGTATTCTACAAAAAGTGAGACCATAAACAAAAAAATAAAAATGGACGAGAGATCTAAATACATATTTCTCTTTTAGAAATAAAACTAAACCAAACTAAACACTGGCTCAGTTGTCTGGATCTTTCCTGGTCCTCAACTTTATAGACAATGTGATAGAACAGACATTGTGGGCATGTGATTTCTCCCAGAGCTCCTGACTTTAGTTCATTCACACATGTGTTTACTATATCCTGTGTTCTGTTTCTTGGATCTGGGAGTGTAGTGGCGAGCGGGATATATACGAGCTCTATTGAAGCATGCTTGCTAGTAGAAGATGACAAAAAAATGTAAAGGAACCAAGGAAGACGACCCTGCAGAGTGAGGAAGACAGCTCGATGACAAGATACAACAAAGGGAGCTAAGGGACCAAAGGGGACGGAGACACAGAGTGGGGAGCCATCAATCAGAGCAGAGTACAGGAGGGTTTTTAACAGGGATCTGGTTTGTAAGAGAGTGGGATGAAAAACTTGGGTCAGAGTTCTGTAGAGAGAGTTTGAGAAGAACAGGAAGAAAAAGGTTGTCACAGTTATGGAATCTTTGGGAGTGACAGAAACATGGCGGGTCTGAGGATGACTAATACCTACGAGATCAGTAAGGCACATCTCTGGTATGCCACTGAGGCCACTTTCCTCTTTTGTTCCATGCAGCACACCACCTGTTGGGTGGCACCAACTATGTTCAAGGTAAGTCCCCTCAGGAAAAGTCCATACTGATATACTGTCAAGATTTACTAGTACAGAGCAGACATTTTCTTTCCACAAAGGAGGAAAAAAAGAAAAGCAAGGAAAGACTGAACCCAAGAAGGGTTAAAGTTCAACTATCACTCCATCTCTGACATCCAGAGCAAGTGGTATGTTCCCGAAGGTTTGTGCAGGCCTGCTCCTATAGACTGTCCACATGGCTCACACAGCTTCTGCTCATTACCTGAGGCTTTCCTTTGGCAGATAGTCCATGTTTTCACCCCCTCTAACTTCCTGGGGTCTCTACTGCATCCTAGGCTTTACCTGCTTTGGAACTCTCTGAAGGAGTTCTCATCCTGCCACACAGTTTTGGCACCACAGGCGTCTTTTGAAATCTTGGTAAAATCCCCAATGAATTTATAAGACTCACATTCTGTATGACTATAAAATCCTCATCACACAGACAAAGCCAGTTTAAGTAGGAAGAGACTCATGGGACCATGGTCTTAGCAGCTGCAGGTGGCTGGGCATGAGGAAAGCTTCCCAAGGTGGCCTTGTGTGAGCAGGGCACTCTGAAGCTCTCTTAGAATAGTCTTTCAAATGAACTAAAACTCCATAGCTTTGAACTTGTGATGGGTGAGCTCAGACCAGTTCCTGAGCTGCCTATCAGGACACTTTTCCTATTTTCCCAAAGCAAAGGACTCGGTTTCTTTTTGATGACCCTTGTTTCTTTGCAGCTGGCACACTCTACTCTCCTTGGACACAACTTTGCATGTACTTCTTTTCTTGGGGAACTTTAGGTTTTCTAAGCTTTACTCTTTGCTTTATGCTCACACTTCCCATTGTACTCTTGGTTACTATTCCATACAGCAACAGTCACACAACAGCCCAACTGCTAGGCCGCCTTGAAATCCCTCTTCCATGTGAACTGCTTTCATCTTCAAATTCAGCTTCCTACAAAGTTTTAGGACATGGACAAAATGCAGACAAGTCTTTGAGCACAATGTAATGAACAACCTCTAGCCCAGTTCCCTGTAGTGTCTTATTCCTATCTGAAACTTCGTAAGCACAGGCTTAATAGTCACACCCATCAGCACTCTGGTTTTCTGAGAGCGCATCAGAATTACAATTTACGTGGGCTTAAGCATTCTAGAGCTTCACTAGCCTGGTCTCTAAACTTCGGCAAATTCCAGAAACCACTGGCAAAGGCTCCTGAACCATGTGACTGAGTGGTCACAGTAACATATCCACATCTTTGTCCTTCTTTTCTGAATCTGTCACATTTTTTTATCCCTATGATAAACACCTGAACAAAACAAAAGGAGAAGATTGATTTTGGCCAATGCTTTTAGTTTATCATGACAGGCAGGTATGTGGAATCACAGCAGCTCACACAATGGCAACCAAGAAGCTGAGAGACGAGTATTTGCCTAAGTACAGAGTTTTTATGTGAACATAGTTTTATTTTTCTGCAACATCCGTGAGTGCTGTTGCTAGTTGTGTGTGTAGTTTTAAGGGAAACTGGCATGGCTTCCAGAGTCATTATATCACTTTACCTCTTGCTTTCTGTATCTGAAGGCCCAGTTTCTGTTTTTGTATTAGAACAGAAAGGCTATTTTTTTCTGTTTATTCTTTGTTTTTCTAAACTCATACTCAGGCACACAGTTCCTTTGGCTTTCCCCAGACATTCTAGAGTAATCATTCCTGTATCTATTGTACTATGCAGAATTAATCTTGTCAAGGACAGATGCCACCTTTGTCCTGGGCTTTGACCACATTGGGTAGTTTATTAAAGGTGGGGTGGGTGGCTTGGCTCTTCTGTTACTACCTTAATTTCTGGAGGATCTAGAGACTAAAGTTAGCACCACACAGGTGCTCAATCACTTCAATGTAACTGAGTCTCAATAAAAATTCTAGATACCAGGGCTGGAGAGATGGTTTAGCAGTTAAGAGCACTGGCTGCTCTTGTAGAGACCTAGGTTCCATTCCCAGTCCTCACAGCCCTTTGGAACTCGGGTACTAGATCAGATGTCCCTTTCTGGCCTCTCCAGGCACTGCAGATATGTATACAGTGTGCATACATGCCAGTAAAACACCCATACACATAGAAATAAATAAATGAAAAAAATTAAGAAGTTTGGATACTAAAGTTTGGTGAGAGTATTTGATTTGGAATTTGATATTCCATGTGTATTCTCACATTTTTTTTTTTTTTTTAATACAACAGTGCTGTCCTTGATTCCATGGGGAAACGATAACTGGAAGCCAAGCGTGGTGCTGCCCTGGATGGAATCTGCTATGGGGGCTGCTTTATTAGCTACATTTCTGCTGTGACATGTTTGACTGTAGCTGTTAACAGTTTTCAGGGAGTTCTGCGAATCTGTCAGTTTTCCACTCTAGTAGAACAGTCAAATGGGAGGGTGGTCTTAGCGATCCAGAACTTCACATGTACAAAAACCAAAACCAGAAACCAAACAAAAGACCTGCTAAGTCTGACATGGTGGTGTAGCCACAACTAGCCAAGCACTCAGAAGGCTGAGGCAGTACTGACAGGCCAGGCAGTCTCTCAGCGAGGGAAGAGGAAGAGAAGAAGAGCTGCCCCTGGCCTCGTGACCTGAGTTTGATGCTCAGAACCCACCCATGGATGGAGAGAGCTGAAAGCTGTCCTCTGGCCTCCACATGTCCACTGTGGTTCCTGTGCATATCCTAACTCAATCAATCAGTCAAAAATAACCAGGAAGGAAGGAAGGGTGTGCAGAAGTGTGACAGCTTATGCCCATCATACCAGCACTTGGGAGATAGAGGCAAGAAGGTGGACATTCAAGGCCATTGAGATTAGCCTGGAAAGAAAATGAAAAGAAGAACAGGAAGAGAAGGGAAACTGAGCCAGCATTCACGTTCTAATCCGAGAAAATGAACACTTCGCTAGCTGGGTGATTAAATATGCAAATACATATTACTTAGAATCAGTGTTTAATATTTGTTGAAGATAAACAGAGTTTTAAACACTTTAACTGTTACTGGTATATAAAATGCATTTTTATGTAGTGAATTTGTATCTGACAATATTGCTGAATTAGTCTTTTTATTCTAATAATGCTATATGTAACTGGGCATGGTGGTGCACACCTTTAATCCCAGGGGTAGGTGAATCTGAGTTGGAGGCCAGCTAGGTCTACAGAGTGAGTTCCAGGACACAGAGAAACTCTGTCTTGAAACACCACCACCACCACCACCACCAACAAAAAGCAACAACAACAACAAAATAAAAAAAAACTACATATTTATAACCATAGAATAATGTGAATAAGTTCAGTTTTGATTTTTCCTTTCTAATCATTAGATTCTTTACTTTTTCCAGTTATAAAACTTTAAACTATAAACAAAAGTTTTGTAATTTAAATTTTTAAAGTTTTTAGGGAGGAAAGACTGCAGGAGTCAGAGGGGACGGAGGACCCCAGGAGAACATGGCTCACACAGCCTCCCAGAGACTGAAGCAGCAGGCATGGGCCTGCCAGGGTCTGCACCAGGTCCTCTGTGTTCATGCTCTTGTGGGACTCCTAACAGTGGGAGCTGCTGTGTCTCTGACTCTTTTTCCTGCTCTTGGGACTCTCTTCCTTCTATTGAGTTGTCTTGTCCAACCTTGACATGAGGGCTTTTGTCTTGTCTTACTGTACTTTGTTTTGTCGTGTTTGGTTGTTGTCTCTGGGAGGCCTGCTGTTTTCTGAAGGGAAACAGGTGAGGAGTGGATCTGGGGGAGGGGAAGGTGGTCAGGAGCTGGGAGGAGTGGAGGGAGGGAAAACAGTAGTCAGGATGTACTATATAAAAGGAGAATCTATTTTCAGTAAAAATTAAAATTAAAAAGTCGAACTTTAAACTATTAACAAAGTAGACTAATATACCAATAACTTGATCTAATGAGTATAATTCTTATGAACAATGCAAAATTACTAACAAAGTAGACTAATATACCAATAACCTGATCTAGTGAGTACAATTCTTACGAACAATGCAAAATTGGCATCAAGTTATCACATCACATGTTCTATTTTTATTGGTTTCCTGATGATGCATTTTATGAAGAGCAACTCCATCTGTTTGTTACTGGTTAGTGGTCATGCATGTGTCCTCGGTGAAGACCATGGCCATTTCCATACTGCCAGTTAGATGTCTAATATGGGTTTCTTGTCTTCCTAGTTAGGGGTATGCAGAAATATGAAACTGTTCCCCATCTGGTTTGCCGTATTAACTCATTCCTCCTGTCTCAACCTGTTGAGAAGTGGGGATTACAAGCCTTCACCATCAACCTAGCTCTCTGAAAAAAATTGAAAACCACAATGCAAGTGCTTTCTACATGGCACGATTTCTTAAAAGACTTTGAATATTTACATGCACAACTTAATATATTCACAGATGAATCATGTAAGAATAGCAACTTCTACTGTTGATTATTTTATGAACATTTACTATAAGATAATATTAGAGAGTATCAGGTCAGGGAGAATTTATGAATAATTAAACTGAACATAAACTTTTACTAAGGACTGCTTCCTGATGAACTGTATACAGCCAGGTATGATTAAACAATGACTCGGAAAGGTTATAAAGATGGTTTATAGTCATAAGCCTGATTGCATTTACATGGTTATATCTTCTAACACAACACTTCAAAACTTTAGCTGGCCTTTTCAAATGGTGCCCCCCACACTTTCCAGATAACTCCCACACTAATATCTTTCATTACTTACTGCTTATGAATTTAAATTTTTATCTGGTATCAAGTTTACTTCTACAACTGTAAATATTTATAATCTTGGGGTATGATACATAGTAGTAGAAAATGAATATACTTAAGAATATAGATGAACTTAATTTTGTTATAGAACTCAACAAGAATATGTTATTTTCATTCCCTTGTTTTATATACTGGCTAGACCCAATACTTTATTTTATTTTTTATTTTATTTTTGGCTTTTAGAGATAAGGTTTCTCTGTGTATCCTTGGCTGTCCTTGAACTCACTCTGTAGACCAAGCTGGCCTTGAACTCAGAGATCCAACTGTGTCTGTTTCCTGAGTGCTGGAATTATATGTGTGCAACACAACCTTTCAGTATTTTTTTCATGTTATTTTATGTGTATGGGTGTTTTGTCTGCATGTATGTTTGTGTCACATATGATTCAGTGCCCACAGAGTCCAAAAGAGTGTCTCAGATCCCTTGGAACTGTAGTTGCAGAAGTCTAAGCCATCATGTTGACAGTGGGAATTGAACCCAGGTCCTCTGGAAGAGCATCCTGTGCTTTGAACCACCGAACCACTCTACAGCCCTATGTATGTAATACTTTAAATTTTATTATATGACTATTATTTTTGAAGAAATTTAAAATCAATGTAAGACTTATATTTGACCATATTAAAGAAAGGATGGGGATTATTTTCCAGAGAATCTCAGATACTCTTTGGGTGTCACTCTAGGTTTATGGTATCTATTATTTTATTTTTACATCACAAAGTAAATTTAAAAAGTCATACTGAGAGGAACATCCTCCTCTAAGACTAAGATAGGTTTACCTGCACATGAAAATTAGAAAATGTTGGCTTATGGAAACAAAGTGTTTTGTACTGATCAAAACTCAATGTTTTTGGATAAAAATTTATAACCATCAGTAGAAACACAGGCTTGTTAAAAACCTTGCTAAAGGAAGTTGTATATGGAGGAAAACCTGTAGTATAAAGACAGAGACACTTTAGGAATATCAACATAAAGAATGCCATTATATATTTCCCAGAAAGATATTATATAATAAAGTGGGATAAGATATAGTAAAACTCTACAGTGAGTTAGTAATAAAATTTTAATGACAGTGTATTATCATTAGAGTAACAGTTATCTTTGCTTGAGTAGTCCTCACTCATGCCATCTACTGAAAATGTACTTGAGATGACATATGCAAACATATTGTAGAAAAATAAAAGAAATAGGTGGAGCAGATGACTAGCAGAAAAGAAGATAAAGTAGGTGTGGTTGTATATAGTTACCATTTACTTTTTGGTCAGTTAGAATTATATGTTACAAAGTTAGAGATTATATTCTTTGGGAAGAAACTGGATGATAGATATTTTTGTGCATACCTGTATTTTATCCATGTAAAGAAAAAGAATATACTTATTCCATAATAATAGTTCTCACTTTACTTTAGAATTTTATTTGATCCAAATGTAACTGTTTCAAGTTTTATGACTGCAGAAGGAATATCTAACTTATTTAAAAGAGCAAATCTCTTGTAAACTGAAATTATAAGAAAATAAATTTAGAATTTTAGAAAAAAAAAGAACTTAGAGGGTAGGTAGAGATTAAGGGAAGAGAGGGAACAGGAGAGATCTTACTTATTAGGAAAGGGAACTAGAATAGATAATTATGGATGGGTGGCTGAAAAGGGAGGGTCAAGTGGGGAGAGGAGGGGAAGGATTGTGGGAGGGAACATGGGGAGAGACCCCTAAAGTTAAGGAGCATTTGAGGGGTAGTAAGAAAACCTAATAGAGTATAAACTTCCTAAAATATATATCATTTATGAAGGTGTTCTAAATGAAATCACCAAATAATGAGGGAGACAGAGTCCCAACTGGCCATCTCCTGTGGTCAAATGAAGCTTCCAATACTGGGATTGGGTTACATATAATTGAGTTTTTGGCAAAAGGGGCCCCACAGGAACCCCCGAACAACCCAGGATGTTGCCAAGACTATAGATTACTCTCTACAAACAGACAGCAAGGCACCATTGTTGAAGACAACACCTACACAGCTCACTGAACATGGAGATGTAGAACTCCTATATAGAGCTTTAACCACCCATTTTCCAGCATCTTTAGAACAGGAAGGTATTCTGCACACTACCAAAAGAGAAATGTCAACACCAGCAGAGCCCCAAACTCTTTGATCTACAGTGGTGTCCTGCCTGCAAGATATGCTACTCAATGGTGACACAAAGTCTGTGGGAGTGAGCAACCAATACCTAATATCTGATTTGGCTAAAGGGCTATACCATGAGATGGAACTCATACCCAACACTGCTTGAGTGATCAAGAACCCAAGAATAGATAACCCAGAGTCCTGGGGTAAAACCAAATACTACAAACAAACAAACAAACAAACAAACAAACAAACAGCATAGCAACAAAATGACTTCTAATGTCATTCTGCTATTCTCATAGATCAGTGCCTTGCTCAGCCATCATCAGAGAAGCTTCCTTCTGCACTGGATGGGAACAAATACAGAGACCCACACTGAGACCTTATGCAGAGTGAGAGACTTTGGAACACTCAGTCCTAAGTGGGATGTTTTCCATCAAATTCCTCCCCTCAGAGCTCGGGAACCCTACAGAAGAGGGGCCGGAAAGAGTGTAAGAGCCAGAGGGGATGGAGGGCACCAAGAAAGCAAGGCCCTCTCCATCAATATAATCAAAGTTCATAGGATCTCAGAGACTGAAGCAGCATGCATAGGGCCTGCACAGGTCCTCTGTCTATAAATACAACTTCCGGTTTAGTGTTTTGATGGTGTTTCTGAGTATGTTAACGAGTATGTCTCTAATTCTTATGCCTTCTCTTGGGCTCTTTTCCTTCTTTGATTTGTCCTGTTCAACTTCTATGTTACAGTTTTTGTTTTATCTTATTATGTTTTATTTTGCTGTATTTAAAAATGAATGAATGAATGTGTGAAAACCTAGCCACTAGGCTTTAACAACTAAATTTATACCTCCTGGGAGAGAGAAATGACTTTTCTCCAATGTAGTGACATTGGGCATATCAACTACTTCAAGTCAGGCCTCAAATTCTGGAAGAATTGACCAACTTGGACTCTAACATGACCAATAATGGACTCCACAGTTTTTTTTTCTGTGTGTGCTTTTATTTGGTTAGAGTTTTATGTTTTGTTTTGTTTATGTTTTTCTCTTTTTTTGGTATTGTTTCCTTTTCTTGGTTTTGTTTTTGTATTTGGTTTTTGTTTGTATTTTGAGAAAGAACTTAAAGTTGGGTGGTTAGAGGGGGAGAGAGGATCAGGAAGGACTTGGGGGAAGAGAAGAATATGATCAAAATACATTTAAATTTAAAACTGTTTTAAGTAATAAAAATAGTATAAAAAGAAAAAATAAGTCAAAAAGGTGGGTTCTGTGGGTTATAAATTGTTTTCCTCATTCTTAGAGCAATCTCAGCCTGTCACAACCACGTTTTTACAACATTATCAGTTACAAGACCTTATCAAACTATGTGGTAAGACAAGTGAGATGGACCATTATACAGAATTAGTATCTCTTTCCTTCCTTCCAAACACTACCACTGGAAGTGACTGCAATCATCTTAAACGGCACATAAAACATTTCAAATTAAAACTATCTTCACATGGTCACTATCAACACATCTAAAAAAGATAAAAACCCAAACAACAATAACATAAAACTAAGTTTAAAATCAGAATTAATTTTAAAATATTTTCAAACTTATAAAATTGTAGAAGAGTTAACATTTAGTTATTATTTATCCTGATTCATTAGTTTTCAAAAACAAGTCACAGGTGTTCCTTCCCTCCTCCACTGTTTCCATCTCCATAGGGTGTACATATACTGAAAGAGTTAGTAGACTAGAATGCCATCCCCTCTGGAATGCTATCTGCCTTAGAATGTGTTTCCTAAATACAAGGAATTCTCTTCTATCACAGCACAGCTTCCAAGCTCAGGCTGTGCATGGATACAGAGCACCTCATTCTAAACCTGCAGGTTACTTTGGCGGCTTCCTTACATCACTTTCCAGAACAGAATTAAGTCCAGGATTGCATACTGAGAATTTCTAAGCTTTAGGGGCTGAGGAAATGGCCCAGAGGTTGAGAGCACTTGGTGCTCTTGTAGAAGGCTCAGGTTCAATTCCTTGCACCTAACGTGGTGACTCACAGCCACAGTTCTAGGGAATCTGAAACCCTCTTCTGGACACCAGGCATGCAGTTATATATACACCAGTAGGCAAATATAAAAGAAATACATCTACAAAATTTTCAACTACTAAGATTTAATAATTATTTTTTTACTTCTACCTGCTTTGTCATATTATATATTACTAGCAGAAGTTAATGGAATTCACTACGTCATAGTAACACATCCCACTTCTATTTCTTTCTATAAGACTTTGTTTTGTTTGTGTGTTTGTTTGAGACAGGGTCTCATTCTTTAACTCAGGCTTCTCTCAAACTCATGGATCTCCCTGTTGCAGTCTCTGGAGCACTGGGATTAGAAATAGGAGACATTATGCCTGGATTTTTTTTTTCCTTTTTAGAGAGGGTCTTCTGCAGTCCAGGTCAGCCAGCATCTCACCATGGACCTGAGGATGCCCTTGACTGATTCTCCAAGTGTTGGGTGTCTAGGTGCGTGCTGCCATATCTGGTTTTGTGTGGTGTTGGCCGACCCAGGTTTTGTCCATGCCACTCTACCCACTGAGGCACTGTAATTCATTTTTATGGGGGTATTTTTATTAGGATATATTAATTGTACAATAGTGACATTTACACAAATGCATATTTAATCGCTCTTATCTCAACTTTTACCTGCTCTGGACCTCTTCCTCCCAGCCCCATTTCCTCTTCCCATTATTTTATATCTTTTAAATGGTAGTTTTTCTTCAATGTGAAATTTCAGGAGAATACTAATTACTTCATCAGTATGTTTTCTGATACTTTTAGCAAACTACCTTAGTACAAATGTAAGAACATGACTAAAACATGTCTAGCTAAGTTTCTATATCTACCAGCAAATAACTATATGAAACACTCACTTTTTTGCTGTGACTCATATATAAAGAAGCTTACAACTAGAGAAGAAAAAAACTATTGCTATCTCAATACATGCCTTCCTGCTGTGTTGATGTTGATGTTGCTCCTTGGAGGGTGAATTGTAGTAAAATTAAAATCAGGCAAATTTTTTACTTGCTAGGAGTTTTAGTAAGATGTCTGATAGAGGAGATTGAAATCACTGACTAAAGTAAAGTTTCTGCAATATTTGAGACATATTTAACTGTGACAATTTCCCCATACCCATTAGAAAATGTACAATTAACTGCATATACTTATGCTGAGGGCTTAGAAAAAGTGCCCACAGCTGAACTGAGAGACTTAATGATTAACATCTATTTCTGGCTACTCTATCAATATGCTTGTAATTCTGGGTAAGCTATTTAACTTTGAGTTGTCTTAATTTCTCTATTCTTAAAGGCAGAATGAATATTGTTTAGCATACAAACAGAGTGTGAGGACCTCAAAGAGATAAGCTACTGAACTTCTAATATGAAACTTAGTGAGAGAGCACAGGGCAAACCCTACAGAGAATCATCAAAACTAGAACATTCACTCAGAAAAACAGGGAAAGTACACAGCTGCTATGTGTTCATTAAGTGAGACAGCACAAAAATCAAGCTAGAAAAAAAAAAAGATATCAGAAGCCACCAACAATCCTGTTGCTCATTAACAACTTGGCACCTGTCCTTCTGGGCATTTTCATAAACATATCTTCAATATTTGTTGATGAACCACACAACTTTAATAATTGGAAAAATAAACTGTATTTCAATACTAATTCATTTAATGAAAGTTTCCATGATGAGAGTTCCTGATTTGACAATCATTTAACTCTCCCATTTGTAAAAATATTAATTATGAAAAATTTAAAATATAGTTATTTGATGGCCTCAGAGCAACCCAAAGTAGACAGAGTAGAAGAATCTAAATCCTTCAAAGAAGGGCTGTGTACCAGGCATGCCTTTGCCTTGGGCACTTGCCTTGCTTCTGTGTAGCGTAGTTAGAACCTACTCAGAGGGACTCACTTTCAGTGCCTTGAGGTCTCTATGGATAGATTTGGGGTGTGAGAAGAGCTAGAAACTAAGAAGAGAAATTCTTCATAGAAAGAAGCCAACCACAGAAGGGAGTAATTTACAAATATTCTTAATTATTTTGGTTGAATTATGAACCATGTTTGCATAAGGAAGACTCCAGTGAACTGTGAGGAAAGCTCAGGAACCCGAGTTTCTGTTAACACAGGAGAGACCATCTAGAGTTTGAATCTCCACAAACCTGCAAGGCTTGAATAAACTAGGTGTTTTCCACTGAAACTCAGAGTCCTTAGGAGTAATGACAATATGTGAGAGCTAAAAGCATATTCTCAATTTAAGGGCAAAACTCAGCACTCAGGACATTGAACCCAGCTTGAACAAATCCAAAGTCCTTAGTCACCATATGTACTTATAGATTTTTGTCTCATATTGCTTTGTTTGGGCTTAAAAACCTTAATGGTCTTTTGTTTTTATATTATGTGTTTTTATGTTGTTTATTTTTTTGTGCTTCTCTCTCTCTCTCTCTCTCTCTCTCTCTCTCTCTCTCTCTCTCTCTCTCTCTTTTTATTTGCCTGTTGATTTTCTAAGTAGAAAGAAGGCATGAGTTTGGATGGGTATGGAGGTGGGAAGGATCAGGGAGGAGGTGGGGAAGGGGAAAGCCATGATCAGAATATATTGCATGAATTTTCAATTAAAAATAAATAAATATCTAACATAACACAATCTAATACTATGCAAGACAGGATACTAGAATTCAGAGACCCAAATCACCATTCACAATCCAACACAATAGAAAATATCAATAGCACACCAGAGAGAAGGCAGGAAAAGTCAAAGCACCCTCAGAATGATCAACAGGACCACCAAGGCTAACTCCCAAGTCAGGTATGGTGCATGGTGGCAATTTATACTAGGCATCTATCACTCAGGAAGCTGAAACTGGAGGCATCTGGGTATAGTAGCACACATGCCTCTAACCCCAGCACCTGGGAGCCAGAGGAAGGCAAACCACTGTGAGTTTGAGGCCAGTCAGGTCTATAATAGAGAGTTCTAGGCAAAGCAGGACTACATAATTAAAAAAGGAGAAAAAACAAATTATTGACTGGAAATATAGCAAAGACATATAATGGTAGACACAACAACCATATCAATAACTAAAAGACATTTAAATGGACTAGTAACTGTGATTATGATGATGACGATGATGATGATGATGATTATTATTATTATTATTATTTTGGTTTTTTGAGACAGGGTTTCTCTGTGTAGCTTTGCTCCTTTTTCCTGGAACTCACTTGGTAGCCCAGGCTGGCCTCGAACTCACAGAGATCCACCTGGCTCTACCTAAGATTATTATTAAAAAGACTACAGTGAACATGGGTGAAGACACAGGAACTCAAGTAGAAGGAATGCCTATAAATCACCCACAAGCACGTGGATGACCGTGGGGGAGACATGGCAGCCCAGGTACAATGAATGAGCATATACTATGCACAAATATGTGACATGGTGTAATTAATTTTTAAAGTTACTTGTCAGATATTTGAAAAGTAAAGCAAGATACACAGATCATTCTATGATTGCATTCCCACTATGAGCTATTTACCTCCCCAAAACAAATGGTTAGAAAAGAGCATGCATGGAAACACTCAGAGCAGCTTTATCCACAACAACCTCAGACTGATAGTTCTAATGCCCATCAACAGGAAATGAGTGAATTCACCAAATGAATACTACTTGATAGTTACAGACCAATCAACATTATGGTTAGTGTTGTCAACTTGACAGTGGTTCTCAACCTTCCTAATGCTATGACACTTCAATACAGTTCCTTGTGTTGTGGAGACACAAAAAATATTTTCATTGCCCATGTCTTAACTTTAATTTCACTACTGTTATGAATCATGATATAAATATTTTTGAGAAAAGAGGTTGGCCAGGGGAGTCAGGACCACACAGGTTGAGAACTACTGCTCTAGAATTATCTAGGAGATTGGCCTCTGAGTATGCCTGTGCAGGGTTATCTTGATTAGATTAACGGATGTGAGAAAGTCCATCTAAACCATGGGTGAGATCATTCCCTAGGTAGGGTCCCACACCTCATAAGATGGAAAAAGCACCAGCACCAGCGTGCAGTCCATTCCCTCTATTTCTCAACTGTGGGTGTGGTGTGACCAGCTGTTTCAAGCTCCTGATGCTTTGCTCTTCCTGTTTTCATGCTCTGTATGTAAAATTATGACCAAGATAAAAGTATTTCTTCTTAGGTTGCTTTTTTCAGAGTGTTTTATTACAGCAAGAGGGAAGAAACTAAGACGGTGATCTACTTAGTAGTTTGCATGAATCTTAAAAATATCCAATAGGTGAAAGAAGACAAACTCAGAATATAGGCTGTATATGTTATTTATATGGAATCAAACATGGAAAAGGAAAGAAAAAAACCTATGGTGATAGAATTTAGAACAAAGATTGCAAAGTAGGATGGGCATTGGGCTAGGAGAGGACTCACCAGAAGAAAATAAAAAATCTGGGTGACTGGCAGCTCACAGCTCACCGCTTTCTAACTTTAGCTGCCGCTAAGTGTCTATGAGGAAGAGAATATGGTGGGTAATTAGCCCTGGAGACTAAGAAAAGAATGAAATAATCTGTGCTGTGAATCAAACCTAGGACTGATTCCTCCCAAGACACATTATCAAGAGAGAAACCATCATGTATTATAAAATATACCAATCCCAACATAGAAATATAAGAAAAATGAAAAAAAAAAAAAGAAAGAAAACCCACAAACAGTTAAAAGAATTAAAGAAGGCAAGACAGGGTCTGAAGGAGGGCAGGACCAGGGCGAGGAGGAGGCTCTGGGGGTCTGAAGGGAAAACCAGTCGGCAGTCTCAGCCACAGATCAGACCAATCATAAGAAAAAAAAACCACAGAGCTTGAAGTAAAGTCTTTTATTTGTGTGAAACAGAACGAACAAAAGAGAAGTTTAAAAAAAAAGCACAAGGAGAAAATGCAGGAGCTTTAGGGTACTCTTAATAAGTCAAATATTCAGCTCATTGGAGTATCTGGGGGAGGAAGCTACAGGTGGAGGGCACAGAAACCCCTTTAGTAAAGTAATAGTAGAGAACTTTCCAATCTTGGGAAATATAGACATTGAGTTACAAGAAGCTGTGAGAACCTCAAACACACATGACCACGAAGTACGTTATCATAACATATTATAGTTAGTTATAAAATGCCAGGACAAAGGAGGAATGTTACAATCTGCAAGAGAGAACTGCCAACTAACGTTTAGAGGCAAATACATTTGACAAATAGCAGATTTTTCAGAAGGTACTCTAAATATTAAAAGGGCATAGAATGATATATTTTGGGTCCAGAATGAACATAACTACCACCCAAGATTGTTGTACCCAATGAGGCTGTCTGTCACAGTTAAAGGAGAAGCAAAGACCTTCCATGATAAGAATAAATCAAGGGAATGCATGACCACTAGACCAGAACTATGAAAGATGCTCAAGGGAATCCTATACCCAGGAAAGAAAGAATTCAGTAAATGCTACCATTAAAAATGTGAATAAATCCCACTGGAAAAATAGATATGCTAAGGAAGAATAACAGAAAAGTTCAACTAATACAGCAAACCATCACATTTACAAGGTAAGTAGGAAGAAATAAGCAAAATATATTCAAAGGTACTTGAGGATAATAAGAAAGAACTATAAAATTATATGCTAAGTGTAGGAATGGCATCTAATTTAATAAAAACAAAACACTGCTAGATGTAACAAGGAGATTTGGGCCTTATTGTAACAGTGGGAGACTTTTAATACCAAGAGTAACATGGCACAACTGGAGAAAACACTGCAAATTCATGGGAAGGCACAAGAGACCTCAAGTAGCCAAGGAAACCTGAGCAAAACCATACTGGAGCCAAAATAAGAAGCAAGGGAAGCAGGTCAGGATATCAGCATGGGTGGATTTCCTAGGGGAGACCTGGAAGTAGAGAAAACAAGGATGGCCACCTGGAGTTACACCAGCAAGGCAGATGGGCCCCACACTATCACCTACAGAATGAAAAGGTCATGGGTTTGACTATTTGGCTCCCAGCTGTGAACTGATTGGGGAAGATTAAGAGGTGTGACCTCCTTGGAGGAGGTGTGGGTTTGAGGTTTCAAACACTTCTGCCCTTCCCAGTTCCTCTCTGGCTCCTGCTCCCAGCTGACCTGCTGCTATGCCTCTCTACTCCACCATCATGGACTCTAACCTCTGGAGCTACAGCTAACCATCTATTACATTATTTTGTAAGGAAAAGAAAAATGTGGAACTCCTGTTAATATTCTTGACATTTATTATAATAGTAATTACAATGAATTTCTCTGGTTGGAATCTATCCTTCCATAAGTGTATGCTGAGGATTGGGGATATAGCTAAAGTGGTAGAGTTCTGGCCAAGCCTGTACTCAGCCCTGGGTTTGATCCCCAGCACTCCATAAACCAGGCAGAGTGGCACATATTTGTAATTCCAGGACTCAGAAGGTGGAGGCAGGAGGATTAGAACTTCAAGATCATCTTCAGCTACATGAGTTAGAGGCTAGCCTCGGCTACATAAGAGCCCATCTCTTAAAATAAAAAAGGAAAATATATGATGAAAGACTTCATTGTTAATGCAACAGTGTTGGGCGTTGGGACCTAATGAGAAGTGGTTAGTCATCAGGGCTCTTCATCAATGGAATAATGCCACTGATGCTATAAATTCCAACACTTGCTTTTTCTTGGTAAAGGGGGAAAAGAGGCCCTTATCACATGCTGGCACATTAATCTTGAACTTCCTGGCCTCCAGACCCAGGAGAAAAGTTTTTCTTCATTATAAACTACTTAGCACAAAAGACATTATGACATATGTATACACACTTTTCAAAGCCCAACAAGTTGAAAATTGAAAACCTGACATTTTGTCACATGTAAAATCTATACCTAAAATAGAAAAAAACTAAATGAAAAATTTAAATTTATATTTTTATTATAATTTACTTTGCATTATATAATAAATAATATAACATGATAAATGAAATTATATAAATTATAATTTATTTATATTAAAAACCACATATATATTTTATAATTATATTGTAAAATAGAATGTACTTATGTTATTTTGAATTATAATTTATTTATTACAGTTTATTATTAAACATAGTAAGGTATCATACTTCAGATGCATATAAAATAATAGTCAGTTTATATCAGTGAATAAGTTTACCTCATTGATTTAGGACAGTCTGTTTTTCATAATTTTTTCATTTTTCTTCTTTTTCCTAATTTTTAAAATTAGTTTTTTTAGAATTTCATACAATATGCTTTCAGCACATTTATCTCCATCCCCAACTCCTCCCAGATCCATGCTCTGTTTCTGATTCCCCTGATTTTGTATTGCCCCCATTTTTTAAAAACTACCAAGTCCAATCTGTGCTGCCAATATACTCTTGGGTGTGTGGTCTTCCAGTTGATCAGGGACTGCACTATTAAAGAAAAATGACTCTTCCTCTCCCATCAGCTATCAACTGTCAGTAGCTCCTCAGTTAGGGGTGAGACCATGCCTACCTTCCCTCTCTCTGCTGGAGTTTTGTCTGATTACAACTTGAGCAGGTCTTGTGCATTCTGTCATAATCTCTGTGAGTAGGACACATTTCTGTCCTAACATGATGCAGGCAAGGTCAATGCCTATTCAGACTTCAGTCCTCCTGAAAGTACTATAGAACAAACTAACCTGTCTAGACGAGATATAGTTGGCTCTCATTGGTTAAAGTCTCACAAAAGACTCGTCACCTGATCTGTAGAGGCAAATCTGAAATCAGTGTTAACAAGACAATCTGGTGATACCATAATCAAGCACACTTGGTAACTCTTAAGTAAAGAACTTGCCAGGTTCATATGATGTTATGTTCAGCATCTGCAGGTAGCAGACACTGGTAGCATTCACACACCTGCAGGCGTAAGGGCAATGCATGAGCACTACAAGACAGGCAAAGCTTCCATCACAGTGAAAAGTATAGTCCCAAAAGGACTACCCCTTTTGATTATGTAGATTACTAATATGAGTCATTTCATCCCAAAGCAGCAGAACTAATAGGCATATATAATAATTTAAACTCTATGACATTTTAGCAAGTTATCTTACAATGAAGTACATAGCAAGTACCTACTGTTTTCTCGGAGTAAAAGGAGACAATATTGCATTCTTTATTTGAACAAAAACTATTTGAAATTCAAAAACAGTCATAGTCATACTGAGACTCTCAACTGGTCAATGTGAAGGAGATAAGAGACTGTGGTGCTCAGCCCTAAATGAGATATACATATCACCCTCCCTAAAAAGCTTAGGGACCTTCATGGAAGAGGGAACGAAAAGATTGTAAGACATTGCACCATATGGAATGGGATCTAAAAAGCCAGTTCATGTACCAAGGATAAGTTCTGGTCCCATTACCAGGGGACCCACAAACACATCAAGCCATGCAACTTTCACCCACACTCAAAGGGCCTAGTTCAGTCCCATACTCAGCCTTGATGCAGGGGGAGGTACTAGGTCCATCATGGTATGCCAGCCTTTGTTGACTACCCAAGGAGGCCTTACCATCCATGAGGAGGGGATGGGGGTGGCATGGGAGTAGGTGGGGGGGAGCGGGAGAAGAGGAGGGAGGGGGAACAGGGATTGGTATGTAAAAGGAAATTTTTTTAAATAAAAAATTATATAAAAAAGAAAAGATTGTAAGAGCCAGAGGTGTAGAATGACTTCAAGGAAGCAGTTCTCCAGATGTAACAGGGCAGTTGCACGTGTGAACCCACAGTGACTCTGAGAGCATGCTGCAGCCACACACAGTCCCACACATAGGGGAGAAGCAGGCATGAAATCCTACCACTAAATTTGCCTTGGATAGCTGTTGGGTAGGGGGAGTTAGTTTTCCCTTAACGTTGTGATCCCTGGTAGGCTGACCCAGGCCTTTGCCCTAAACTAGCCAGGCAATACAAACTGAACTTGATGGTATAAAAAGGGAATTTCAAGACTGGGTGGAAAAGGATGGAAGGGTGGTTATGGGAAGAATTGGGGGGAAGAGGGTAAATACATTCCAAACATACTATATGATATTCTCAAAGAATTAATAAAAATATTGTTAAAAATTGTATGATACTGAACTATCTTCACAAAGAAGTTTGTTTGTTTGTTTGTTTGTTTGCTTTAAAGATTTATTTATTTATTATGTAACAGTGTTCTGCCTGCATGCATGCCTGCAGGCCAGAAGAGGGCAGCAGATCTCATTACAGATGGTTGTGAGCCACCACGTATTTACTGGGAATTGAACTCGGGACCTCTAGAAGAGCAGCCAGTGCTCTTAACCTCTAAGCCATCTCTCCAACCCCAACAAAGAAGTTTTAGGTAACAGTGTGGAATACTGTGCTGTGGGAAGACTAAATGAATTATTGTTCAAATTTTTCTTGGCTGAAAAGAAAGCGGGAAGAAATACTATTATTGACCTACTTCAAGCTAAAATGTCTACATTAATTAAGATTATTGACTTTTACTAATTTATTTATTCAACAAATGGTACTGGAAAAACTGGTTATCTACATGTAGAAGAGTTATGCTAGATCCGTATATCGCATCCTGCATGAAAATCAAGCTAAACAGATGAAAGATCTCAGTGTCAGATCTGAAATCCTTAACCTTCTAGAGGAAAAAACGGGTAGATTGACACAAGAGCAGATATGGATCTTTTGAATAGGATTCCATCTGTTCCAGAAATAAGGGCATGAATTGATAAGTGGAACCTTGTGGAATTAAGAAGCTTCATACAGCAAAGGAACCTGTCAACTGAGTGAAGAAGTAGCCTACAGAAGGGGAGAAAATCTTTGCCAACTACACATTTGATAGAGGATTAGTATCCAGAATACATAAAGAACTAAAACAAAAACTAAACATCAAGAAAATAAACAATTTAATTAGGAAAAGTGGACTATAGAAGTAAACATAGATTTCTCAAAAGGAGAAAAGTATTTGACATTCTTAGCTATCAAGGAAATGCAAATGAAAATAAATGTTGAGATTTCATCTTAACAAGCCAGATGGCTATTATCAAAAAAAAAAAAAAAAAAGTCAACAAATAATGGCAAGGATGTAGAGTAAGAGGAATCCATGTACACCATTCATGGGCATGTAAATCCCATGTAAACTGGTTCAGTCCCTATGGGAATCAGTGTGGAGGTACCTCAATAAAGAACTACCATAGTACCTGGCTATACTAGTCCCGAGCATGCGACCAAAAGACTCTATACCTTACCACAGAGACACTTCCACAGCCATGTTCTTTGAGTGCTGTTCACAACAGTAAGGATATGGAATGTCAACTGATGCATGGATAACGAAAATGCGGCACGATAGGTTTTATTCAATTGTAAGAAAAAGGGGAACTTTAAAATTTGCAGGGTAATGGATGGGATTGGAAAAGGATTAATCTGCAAGTGAGGCAACCCAGGCCCAAGTAGTCACATGCTGTACACTGATTCCACATGTAGATAGATCCTTGCCGTGAGTTCTTAGTGTGTTGAATCTGGATGCTCTTAGAGACCAGGAGGATGGAAGGGCCACTGGGGCTGGGGGCAGAGAAATCATCTGGTTGGAAATACCTTGTTTACTTTGTATATACACTTTAATGTCCTCAACAGGTGACAGAGTTTTAAAAAAGGTTCTGAGTCTTCTACCCTGGGCCTCGTGCCGTACCAAGTTCATACAAAGCTCAGTTCTCCTGACCCACACCCTCAGGCCCGGAAGTGCTCTTTTCACTTAGAATCTCACATTAAACACAGTTTCCTGTTGATGTCTTCATTTGTCTTGGCAAGCCCTGTTTCCCAAACTGATGAGATGGCAAGACTAGTACATCTTTAAAGTATGTTTTAAAAATTAAATGGGTTCATATTTGTCCACACTGAAAACTTTCAAGACCCTTCCTAAACGACTCTGAATGTACTGTTACTGTCTAAAGTCACCTTGTCACACCACGGCACAGCACAATGTCTGGCTTGTTCCTACCAGCTATAACACAATGTTAATTTTTAATGCTCACCTGTTTATAAAGTCTTTTGAGTAGGCTCAGCATAAAAACTCCATTTTGTCTTTATCAAATCTTTCTTTAAAACCTGTGTTACTTTTATGAACACAATTACTATGTTTAGAAACAGTCTTTATAAAAATCATTCACTATTTTTCTGATTGAATTTGGGAGGCATTTTTCTGTTCATATTTTAGTAGCTTTCTGTTTCCATAAGGCACTACTGGTGACTTTCCCATGGATACGACATTCACCCCTTCAGATTCTCAATCCTATCACATCTCTAATGACTTCTTTTTGTGTCTGGCTCCTCTTGAAGACATTGGCACACGCAGCAGTGGAAGGCACACAAGACTTACACACAACCTCTGGGTAAGACATCTACTTTCAACACTTCTTAGCTTTATGATTCTCTGAAAATCACATTGCTGAGCCTCTGTCCCTTCACAGATAAAGTGGAGACAATAATACCCATGTTATGTCATTATTGTGGAATCCATAAAATTATATATGAGATTTTATATATTCTAAAGCGGCATCCAAATGGAAATAAAATTCTAGTGACACATATATGAGATATTTGTGTTCTTTATTCTTGAGCCTAGATATATTACTGTTAAACAGTTTCTTTTGTAAATGTTGCCATTTGCACTGATCATATACATCCAGTCAGGTTTATTGGAGTGTTTATACTTACACACACACACACACACACACACACACACACACACACACACAAACTACCTTGTACAAATTTACAGGACAGTTTTACAGTTAAAATAACTCAATAACAGAAGATTTTATCTGCTTAGTATACATCTATTTTCTGCACTGCCTTACTGTGAGTCCTTAGTCTTTGTGTAACCTTAACGTTTTCTCTATTTCAAGTGTAGTGGACATTTGTGACTTTTTTCTTCTGCAGAGCACTTGATTCACTTTCAGTGCTAAAGGAATACTACAGCCTATATAAATGGTATTGGCAAACAGGTAAGACGTTTTACCTTTGAAAGCTGGTCAGTAATTTACAAGGGAAGGAGCAAGAAATTCAGGTGGGTTAGTGTGTTTCTTTTACATATCCTGGATAAAAGGTCACATTCAATTGTTCTACAGCCATTTTCAAGCACATAAGTGAAGGGCAGCCTCAGCGTAGAGTCAGAATGGAGAAGGCACATACCCTGTCCTAAGTTAGAGAACTCCCAGTCAACCCGAAGTTGTCCAGTCCCAGTTACTCTCGGCATCATTCCTCTGTCAACTGTTTGTCAAAACACTTCCAATACGTGGTATCATTTATTTGTTTAGAAATTTATTTAATGGGTTTTATCCTGGCTCATGCTTATTACTCATTTCTTCTGTCTAAAATGTCCACCCTTTAAGCCTTTGCCAGGACTTCTGCTGTATCCTTTCTTAGTGAGTACCTGCACATAGTAGGCGTGTAACAAGACTTGTTGACGACTGGCTGGTAAAGTATGAAACAGCTGGGGTTCAATGAACACTGAACCTCATTAAAACTAATAACAGAAATTTCCTGAGGTAAGTGCTTAACCTCAAATGTTTTATTTTATATAGAAAGTAATAGATTATCAGAGAAACAAAAGTTCAAAGGTCTTTATATGCTTTAAAAATGTAGGTACCAGGTTCCAAATATTAAAAATGATGAGATAAGGCAAATTCTGGCTCTAATCTGCTGAGAGGTCTCTAAGAATACATTTGGTTAACACCAAATTCAATGCTCCTTTCTGGGTTTTGTACTAATAGGATTCTCATGAAAAAGAACTACTTCTATCTCACAGAAATAATTTTAAGGATTCATGTACTATTCAGATTTATTTATTGTTATTTTTTATTTAAAAGTAGTGAAAGGAATAAATAGGATATTGTTTTATTATTTTGATTTTTAATATCTTATAACATTTAAACATTTAAGAGAAACAAACATGGACAAAACACTGCATATCTTTCTTTTGTTCCTCGAAACAAATGGCAAACCAATATTACAACAAAATGTGGCAGAGTTTTGAAATTTGGAAAGAATGTAGCTTCACCCCCACACTCTCACTCACATGGCAAGAACCTGAGTCTGAGGACCTCTGTGCATTAACAATAGGCTTCCAAGGAGGGCTATGCTTGTTGGATAAAGCTTCTTCAGGGCCATCCTGTCTTTCTGAGTTTTTCTTGCTTTCATCTCTTCTCACCACAGCTTGGGTACCTTCCACACATCATGTCTCAGTGCAAATTGAAGCTATGGTAGAAGGACCTCTATAATGAATGTGGTTACCATATGTCTGAGAGAACACGGAGAACTGTGAACAGGGATAAGTTAACTCTCTTCATTCTTTGCAGATATTAGACAAAATGGACAGGACAATCAGTACCATTGAGGGGCAGCCTCTCTCAGAGCACAGCCAGCAGTGACAAACTCCTGACCACTTTATATCTGGAAGTTTTTTAGGTGTTTACTCTGTGGGAGGCAGAACAAGAATGAGGGACCTGGGATACAGTTCCCTTGACAAGATCAACAGAACAGCCTACTTGGCTGATGCTAGCAAGGCAGATGAGGAGGAAGTTCCATTAGTACTTGACTTTATGGAAGATACGTCACAATTGAGTTTTCCTTGGCAAACATGTCCTACAGTTTGCTAGCACACAGAAAATATCTTAAAACAGTTAAGATGATTATGTTTCAATATAGAGATGTCCAAAAAAAACCTGTACTTGCTGTAAGTGAGTGTTGCAACTCTGGGGAAAAGGTATCCTGACAGCTTGGAGGAGTCAGGCAATACCTTGAGCTGCTAGGACAGCTCTGGCAGCTGGAGCTGCAGTGGGACAGCTTAGTTCTGGAGGGAAAGGTATCCTGACTGTTCAGGAGTCAGGCCTGGAGTTGGGGTGCAGTGGGAGATGGTCTCCCCACAGGATATAGCAATCCTGTTCCTCTCCTGGAGAGCTGCTACAGCTGAACTTTGCTCAGACCCCACTTAAGGGGGCTTCCCAGCAGAACTCGGCTTCTTTTCCAGCCCAAGATGTTGCTTCTTTTGCTTCACTCTGCTAAAGGGGAAAGCCCTGCAGAAATGTAGCAATCTGCTCCTTCTTTTTGCTCCACCTTGCTCAGTCCCCTAAAGGATATCTCAGCAAGGTTCTTCCATTCAGCTCTGCCTTGCTCAGCACCCCCTCTGCTACCCACCCTGCAAAGGGAACATCTCTGCAAGGTTTTTTTTTTTTTTTTCCTGCTCAGTCCACTAAGAGATATCTTAGCAAGGTTCTTCTTCTCTGCTCTGGCAAATGAAGATCTTCATACCCAAGACTCTTTTGAGAAAGAGATTTATTTGGGAAGGAGGAATCTTAGGAAAGTTGCTGACTCTACCAGGGTGGGAAAGAACAGCCCACAACTGAACAGGCAGGGTTGTTTATATAGGATTTCTTAGGGGTGGAAGTTCTCCAGGGAGATTTTCTGTCAAGGGATTGTTTAGTTTTTCCTGCTCAGGGAGTGGTTAGTTTTGTTGGTTAGGAGCAGAGATGGCCCTGATTTCAGATCCAAACTGTGTTTTTTTTCATTGGCCTTTCTTAGCTTTTTGGCTCTTAATTCTTAAGCCAGGGAATATTTTTCTACCGGTTCTGATTCTAGGGACAAAGTGTGTTTCATTGCCACTGGTTTCAGAGTCGGAGCATGTTTCCTTGGTTCTGGGTTCAGGGACAAAGTGTCTTTTTCTCTGGCTCGGGTCCCAGATCTAGGCTATGTTTCTTTCACTGGTTCTGGGCTCCAGGGTCAGGGTGGGTTTCTTTAGCTAGCCCCTTTTCCCTATACCAGTAGTTTAAATACAATGTTGTTTGAAGAGTAGAAATCATGGGACAACCTTAAAAGCTCTGTCTGTTTTGGTCCAAATTCCTACTAAAAACACCAGTAACCAAATTTGCTTCATGTGCACTGTTTAAAGTAATGCTTCCTATTTTATGTATTTTAATCAAGTAAGCAGCTATTACCTACACTGGACAGGACTTTTGTGTCTCAGGATTTTAAGTTGGGCTTTTATTATTTCTAATGCAGCAGCAACTGTACTCAGCTTTTCTAGGGTCATAGTTAAAGTTAGAGAGGGGCTCAATTAAGGTCTCACTGGAGGCCACAGTCTTCTGTGTTCACTGTCTACCAAATATTTCATAACCACGGCATTGAAGAGTTGAGTTTAAGATACATAAATTACATATTTTTAAGATTCTTCCATCATACAGTGAATTATGGTAAACATCAGGGTACTCTGCCCCTGAATTCCCATAACTCAGTCGTAATCCAGCATGATAACTTCACGAATTCACTTTTTCATTACTGTAAAATACTAACAATGTAAAGAATGCTAACTATTTTATAGTACTTCAGTGAAACTTGTGGCCCATAGTGTAGTTCCTATTTCTGGAATAAGACATAATCTGTGTGATTTTACTTTCCTTTTTCCTTCTAGAAACCTTGACTCTAAAGAGCCGAGGCTAAGTGGTTAACAAAAAAGATGAGCTCATTGACTTCGAGGAATTTATGGTCTTCCGGAGGAATGAGACACCAAACAAGAACAGATACCTGCTTACTTCTAAGATAATGCCATATGATGCCTTCTTTGGTAAGTAGTGCACAGAAGCTAGCTTTCCAGACAAGCTTGCCTGCTTGTGCTCTTAAGCAAGGCCAATCTTGCCAGCCTTCATTGCATTTTCTGTCTTGATTGTAAGAAAACTCAAAGATAAATGTTATGATGTTAATGTGATTGTTTTATTATACGCTAATGGCCAATTACTTTCATCTTGAACTAGTTTCTAATTTAATAAAAATGGCTGTTTTAGCTATGATGTCTTCTGTCTACCTTATTTCTTAAAGACGACCCAAAGGGAAGGCCCTAGGGAGAGGAGAACTCAGACTCCTAAAGACCTATCTACAGTTGCATTTTAAAACCTGAATTGTCCTAGATACTCATTTTTGTAGAGAACAATATAAACTTGTATACAGGCTCTAATCTGGAGTTGCCTTTAAAGCCTGTGATGATGTCTAAAAACAGGATTTCAATTACTGTTAGCTTCACAACAGAGACAAGAGCTGATTAACGTTTCACAGAAATACCACAGAACATGCTATGTTAAAAACTCAAAATTTCATCGTCTTTTAAATTCTACAGTACTTTAATGGTGCTTCTAATAGTGCCTAACACTTGGAAGGATTCCACTGTTTGGCTCCTACAAAGTGGTTTTTTGACAGCAAATGTGTAGGAACCAGGATCTATACTGAAACTTGAATCTGAGCCATTTAGACATGATGATGTTGCCCGAATGTGAAGTGGTTCCCATTGGCAATACCATAATATCTTCTCACTGAAGCAAGAAGCTGAGTTTGGGGGATGTTTAGCTACCAAAGAAGCAGACATTATCTAAGTCTTGATCAGACGGGAAAAACTGAAAAAGACTTGCTGGCATTCATTCATTAGCAAATGAAAAAATCTAAGATGCCAAATAAAGTTAACAGCTCCAAGGAGAAGCTGGACTTGAGTTCCGAAGGCTTCATCATCACTCTCCTGTTCATCGATGCCAACAAATGTGTATTGAGTTCTTGAGTTCTCACCATGTGCAAAGCACAATGATAGAGGTTTAGTTGTAAGGGTCCAGAAAGACTCAGGTTCTGAGCATAGGTGTTTAGCCTTTTTCTCCAAATATGTGACCCCCTCCTTGTTAACCTAATTTCTTGTTTCCTTGATACTAAAAACTTTTTATTCTTTCCAAACTACCTCAAGTTCCTTCTTACCTGGCTATCATTCCACATAAATAGCAGAGGGTTTGAAGATAGCAGATTTTCAATGCCTGAGCTGAAGGAAGAGAACACAACGTTCTTACATCTAAAGGTAGATAGGAAAGGTCATGTCCTTCTGTCAGACATCTTTATTTTAAACTCTGTACATTACTCAACACAGCGTAGCATATACCAGATATGTAAAATGGTTTATTAATCCACAATAGGCAAATAATCTTAACATTAATTTAGCATTCACCATGCTTTCAAAAAGTTTAATTACTTTATTTGTGTACATCTGTGTTGTGGTAGTTTTAATGTGATATGGCCCCCATAGGCTCATACATTTGAATAGTCCCTAAATAGTGAAATAGTTTTAGGAAAGATTAGAAGACGTAGCCTTGTTGGAGGAAGTACGTCCCTGGAGGTAGGCTTTGAGGTTTCAAAAGCCTATTCTCAGCCTAACCTCTCTTTCTCTTTGCATTTAATTGGCAGATCAAGAGGTAAGTTATTAGCTACTGCTCCAGTGCCATGCCTGCTGCTTGCTGCCATGCTCCACACCATTGTGTTCCCCAAAATATTGTGCACCCTAATAAACTTATCTGGGTTCAGAGAACAGAACAGCTACTAGATAAAGAGGCCAGAAAATGGTGGCACACACGCCTTTAATTCTAGCATTCTGGAGGCAGAGATCTGACTGGATCTCTATGAGTCCAAGGCCACACTGGAAACAGCCAGGCATGGTAAAAAGAGCCTTTAATCCCAAGAAGTAATGGCAGAAAGCAGAAAGGTATTTAAGGCGTGAGGACCAGGAACTAGAGCTGGTTAAGCTTTCAGGCTTTCGAGAAGCAGTTCAGTCGAGATCCGTCCAGATGAGGAAACAGGATCAGCTGAGGAAATGGCAAGGTGAGGTAGCTGTGGCTTGTTCTGCTTCTCTAATCTTCCAGCGTTCACCCCAATACCTGGCTCCAGGTTTGATTTTATTAATAAGACTCTTTAAGATTCATGCTACATACCATGATGATCATGGACTCTCTCACCTTCTGAAACTCTGCCTTCTTTTATAAGGTGTGTGTGTGTGTGTGTGTATGTGTGTGTGTGTGTGTGCAGGGACACAAATGCCATGGCACATATGTGGAGGTCAGAAGAAAACTCTCTAGAGTCTATTCTCTCTTGCCAAAGTGAGATCTGAGGATTAAAATCAGGTCATCAGGCCTGCACATATACATCTCTAACCACTGAGAAATGTCACAGATACTCAGTAATCTTTATATGAAATTTTCACAATATGTGTTATCATTACAGTCATTTTAGATATGGTATAATCAAGTTCACAGGAATTAGGTAACTCAGTTAGATAGTGACCTATGGAGGCAGGAATATATCCTAGTTAGCTTGACTGCAACCCACTGCAAGGTGGCATATGTTAAAGTCCAGATGAATGGCAGACATCACATGTTCTCTACTCTGGATGATGTGATTAGCACCAGTGAGCAATGGAGATACCTCTATGCAGAAAGTGAACCTGACACAGGTTTTAGAAGAAAGTAGGAGCACAGGGAGAGAGGCCACAGACACCACAGCAACACCCACAGACTTGACTAACCGGGGCGGTGCACAGGGGCTCATAGAGACTGAACCAGCCAGGGAGCCTGCATGGGACTGACCTAGGCTCCCTGCATATATGTTACAGTTGTGTAGCTTAGTCCTCTTGTGGGAGCAGGGGCTGTCTCTGACTCTTTTACTGGCTTTTGAGACCCTATTCCTCATACTGGATCACTTTGTCCTGCTTTAATACACGGGGAGGTGGTTAGTCTCACTGCAACTTGATATGCCATGTTTTGTGGATATCCATGGGAGACCTGCCCTTTACTGAACAGAAATGGAGGAGGCGTGGCCTGGGAGGTGGGAACAGGGTAGGTAGAGGCGGGGGACTGAGAGGAGAGGAGGCAGGGGAAATGGCTGCTGGACATGAAATAAACAAATAAGTGCATAAAATAAAATAAGAAAGGAATAGCTGAGAGTCCAGGGAAACAGTAAAGTAAGTGAAAAGAGGAAGGAGAGCAATGCTCATAACCAGCTTTGGCAGAGAGAGAGATCATGCACAGAAGTAGACCCTGTTAGGAACAAGGTACAAAGGACACAAAGTTTGGGTTTCAATTCTCTCTAGGCAGAAGAGGGAAAATAAATTATTTTTCATGCAGAGAAAGATAAAAAAGCTATTCTCCAGAGAGATATGTAGGATATAACAGCAAACAAGAGATTGCAGACAGAGAGCCCAGAGAGAAGAAGGTGAAGAAGGTGGGGTCAAGGCCCCGAGAATAAAGAAAAAAATTACAAATCAAACAGGTGACTGGCATGCTGGAAAGGGGTTAGTCAGACTGTCTTGTGTGACACACTGATACTATCATTAACAGCAATAGTAATATTTTAATAAAATAGAAACAATTCCCATAAACAATGACTTAGTACATGATAGGGCACTGATAATGAACGAGACATCAGGCCAATGATGGGTAGGACAAAGGCTGTTCCTGTTCTCACAGGCTTAAGAGTTTATGAGAAAAGAAAGCAGCTGTAATAACATGGACGAGTTTGCTAGCAATACAGTACAAATATACTTATGATGGAGCTACAGAGCTATGGAGACATAAATTAGGAGCACACACAGAATAGAGTTTGGGACTTCTCTGAGAAAATCACAGTTAAATAATGGCCTTGTTAGTAGTTGGGAACCCTGAACCAAGAATGACATGTTGAGAGTGTTAGTCACAATGCCTTCTCAATAACAGCTCCAGACCTATTTCAGGACAATAAGGGGTCAACCCCACTCATGGCTGAATGTGCCAGGGACAGGGACTGAGCTGATCCAGCCAATCCACTGACCGGTCACATACAGGCTTGAGAAAATGAATAAAAAGAAACTATTTTCTTAAGAGTTTGAATAGAAGAAACCAAGAAAATGCCATGCATTCTGTGAGCAGAGGAGCTCTCTTTTGCAGAGTGATGTTAATTTCTGATGGCTTTCCAGTCCTAAGACGATGACTATGCTCACGACCACTCAGGCTCACTGCACAGCAGGCAACACTGGAGAGTCTAAGTGGCTTCAGTTGCAATTTAACGAAGAATCCAGGTTTTAGCATTTTCTGTAAGAATTCTTTAGGAGATAAATTACACATTCAAAGTGAGGACTGAGAGCTGAGCTAGCTGTGCAAATTTCTATTCTGTTTAGGGAAAAGGCTCAATTAAAACAGGTCACCCCATATTGGATAGAAGTAAACTGAAAAGGAGAGCCTGTATTGAGTTCAGCTACCAGGGTAAATAAATTACTACACACAGAAACAAATCTGTTCACTACTTTTAAATGTCTTTAATTGTCATAATTATAGCAAGCTTATCTCAACACAGATGTATGGGATACATTCTTAGGAAAATTGCCACAACTGTTGATACTTACACTCAAATGTTATATTTGTATGTTGTATACCAGACACATGCAGACAAAATATATTTAAATACACCTACACACCTAACTAAATGTCTTTAGTAAGATACCAATTATACCAACAAACAGAGTAAGCCAATAAACAGAACTGACAAATTAAACTAATAAATGGAATGATGTGACCTCTTTACATTTCTTTGCATGTGTGAGCAGTACTGAGATGATGATTTCCATTGTCACAATGCTGCTTCCTTCTGAAGTCCTGTGTGTGTGTGTGTGTGTGTGTGTGTGTGTGTCTGTGTGTGTGTCTGTGTCTATGTGTGTCCATGACAGTGGAGGTCAGAAGTCAATCTCAGGTGTTGTTCTGCAGGAGCAATCTACTTAGTTTTTGGAAAAGGGTCTTTTATTGGTATCTGAGGTTTATTAATAAGGCTAGGCTAGCTGGCCAGTGAACCCCAGGATTTTACCTGCCTTTACCTACGCAGTGCTGGGATTACAAACAAATGCCACATGAGCACCCCAAGCTGAGATTAAAAGCACACACCATCAGGCTTTGCTTTTGATATGGTACTGGGTCAAACTCAGGTACCCATGCCAATGTGGCAAACACTTAAGTGAGTGAGCCATCTTCACAGCCTGGTGACTTCCATTTCATGTTTTACCATGCTATTCTGTGCTGTTCCTACAATAGTCCTGGAGAAGGTAATGTACAAAGACACATTTATTCCTTCTAGTTCTGGATGCTGGGAAATCCAAGGTCCAGCTGTCTTTAGGTTCAGGTTTGTCCATTTACAAAAACGATGAATGCTGTATCTTCAAAAGGGATGACGTAAGAGGAAGAGGATGCACTTCTACCTGGGCCTTTCATAAAGCAGCTAATTTTACTTAGAAGGGCCTTACTCTCAAGAGTCAATCTCCTGCCAAATTCCTTACTTTTTAATACAGCCCCTGGCAACAGCTGACTTTGGAGGGGAAACCTTTAAGCCACCCTCTACTTTTCTGTCAGCCAATTGATTATATTTTCCATAATGGCTTTCCCCAATCCCTTTCCTCCTAGAAACAAATATTTAAAGACTGTAGTCAGTCACCAGGTAAGACTTCCAGTGAAGGGATTGGGACACCAACCCAGCCACATAACCATCAACCTACAGTCTGTCCTGCCTATGGGATGTGCTGGGGTAAGAGTGGCACAGAGATTGTGGGAGTGGCCAACCAATGACTGGTCCAGCCTGAGACCCATGCTACAAGAGTGAGACCACCCCTGACACTGCCTGGAGCACCAGGAACCAAAGGCTGGATGGCCTAGAGACCTAGGATAGAATCAAAGATTGCTGGAGAAAACAATGTTAACATAATGATGACTAATGATATTCTGCTATACTCATAGATAGGTGTGCAGTGGGTAGCCATTCCAGCTTTGACCTGGAAGTTCCAACCCCCATTGAGGCTTCAGTAACAGTCACACCTACAAAGCGGGGCTGAGAGAGGATGCTGAAGACCAGAGATCCAGATGCTTGGGTTCTCTTGGTTCCTGGACCCTCGACGCTGGAGGAAGACTGAGCAGAGTTCTCCAGAGAACACCACTGGACAGCATCACCCCTTCCCAGACTTGTTACCTACCCCTTCACTTGTAAGTACCCCACAAAATAAACCTCCCTTTTAACTACGTGGAGTGGCCTTAATAATTACACCAATATAGGTGCCTAGACCAACTGACTCATAGAGGCTTCATCCAGCAACAGACAGAAACAGAGACCCACAGTCAAACATCAGGCAGAGCTTGGTAAATCCTGCTGAAGAGGGGGAGGAAAAATGGTAGGAGCCAGAGAGGTCAAGAACATCACAAGAAAATTCACAGAATAAACTAACCTGCAGTCATAGGAGCTCACAGAGACTGACCTAGGTCCTCTCCAATCTGTGACAGTTGTGTAGCAGGGTCTTCTTGTGGGACTCCAAACATTGGGAGCAGGGGCTGTCCCTGACAGCTTTAGGGACCCTGTTCCTCATACTGAGTCGCCTTGCCCAGCCTTAATACAAGGGGAGGTGCTTAGTCCTACTGCAACTTGATGTGCTATGTTTTGTTGATACCCATGGGAGACCTGCCCTTTCCTAAACAGAAAAAGAAGAAGAGTGGATTGGGGGTGGCAGAGGGGAAGTGGGGGGAGAGACCAGGAAGAGAGGAGGGAGGCGAAACTGTGGCCAGGATATAAAATAAAATATATATATATATATATATATATATATATATATATATATATATATATATATATATATATATATATTTAAAAATAAGAAAAGAAAAGAAATTGCTCTCAGTCAAGTGATTAATTACTTGTAATTAATTACTTGTGTTGACCTGTTCTATAGTTGGACTTATATTTAAGTCACTACTTGGGCTATGGGGTAGAGTACTTATTTATGAGTAATATTAGCTATCTTTCCCCTGCCCTCAGATAAATCAAGTCATGTGGCCCAGGCCGGCCTGAACTCTAGCTCTTCCTGCCTCCATTTCAGAAGTCTAGAGTACCAGCTAGCAGTACCGTACCTGGCTTCTGGGGCTCCTTTCTCAGTAGACGCTCCCTCCAGGCCTTACCTTCCCATTTGGGCTGAGCTCAGTAAATTATTTAGGATGGACTGCACAGGGAGCCTCCCCAAAGTGCTTGTAAAAACAGAGTGGGGCTGTTCCCCTGCCTTTTGCAGCTGGGCTTCAGGAGTGGGAAGGGAGAGAAGCAAGCAGGTAGAGAACACCATTTCATATGCCAAAGGCAATTTTCCTATTAATTACAAGTACTTGCTAAACACTAAACAAAGAATGGATTGTTTCCAGTGGAATATCAAAAGTTGCAATTAGAAATTAATCTCTTAGGTCAAGTGAAGATACCTGTTTCTAGACTTTATAACTTCAATGGTTAAAAGGGTTTTGTTTTGTTTTTCTGGGGTATAAGTAAAGGTAATATTTTATCATACTAACTGCATTTGTTTAAAATTCATTAAACAGGTTTGGTGGTACACACTTTTAATCCCAGCACTCAGGAGGCAGAGGCAGACAGAGATCTGAGTTTGAGGCCAGCCTGGTCTACAGAGCGAGTTTCAGGACAGCAAGGACTACACAGAGAAACCCTTTCTCAGAAAACCAAAACCAAACAATAGCAAATCTCACTTAGGGGGCAGAGAGATGGCTAAGAGCATGTGTTGTTTTTCCAGAGGATATGGCAGCTCATATTCACCTGCAATGCCAGTTCCAGGGGAACTGACCCCACTACTGACCTCCTTGATACCAGCGATGCATGTGGATATAAGCAAAACACTCATACATAGAAAATAAACTAAGTAAATCTAAAACTAAACAATCCTTTAATTTCATTATTATAAGAGGAAAACTTATTAAAGTAGTATTGTACCAAAGATGTTCTAAAGAACATTAACAAGGACTATAAAATATACTCTCTTGGTTTCTAACATACTTTAAAAATAACATATTTCAAGGCCAGGAAGTGGTGGTGCACACTTTTAAACCCAGCACTCAGGAGGCAGAGGTAGGCGATTCTCTGTGAGTTCGAGGCCAACCTGGTCTACAGACAGAGAAACCCTGTCTCAAAAACGAAAAAACCAAACCAAACCAAATAAAAACAAAACCATATTTCAATCTATGATAACAAATACACTAGGAAAAAATCATATAAATAAATAAAGTTGTACAAGTAGACACATTAGCCGACCCTTAGTACAGATATTATAGAACCTTAAGAAAGGACCAGGCCAGGCGGTGGTGGCGCATGCCTTTAATCCCAGCACTCGGAAGGCAGAGCCAGGCTGATCTCTGTGAGTTTGAGGCCAGCCTGGGCTACCAAGTGAGTTCCAGGAAAGGCACAAAGCTACACAGAGAGACCCTGTCTCGAAAAACCAAAAAGGAAAAAAAGAAAGGACCAGAAAGAATAACTTAAAATGTATTAATATTTTAAAATCACATATAGGAAATCAATTCCATTTATCTACAATAACTAGAGAACTAATATAATATATTAGAACAATCCAGGCCACTATTTACTCTCTCCAGTAGTGACTGCAAAATGAGCCCATATGAAGTGATTTCCACAGAAAACAGGCTGGTCACAGTAACAAATTTTGTGACATATATGTTACCTAATTCCCACACAGTTCTCAGGTTGTTTCTCATCCCCAAACAGCACTTCTATCTCTCTTGACTGATAAGTATGTCCCTAAGATGGGACCAAGTGTTCACAACACATGTGGACATCAAGTCGGAAGAAACAAAGGACAGTGTACAAGAAACAGGAGGCACAAGGATAAAGCTGTCAGTGTGAACATCTAGAAAACCCAAAGCATTTTAACTTTTCGAATGCAGTGCTCAGCTACCACAGAAGCATTTTTCATACTAGGGTTTATTTTACACAGAAAACTGCAAATAAATAATGATAAGCCTTCATGGCATGTCTGATAATCTCTGACAACAATTCACTGCTGTCACTGTGGCCACCAGAGGAACCTGTACGTCCTGAGCCTTGACCTATGAGGCCTTTTATCTGCATGTGTACTCTCTACAGGCATTCAATAAAGGCCAAACAATAATTTACACATGAATCAACTTTCTCTCCAGCACAGGCACCAGAGACATTTCTTTTCTCTGGACAGAGAGAAAGGCAGCCAGGCCCAAGCTTGTCTCACTAGGAATCATACACGTGAAACAGTGATTTTCTGGGAAATGGCATGTCAGCAAAAGGAAGCTGTGGCAAATGCCTGATAAAGATGGCAGTCACAAAGGACTAGATGAACATCTGGAGTGAAAATGGGCCTGACAGTAACAGTGAGTCTCTATCCTACTCTAAACAGGCAGTGTCAGACAAACTGAAACGGAGATACAATCCTGATAGAAGATCACACAAGATACCTAGGCAGGACCGTTAAAGACTCAACCTTGCTTCTCACACATGCAGCCTTTCATCCAGAACGTCTTCAGAATACAGTGATTCCACACGAATGGCATGTGGAAGACATTGCCCACTTTGATGATGAGAAATCGGCCCCGACAATTTAAAATTAAAAGGTTTGTTCATAAGAAACAGGGAACTCCTTTCACACTTGGAAAGGGAGAATAGATGAGCTACATTTTTTTTTTTTTTCAAACTCAGAGCTCCTTGATATTTAGTTCAACATTTAAATAAACATTTATCAAAATATGACAATCCATATGCTCATAGTCATTCTAACAATAAAGAAAGAGGACAACACTTGTCCTGGCTCATTTCACAAAGGAAGGCAATCTACTACTGACTTACCAGTAAGACGCCATTACACTGCAGCCTTCTAGCCAGTGACAGGGAACCAAGTCAGCAAAATTAACATGCCCGTTCATTATTGCTCCACAGCCACATGCAGGCCACACTTCTCTACCTCATGACACATCCACCTTCTTATGCAGCAAGTGGTCCCTGACTGCCTTCACATTTCTTCAGAACTGTTGAGGGACTTCTGCTGTAAAGCTCCAGCTTTGGTGGAGAAACTAGACATGGAGATTGTTGGTAAGTACTATTATATATATGGACTCCCATCACACACCAACAGACCACAATATTAAAAATAAATTTTATTCATGAGTTGTAAATAGATGCAATGTAAACCCCTGTGCAGTGGTCAAGAGGCTGTGCAGAGGGTTAAAGCTCCGCCCTCAGAAGCCTGCTGTGATTCATAAAAAGAAATTGTGAATTTTTATTCACTTGGAGTCCAGAGCAGAATCTGTAAATTCCAGATCACAATTCAGACTAAAGAAATGCAAAAATGACTAAGAGTTACAGGATTTAAGTCTTAGAAGTTATGGTGATGAGGTGTGCATATCAGAATTCTGGCATAAAGAGGTTTTTACATGTTCAATTATTTCTGTACATTTTTCATACTATGAGTTTTCTCTTTAATCCTTTCAACTGCCTTTCTCATACATCTTTCCCTTTTAAACACCTCCTCTTCAAACTGAAACCTCTTCTGCCTCAGGCCTTTTCTCTACCACCTCCTTATTTATTTAGCCATTGTTTGGTTTAGTAGTTTTAGAGGTCAGAATTAGTATTTTCTTCTGCTGTAAGGTACTAATCACAGGACTCCTAACTGCCACCCGGCACATCCATGACACACTGCGTTGCCCAGAATCCTGTTAGCCATTCAGACTATCTTTGCTAGGTGGCCACTGCTGTTCTTAAGAATTCCTTTTGGAAGGTCAAGACATTATGTAGCTCAGAATATTTATTATTGTACTATTGAGCAAACTTATAGGTGGATTTATATCATGGGTTTTGTAGCTTTCCTGGTGACTCTTCTTACTGTGGAGAAGAGAGCGGGAGAGCCCCTCAGTGCCCTCAGAGGGGAAGAACACCTTATGACGTCATAGTCACTTGAGCAACTGTGACACCCAGTATCAATCTCTAAATTTCTTCTTGTGCTTCTTTTTCTGTTGTTAAGGAACCACTAATTCTAAAGGCAATGTAAACCCCTGTGCAGTGGTCAAGAGGCTATGCAGAGGGTTAAAGCGCCGCCCTCAGAAGCCTGCTGTCCCGAGGCTGACCCATCACCAAGACCTGTCCTCCGGACATGCCCCCTCCAAGTGCTGCCAAATTCAAAGAGTGCATTGACTTAATACCACTTTCTCTATGACTCATATCAGCCAAATGGGTTCTATAGTTCACCAGTGTAAGGATACCACGAGAACCAGGGCAGGGGCTTTTGGAAAGCTTCATGGAGACAAAGAATTAAACAGGCAGAGAGAAGCAAATGCAAATGTGTCCATTCAGGCCAAGGAGGCTAGGATGACAGTTCATCATTTTTATTTTTAGTAATGGGGAGGGACAATAGCAAGAACACACAAACCTAGAGCCCCCCAACACATTTCCTCCCACGTTTGATTCCCTCTTCCAGCACACTTCCTTAAGAGCAGATACTTAGCAAAACCTTTGCTCATTCATTCACTCTCCTTATTGATCATTGGACCATGAGAGCAAGAATGGAGAAGGGGTGGATTTACCAGAGTCAACACACAATGCAGACATTGCACTGTCTGTTGGCTGCCATGGAGGAAGTGGACTGGCCTATTATTTGATGCTCATAAACACAAGCTCATAATTACACCCAAGTCTGAGATCCTTAAATGTTTTTATAATAATTCTGGAATCTTTTAAAGTACTTTCTAGACTACCTAAACTAAGTCGAAGGGACTATACTTTAAATGTCACTCCATCATACATTTTCAAGTAAAATGCCAAACTTATCCATTCTTAATTTTCCCACCACAAACAAGAGGAAAATGAAAACAGAAATGCCAAAGCAGGGAACTTTGTTCCATTGACTTGTGAACAAATGAGTAAAATTACACACACACACACACACACACACACACACACACACACACACCCCACTACCTCTGACAGAGGGAACAAATAAGCAAGGGTATTGTTTTCAGGCAACTGTGACACTAAAATGCCACACCACTGCCATGGAAGTGGAAGGATGTAATTGATATGTGGAAACAGGTCTTCATACATGATGGGTCATGTATGACAGGTACTTTTTAAATCACATGCGAATTGTGTAGACTAGAGAAAACCTACTTTCAAAGGGATGCTTAGTCACTTAAAGTATCTCAGAGTTCAATTTGTAAACCTAATAAGGTGATCCATGAGGGCTTCACCTGAGTTTATGTATGTGCACCATGTGCAGATCTAGTGCCTGCAGAGTCAGAAAAGTGTTGCATCCCCCAGAACTGGAGTTATAGACAACTGTGAGCCACCATGTGGGCACTGGGAACCAAACCTGGGTCCTCTGGAAGAGCAGCAAAAAATGCTCTTTATCACTGAACCAGCCCTCCAGATCTAGTTACAAATTCTTAATCTGTGTTATTAAAATTTAAGGACAGTCAGGAGAACTGCAGTTCATGCTTGTTACCATGTAGGGGCCACTGTGAAGCTTTCTACACTGCAGTGGCCAGGTCTGCATTCTTCAGTGACGTTGGCAAAGGTCAGGTGTGGCCGGGTATGATGGACAGAACAGTCCATGGTAGTCAGTGATCCTGAATGCTGTTCTAAGTCATGTGAGACATTTCATTTGCAAATAATGAGGAAACTTAAAAGCAACACATCTGTTACTTTTTGTCTCTTAACCACAAACTTTTTTTTCTGACCTTTAGACAATATTCATTTTTATTATTTAAATTTTTATTTTTTTTGAGAATTTCAAACATATAGTACTATTTTTCTATGATTTTCACCCATACCTCTTTCTCTCAGCTCCTCCTGTGTGCCCTCCCTTACTTTCTCTCAAATTCAGGACTTCTTTGTTGTTAACACACACAAACACTAACACACACACAGTGTTGCTATGAAGTACATGGAGTCAGGAGTGACTTTCTTAGATGAAGTCTTAAGCAGCATCACCTCCTGCCAAGCATTTCCTTGTACTTCTCTCACAGCAGTTTTCTCTTAGACATCCTTATCTCAGTGAATGACATCACCCAGTTGCTGAAGCCAAATACTAGGATTCATTCCTTACCCTTCCCCTCTGCTTGTTTCCTATGTATACGTAATTATTTTGGACACCTCTCTCCACTTTCAATACCAACCCCGCTGTCTCCTGACTGGGTGACTTGGATTTAGAAGGTGCCCAGCTGCTTACACTCCTTACACTACCATGCCACTCTCTAGTTCCAGACGGTTCTGTGGCACTGAACTGACTGGTCTGCAGGTCTCTTTGGCCAGACCGTGCCTCCTTGCTCTACATGCACCTGAGTCACCTCTGTCTTCTGGTCCTTGCACTAAGAAGCTCTTCACAAGTCTACCTAGAGGGACTCTGTGGTTCTTCAAAGCTGAGCGATAAATCCAGTAGGGACTTCTGAGGGAAAATGAAATATACTCAGCATAACTCAGGCCACACAATACATGTGTTCATTCTGCATAGAAATGCCTGGCTTTTTTTTTTTTTTTTCCTGAGACAGGGAAGGTCTCACTATATAGATCTGGCTATCCTAGAACTCACTATGTGACTAGGTCAGCTTTGAACCCACAAATATCCACCTGCCTCTGCTTTACCAGTGCTGGAATTAAAGGTGTGCACCACTATGCCCAGCTGTTTTCTGTTAGTAAGACCAGAAAAATAAGACTCCCCCCTCCAGATGACTATTTAAATGAATATCCATATAGGAAAAATTTAAGGTACAATTCATTCTTTGAATGCTTTATTCAGTTATATCTAATGAATACTAGTAGATTACAAAGATAACATCTCTTGTCCATTTCTGAATATGAAAAATTATGTGTCTATGAAGAGACAAGCTTTCTTGTCTCAGTCTTCTGTCTAGGTAAAGTGCACTGGAGATTGGAACACCGTGTCAATTCTGAAGAGGTCAAAATTACTTTCATTTATATTTGTGCTATTTAAAATAATCCTCTAATTTGTTTTCCTTACTTGAAGTTCTGTAAAAGTGCTTTATAAGAGAAAGCAATGACCTTACACTAGATTAGTTGGCTCCTCCTAGGAGTACCCAGAATGCCCCTGTCTCAGCTCTGCCGCTGCAATAATGTTTTCACTGATTATACACTACAAAATAATAAACTTTTCCTCACCAGTATGGGAAGTAATATAAACCCTTAAAACAAGATATTTTGCATAATTTTATCTGACAGGCACTACTAACTTCAAATTCTTCCAAAATCTTGAAACAAATTAGACTTATTACTGTTGAATTAATTGTTACTGAATAATAACTGTAGGTAAGGGTTTGGTATCAGTTTTACAACTGACTAAAAGTATAGAATATAAAGAAACAAAATAGAAAATCCAGCATCATATTTTTATTCTGAGACAGATTCTCACCATGTAGCTCTGGTTGGCCTGGAACTCATTTTGTAGACCAGGTTGGCCTAGACCTCACAGAGATCTACTTGTCTCTGCCTCCTGAGAGTATCACACCCAGCTCAGTGTCATATTTTTGAGATGTGAAGTAAAGGATGAAGATAAAAACCCAAATGCAAAGAGTCCGGCTAGATGATAAGGTGTACTGGTGCCTGGTTGGTTCTAGTGCAGAGGACAGAAGGCTGACGACCGTAAGGAAGCCTGTTCTGTAACTGACACTGTTCTCAGCTGCTGACCAGCAAGGGCAGGCCCAAGCATCCCAGAGGAAGCTGAGGGCATCACCAGACAGTATCATTTAGAAATGTAGGAGAGCCACTTACAGGAAACATTTTGGATATTTAGAACTTGTTTCTGGAACTTGATAGGTAACATCTCAAACAAAAACCCCTTTATACCATGAAAGAGGTTCAGAAGGTAGGAAAGAAACCATGTATTCCACAGACTCTTTCTTTTGTTTCCCAAATCTTTAGAATGCTCAGTTGGTCAGTGAGTAGATGTGCATGAGGACTTTAGCTTGAGAACAGGAGTTTCCTCCCACAGGTCCCAGCACACCCTGGAAAAAATACAAGTAGAAGCTAGAATGAAGAGTGATGTACACAGAGTAAGCTCATTTATCTAAGTGGAAGGGATTGCTTAGGCCACTGAGGTAGTAGCAGGTCAGGAATAGTGGGTGAGTCCTGTTCAAGCCCTGCCGATTTCACCACATATTCACTTCCACAGAAGGCTCTCAGTCTTCAAATATCAGGAGAACATTTTCCTATACCAGTATCAGTTTTCAGTTTTTTACAGACACAACCACCAAACCATTTTGTTCATTAATACCAACATACACAAAACACAAGTTGTCTCTACCCAAAGTGAAATACAATACATTTTTAGTATAATATTATAAAAGCTTTCAAACTTAATAGAATGTCTCCTATTTTCTTATAGTTTTGTTATGTTTTCCTAATCAGGAAGAATATATATCTCCAGTAGAGAAGGCATTTTAAGTGTGAGGCAATTTTAAATGAAGTCCTTTAAAGTGGAATGGTTTTAGCGGTGCTCCTCACTGACATGGTTTTAGCGGTGCTCCTCACTGACACTGATGGTTTGTTTTGGGATACAAAATACAAAACTATTTCCTCAAGATATTTTGTGTTCATCATAAAATATTTAAAATGTCTCATTTCCAAGAGTTTTGGGGGAGTTCATGACAGGTGTGTTATTTCTTTTTCTCTTTTTCAACAGTATTACTGTGTCTCATTAGCACTGGTCATTTACCCATGGCGGAGTGAACATCTCAGGAAGAGGAAAAAGTACCTTTCAGTTTCATTCCCTGCAGAAATGAAGCACCTGGGGGTAAGACAGAAACAGGGACTTTCAAACTACAAGTAGCCTATCGTGGGTCGATTTCTGTATGCACCACATGTGACCAATGTGATTTCCTTCAGCCAAATCCAGGGAGCCACAGCCTGGAGCATTCTCCAGGTGTGACTCTAGGTTGGTCATTATTTCCTACTTATAGACTGTGTCTAGTACAAGAAGACAAACTGCTCTAAGGGGGAAATGTGACTGAAGATAAGAGCATACATGGGCAGGGTCATTAACACAAACCACCTCTTTGCTCAAAACCGTATTTTTAATTAGTGCAACTGAAAACACGGCAAATCAAGAATAATTTCTGCCCCCACACACCAAAGAAGACACGAATTCCTTCTATTGTAATAAACTAACAAAACCCCACAACTTTTCATGTTTTTAAAGTGTTTTAATAGCGCACCAATGGTGCCAAAATGCTCTCAGAATATACCAGGAACAATACTGGAGAAATTATTTATCTTAAGGAATCGATTGGAAACCAGAGACACTGTTGTAGCCAGAGTAGTGACAGGCCTAGGGTGGCGCTGGGTACCAAGATCGTCTGACTCAAGAGCCGCTCACATTTATAAAGTTCAATTAAAACATCCACACTCTTTCTTCCACCTGATTGTAGCCCCATACAGAAAGGTCGACCCTTGAGTGAACAGACAGTTGGGCTGCCTCCAGTCTAGCTGTTATCTTCCTCAACAAGGGGAGACATTTGGCACAGCCTGAAGCTGGGGCATGAACCCTGGCTAAGCTTAAGACATTTATCTGACAGCATCAGCTGACACTCCACAAACACATTTGCTCTCCATGACCTCCAAGCATTTGTGATTAATCAAAAATGTATCTTGGATCTTGAGAACAAGCTACAACCAGGCACACACAAAAAAAGAATATGCTCTCGATCTTGCTTATCGACTCAAGAGGTATATTGAATTTAGAAATAGCAAATAGAATAAAATGATCAATATGTTCTCGCTTGTCCATGGAAGAGCAAACTTTATCCCCCAAGCAAAAGACATTGATCATGTAAATGCTTCAGAACTGCTTTAAAGCTAAAGGATGCAAAATGCACACTGTGGACCAGTGTGGGAGGGGCTACCATAGAGAGGGGTTGCTTTAACTTACACAAATGTGTAGCTTGGAGACATACACTATTATGTTCGTAATGTGCTGTCCTTAAAAAAAAAAAAAAACCTGACTGTTCAAGTTAAAACCTCTTTTAGCTTTGTGCTGCCAAATGTTCTTAATAAAACATTATAAAGGAAACTTTAAAACTTAATGAAGGAACATTATTTGTGCAGAGAAAACTCCCTGCCTTAATTTAAATGAGTACTGTTATAACATATCCCTTATGCACTGTTTACAATTTATAATTCATAATTTATGTCTCTTGGTTCAAACTTACTATTTTCTACAGTCATCTGCTAAGTAATATGATTAGCATGCGAATATTACAATATTCTGCTTCCCAACACAGTATAATTTAGCATGTTTTTATTTTCATTTGTACTTTTCACTTTCTAATAACAATACTGAGTCTCAATGAAAGCACTGAGAAGTCATATGCTCCACCCTTGATAAGATGCAAATGATGTTTTTTTTTTTAATACTACAATTGAACTTATTAAATTCCATTCTTGCTTGATTACCCACTGGTTAGGCTATGGTTGTTCATGATCCTATGGCAGGGTTGTTTTACTAAAGAAAAACTCCACATCTTGGTCCCTGTTGGAAAGGCAAACCAACTTTCATAGCATGTGCTCACTCTATAAAATGGTGGTACTAATTAGAAGATATGAACTCATGCTGAGACATGATATGAATTGGCTTTATGTATCTCTGAAACTCACAGCAGTGCTGGATTTATACTGATGCTGCTTTAAACTAACACTAAACACAAAACCCAACTTCTAAAAAATGTTCTTTAGGAAAGTAAAAGTGACAGAGTTGAAAAAGAAAAGCTGAGCCCCTCATTTTGGGTTTCACTTCTAAAATGTTTCCTGTGTACTTAGAGGTTGCTCACCACCTCTCCCCCTATGTTTACCTAACTCAGATTCTTCAAACATGAATTGTAAGTACCAGATAGCACAGCTGTATGTTTTGACATCCATGGTGAAAATGAGCAGAAAATCTAACTGTTCCATATCAAGAAGTATTTTTACTAGTGCTAATGTGCCTTAAATACCTTGTTCCACAGATGAGTGGCCTGGCACCTGCTGCATGAGAAATAGCCAATTACTGTTCAGTGTCTCTAATTTTCTGATTCAATTAGCATGCTTCAGAGCTTTCCAGTTTAATTGCAAACTACTTCACAGTTAGCTCTCTGATTAATCATTGCCCATCTGCAAGCCATCGGAAAACTTAGTGGAACAAATTTGTGTACTTTGGAATGCTGGGAGCTTAGCAAATCAAACTTGTTTTGGTGTATAAAGCTTTAATTTTGTTTGCCCTTTTCAGCTGCACTTGTAAGAAGCGCTGTACTGATTAAACAGGAAGTCTGGACAATAATATGCTACATTATGCATATAATTACTGTAAATACAACCAAGATTGTAGAAACATCATTTAAGGTTAGGCACTAACATGAATGGAGCGGGGGTGGAGTGGGGGGGGGACTCAAAAAAAACCACATTTGGAATCAATTTCTTTGCATTATGACCAAATACAAGCACAAGGGGGAAGAGCTACGTGACATACAGTGACGTCATCACAGCACCTGTTCTCCTGCAGACACTTAAAATTCCAGCTTTTCATGTATCCATAAAATCTTTCTCGTTATTTAATTAGTAGACGACTAAGTTTTATAAGCTTTGTTTACAAAACATATATTAGGGATTTTAAATCAAACTGGCAACACATTGTTTATGCTTCATTTTCCAAGCTTTCTTGTTGGGCCCACTGAATGTATGAATGATAAAAACAAAACTGTTTTAATGGTGCTTTGCCTGGGTTGTAGATAATCTTAACCAATCTATGGCCATGACTTCTACATTGTTGAACAATGAGCTATGGCTTGTATATTCTGCTCACTTACACAAGCAAGTAGACCACAGAAAGGGTTCCCTAGAACACAAGATGGAGTTGCTGTAAAGGTAAAAATCCCTTTTTGACTTTAGTTCACAGTTCACATTTTGGGATTAATTTAACATGGTTTTTAAAAACTTCTAAGAAAAATTACTATAGATGAGCATTAATTTTTCAACGCTAAGTTTTTAGCTCCTAGAACAGGTGACCTAGCAATCTCATCCTTAATATCAATGCCTCACAGAGCATTTGTGCTCAGCCAATGTATTTGTTGGATTGAAGAAATAAATACAGTACGAGTTCTCAGTTTTCCATGTCATATCATAGTGTTGATGGACACTACTTTCCTTCTGTAATGTCAGCAGGATGCAGTAATTACCACAATCTCACAGATATCTAGCAGGGTTGATGAGAAGTGTGCTTTACTAATTATAAGGATCTGAAATCACCGGCTATTAATATGAACAATGAAAAATAGAATTTTTCTATCTTTTTGAAGATATTATGGAAATTACTAAAAGCTGAAAGTTAAAAATTACTAAAAACTTGATAGCTGAGAAAATAATGTTAAAGTTGGAGAATTTATTGACCCACAAAAATTCACTTAAAAATGTTTACAGATAGAAGCATTCAGTATTTAGATTTTTTGACTCCCTTATTAATGTGAGCTCCTATCCTGTCTCCTGCTTCAGGCCTCTCTGAACACTGTAGGAGGCCGATGTAAGAAATGCTGAGAAGGTGTAATCTGGACAGAGCCACTCAGGGATGTGAATGGGCACAGTGCCATGGTCTGCTGCTGTGAGCAAGGGCACTATGCTGAAATACCCCACTAAGATAAAGTTCCAAAAAAAATCCAACTTTGTGGCCAGGCTGGCTATAGTGAGATAATAAGATATGTCAGACAAAAATATCATTTCTGTATCTCTATGGAAAATAAACTGTTAATTATGCACAGTTTTGTTTTTAATTTGGGAAAGGGTAAACGGCTGATCCTGCTCAAGCTCCCACCAATTGAGCCTTATGTTCAGAGATAAGCAATTAAACCTTACACATCAGAGGAAAACAAGAGCTGTCTAAATTGGAATTTAGCCAAAGAGAGACCAAACTGGCCCCTGGTCCCTGGCCTGGGTTTCTGAGTCCCATCCTCAGCCTCTTCCCCTCTGCGTAGGCTGTCTATGTGTATCAGGCAGTAGCAATGGCCAGCTGTGTGGAAGGGTGAAAGCTATTTGTGAAGCAAGCTGGAAATGCTGGAAGAAGCCACATGTGTGGGGCCAAGAGAGCTGGTCTCAGAAATCACACTGGTATATGAAAAGAACAGCATGTTTTCTGGGAAACTGGTTAATAGAAGATGGCTTTAATATATCACTAAAACCCAGATAATATTTCTCCTTCTACAGAAAAATGTTAACATTTTTATAAGGTTCAAAGCCTGGATCTCCTATAGAAACCACATTTTACTTCCTGAGGAATTTCATGTGGTAACTATAGAATTCAGCCTTCCCTTATTAAAAAAATAATGTATCGAAATTAGTAATGGAACAGGTTCTGGAAGACCAGCAGGATAGGAACTACTGTTGGGCAATTTTTTGTTGGAGGCAATAGAAGTTGCAGTAGGCGGAAGCATTTCAAAGATAACCATGACAAATCCAAACAGCAATGAATCCAAACACCCTAAGCACAGTGTGGAGCAGGCTTTTTGGAACAATAGTTCTGGAAAACCTAACAAACTCCCAGAGGTCATTCTGTAAGAGGCAGCCTGCAGAGAAGTACTCTCAGCTGGTCCAGCCAGAATGAAGGCCTGGGTCAGGTTCCCAGCTGTTTGGACACGCCCAGGAACTGCTTTCAGCAATACTTTTTAAAAAGTAATATACCTTTTAGCACACAAAATCAAGGTACACTTTCAACTTTTAAAGGGGGAAATATGAGAGTATAAAGTTCCTAAGAATTTTAAAAAATGAAAATAAAGACATAAAGTAGTTGCTTTCTTTAGACAGGGAATCTTACAAGAGATAAGAAATTCAATATCTACTGTACAAGCCTATATCTTATTGATCATTTAAAATTATAATTAGTGTTCTTGGGACTGAAAGCTACACAGAAACTAAATATGCACATATGTATGAGATGTGAGATGCTGCTGCAGGAGAGAAATACCCTATTTTTAAAGCAAGCAAGCGGGGGGGGGGGGGGGCACCCGTGAAGTCTACCCTTTCATTTATGTCTCATGTAATTACACACACTAAGTCTTCAACCCTCCAGAATGGCCAGGTCTCACGGTGTTCCTCCTTTACTGTCTTCCATTTTACTTGGCCATGGCAGTCAAAGCTTTCCAGAAATATTTAGGGTTTAAACTTGTACCTTGAACTGAATCAATAAATGACCATCAGAAAAAATTAATTTTTATTTATATAATCTGGTTAAAAAGTACATGATTTTCTACTCTCAAGGCAGTTTCTTATGCAGTAACACCACAAAAATAGCTAAAGTTTAAAATAGTGGATTCCCCATATGGTTCGTCCACAGCATGATAAAGTTGTAAATGAGGGCCCATGTGAGGAAAACATAAAAAAGCCTTAAGGGCACATGCAAAAAATGTGCTATTGAATGATTTACATACATGGTTTTATTCTCCAAGATTCAGAGAGAAACTTAATATGTCATAATTTAAACTATTTCACATCAAGTGTTCCTGATTACATATTTAACACACATAACTCAATTTAGAGCATAATGTGGGAGAGGAGTTAGTAAGAATCTAACCTTTTGCATTTCTTGACTTTTTTGGGCTTGTGGTAATGTTGTATTTATAGAGATTCTACACTTTCAAATTTAAGCCTTGAAATGTCAGAAAAATCCCAAAGCTGAGATCTCACAGAAGGTGATTTTTAACAGTCCTTAAAAGTAAAGCCTTTTATGATCCTCTGACAACTGGAGTCCCCCACCTTGCGATCCCAGCTCCCAGACCTAACGTTACACTGGCTGCTAAGTCTTCACAATCTCGTCATGTTGATCAGCCAGAGAGAAGAGGGAAGGAAAAGGAAGCAAAGTTCAGGATACACACAAGTACAAATTAAAGAAAGACTCAGATTCCTGTATTTAAATGTGGTCCCTCATTAGAACATTCCCAATGTAAAAGAAATCACACCTAGTTAATTTTGATTAACTAAATTTGTTTTAAAAAAGATTTCCTAAATATTTGGAGGTGGAACCTGGATGAGGAACTAGCTTACTAGAGCCTGAAAGCCATTTCGACACTGTACAGCTAGTTCGAATTCTGTTTAAATACACATAAGCGTTCTTTCTGTCTTTACTATTCCCACCTACAGTTCCTATCTGCTGTACTTGTTTCCTGTCGGTGTGTTCCTGTCACCTACCACCTTCCTGTGCAACCACAGGCACGGCCTGCTTGCTTTCTAAGAATGTGCAATTTAGTAAATATTCTTCCATAGTCTAGTATCAGTCTGATATAGAGATTATAAAGACTGTAAAATGGGTTAATATTATCTTTGGGTCTATCTAATGCACTATCTAATTTGACTAGAGGGCTGTCAAAAAAAAAAGGTAATGTAGGGCTAGAACGATGGCCCAGTGGTAAAGAACACTGAGCTTCTCCTAGAGGACCAGAGTTCAAACCCCAACACCCACTTGGTAATTCACAACCATCTGTTAACTCCAGTCCCGAGGGATCTGATACCCTCTTCTGGCCTCCAAGGGAATTGCATGCATGCTGTGTACAGACACACTTGCAGGCAAAACACCCTTCCACACACAAAATAAAATTGAAGATGACATTCAGTGTCAGATAACCTGGATGAAAGGCAAGTGCAGACAAATTTCTAAATGATTTTATTAAATAAAAGACGCGGAGCCAGATATAGGGGTGAAACCCGAGAGATATAAGAGGACTAGGAACAGCCACAGCTAACCTCACCTCACCAACTCTGCAGCTTCCAAAAGTGAGAGACTTCCTGTTTATACACGCCTAGATGCCTTGCTGTTCTGCCATCTGATTTGCTCTCTCTGTCCAGCTACATCATTTCCTCTTCCTGCCCAGCTCTGTCACTTTCTGTATCTCTGTACAGACCTCCAGACCTCCATGGTTAACTAGTGTTGGAATTTAAGGCATGTGCCACCAAACCTGGCTCTGTTCCTAGAGTGGCCTTGAACTCACATAGATCCAGACAGATCCCTGCCTCTGAAGTGATTAGGATTAAAGGTGTGTGCTAACATTGCGTGACTTTTGTGCTTACTTATAATGGCTGGCTTTTTCCTCTGATCTTTTGGCAAGCTTTATTTATTAGAGGCAAATAAAATATCACCACAGGCAAGTCAACTAAGTGACATCTTAATTTCTTTCTGGAGGGGAAAAAAGGACTTTGTATTTCCCTTTACTCTTATGACTACTAGGGGACAGATAAGATCAAATTTCTACTGGCATTTATGGAGCGCTCTGACTGTGACTGGCATGCAGTGAACAGAGACTTTAATATGTAAATAGTTTTGTGAAATTATGTTTTCTTTGGTATAGGCCTTTAATGTGTTAATGCACATTGTAATTACAAAAGGAAATTTAATATATAATGTTTCATTTTTTCTTTTATCAAGAAAAATAGCCTCCAATGAGGTTTTTGTCCCTTTCTGAACTCTCAGATTACTATTCCAAGTAGATTCATTTAGAAAATGCTACCAAGTCTCTAACCATGCTGCCTAGATACACACTGCAGGGAAATCCGTGAACACACCACCTTCATCCTATTTCCCTGACAAAAACCATATCTACTATGTGGCCTGTAAGCTAAAATTTAAGCTTACTAGATGTTGCTTACAAATTTCTCTAACAACCCCCCTCATAATTTCCTTAAACCAACAGCAACCAAAATGACAGAATTCCCCATGCTTTGGATCCCACTACTTTCCTCAACACAGAAAACGTCTCCTTCCCCATGGTCCTTTGATAAACCACAAGGATGGATCCTACTGAACAAATACAGGATGCCTCCTAATTGATCTGAAACATAGTTTATAAAGCATTATGGAAGTTCTTTTTCAAACAAATATCTTCTCTTAAGTTGGCAGCACAGTAGCTGTGGCATTGTGTAAACCCACTGATACATTTAATGTTAGTATAACTAAAATACTGGTAAAATACTGAACCTCAAATAGACAGCAGTTTCAGTCCATTATACATAAATAAATATTTCAGTTCAAAGTAAGATTTCTACGCCCATGAGAAGTTTTCTTTAAAAAAGAAGACAGATTCTGTAACAGAGATGTTAAATGATCATCTGTTTTACTTAATATTTAAATTTGACAAAACAGCAAAGAACTTAATACTTTGCTTCTTACTTTTAGAATACAGTATAATATTTAAAAATATTCTTCTCAAGTCACCTGATATTATCCATTAAAAGAAATATGTGCTTCATGACAGTATTTTTCATTGAAATATTAATCTTGAAATTGGCTAGAATGTAATTTCAGATACTGCAAGGGTCTAAGGGCTTTCCACTTGGTTCTAGTTTATTAAAATTCCCCCTTCTAGCAACTGAAAGCCGAAGATATCTTAAATGTACTTTGATTGGGCTGAAAGTTTTTTAAAAACTGCTATATAGATTTTGAGCCACAGATGAAAAGGAATTCCACTTCAGATATACAAGCAACATTACTATTTCCAAATGCGCAACATGTTTGACACATGCATTCTGGTCAACAGTTTAACAGTCCTGTGATTCCTACCATTTCTGTGTAATGTCCATTTTAATACGCTTGTACTTGCTTTCTTCAGAACATCCCTAGCAGAGGCCATGGAAATGCTGAGCCATAGGATCAGACTGTCAATCCCTATCACTGCAACTCAGGGTTTAGGACTGTGCCTGATACATGGTAGACAACAAATGCTTATAAAATAAGTGAATCAGCACAGCATATGCTCCCTGGGGAAATGAATACATGTGACAGTGTTCTAGTTGGCAAGCTGGTGTGACAGTCAGATGTGCAGTGCTTACATTCTGGCTGCACTGGCTGCTAATTTGCCAGCCCTCTGTTTCCTCACCTTACTGTAGAACAGCAGCAGCTCTGCCTCAGATGGTCACTGGGAGGGAGTCTACACAGTCCTCCCTTTTGGGAGCACTCAGTGTCCGTTAGCTGTCACGTCAGCATCAGCATCCTCCTTCCCATCTTTCTTGGTCATCATTTGTTTCTTGTTTCGGACACACAACACATGCTCAATAAAGGCATGTTCAGTGACCGGATAGCTCAGTGGAGAGCAGTTGGCACTTGCATACACAAATACGTTTGATTACCATTAGTGCATATTTTGCTAGGATTCAGATAAATACTAAATTTTAAGAAACTTAATTCAAAGTTATTTTGGTTGAGTTGTTTTAATCCCAATTGATTTTAGAGATTTAGCTGCATAGTTCCTTGGGGAGTAGGTTTTTTTTTTTTTTTTTTTTTTTTTTTTTTTGCTTGTTGATTTTGGTAGTGCCTTAGCAAAGAGTTTTGGTTCATTTATACCAAAAAAAAAATCATATAAAATAAAACTGAAACCAAACCAACATAATTTTTAAAATGGGCAAACACTTAAATTTTCATAATATTTAGTGACTTTAGTTTAGCAATCAATATGCAATGTTGTTACAGATTAAATTCTAACATGTAAGGATGATTATACTTTCTGAAAACCATAGTCAAAATGGCTTAAGTAGCAACTGTAGCGTTATATTTTTGTTAATTGCCTCATTATGAATAGGAAAAAGTCTAGGTATGTAGCTTTGAAATACCAGTGCTGGGGAAGTGGGTTCCAAGATCTTGCCTCAAAGATAAGGCAGAGCGATAATAAAAGACAGGCAATGTGAACTTCTGGCCTCCACATGTGTACATATGTGTATATGAAACCACATACACATGTGCACACATACATACACAGATATTGAAAAGAAATATCAAACACTAATTAAAAACTCATAAAATCATCTAGAAATGTAATAGTAATACATGAATATTTTGTCCCATGAATCCCTTTTTTGACTGACTGTTGATGGGGCCGGCCTTATGTGGGCCCAGTGCCGGTGACTACAGTTGGTGTGAGTTAATCATTACAGAAGTTGTCTAGGAGTCTAGGAAGTCTAGGAAATGACATTTCCTAGTCTTTCACTTCTGGTTTGTACATACTTTCTGCTCCCTCCTTGGCAACATTTCCCGAGCCTTAAAAGGAATGGTTTAAGTGGCTTGTTTAGGGCTGGAGCTGTATCCATTGCCTATTTTCTGTATCTTGGGCAGCTATCTCATAAATTTTTGAACACAGAATATGGTGGAAATGCTGTTGGCTTTGGATTCTATGTCATGAGTTATATAGCTTCTCTCTGGCATTCTCAGAATACTTACATGTTCCTAGGCCCCTTCTTGAAATCCAGAATATGCAGAGGGAAACCAAAGACACATAAGAGGTCATGTGCAGCACTACCATAGGCTCAGATGAAATTCAAGTTGCTAGTGAGCAGCTCCTGCCAGCCATATGAATGAGCTGCTCTGGATGTGCAGCCAAGTCCATTTTTAGATGACTAGCCATATGAGACCCCAGGCAAGAGCCTACTAGCTGAGCAACACAAAAGAGGTCAGAGTCCATTGTTGTTTGAAGTCATTAAGGTCATCTGTGGTTTCATATGCAGCATCAGACAACTAACACTGCAGAAGAATATAAAGGTGAGCCTTTGCCTGCTGTCAAAATGCTGTGAACACTGCCAACAAGTAGCTTTGAGCCCTAAAGTTTTTCTTTGAAGTCTGTGGAACAGCCATAGTTTTCTCCAGCCTTAAATCCCTCCTTCATTTTCAAAATCATCACAAAAATAATAAATGCTTGAGGGGGGGGCAGGGAGAAGAGAGGGAGAGAGAGAAAAGAGAGCGAGTGCATTTCAAGAGCTTAGTCTTCTTTCTATTTCTGTTTCTTTGCAGAAGAGAAGACAACACAACTCTGAGTTTTGTGTAAATAAGAAACAGATCTGGTCATTCTAAGTCTCCAAAAGAAGGGAGGAGTGATGTTGACCATGGAGTTGGAGAGCAGGCACAAGCAACCAGAGGTATTTGGTGGTAACCCTGGAGCGCAGCATCTACAGAAACCCTCACTCCAGCACCCCTCAAGTGAAAAGTGAGGAGGTCCACTTTGGTTGCCACTCTACCTGGTTGGCATCACATCAATGTCCTGTCACTCAGCCATCTCGCTGACTGCCACTTCTTCCCTACAGTGGCTCCTGGACGACTTTGCTCTGCAAACCAGTCATGTACTTTGAGGGGAAAATCTTAACGACTGAATGATCTTAAAAGATGGTAAGGTGAACTGAGTCTTCAGAGTGCATACATAACTTTGCATGCAGAATTTCATATGGTTTCCATGTGTATGCGTGTCTCTGTGTATATGTGTCTCTCTCTGTGTGTATGTATCTCTCTGTGTGTCTCTGTGTGTGTATGTGTCTCTCTGTGTGTCTGTGTGTCTCTCTGTGTGTATGGGTGTATATCCCTGTGTATGTGTCTCTGTGTGTTTGTGTTACTTGTGCTTTTAATTTCTTTTTTAACATTTTTTTAATTGCCTGTTTGATAGAGAGGGGGGGGGAGAAATTGGATGGGGTAGATGGAGAGTACCTGGGAGGAGATGAGGGAGGGGAAACTGTGATCAGAATATATTCTATAAAATTATTTTCAATAATAAAAAGGGAAAAAAAGGAAGTTTGGTTTAGAATAATTGAGAAAGTGGCATTTGAATAAAGATGTGAAGGACCCACAGGCAAGCCTGTGAGTACCTAAAGGCAGAATATTTTAGATGGATGAAAGTAAAAGGAAGCTAAAATTAGTCATCCACTATCAGGAAAGTCATATAATAAGACAAAATTTATACATATTAATAAGTAATATTTGTGATTTTTATTACAGTCTATTTAATATTCACTCAATTTCTTCTGAGATGAGGGGGTCTTCTTTTGTAGCCCAATGTGGCTTTGAACTGAAATTCTTCTGCCTCAGCCTCCTGAGTAGTTGGGTTTAAAAACATGCACAGCACATCTGGTTACCCAATGAACTTTTATTGAATACAAAGTGGGCCAGCTATAGAAGCAGTTATAACAATGAGATAAAGTTTCATCCTCAAAAACTTACAGTTAATGGAGGCAGAAGGGGCAGCACTGCATGACATACTGTGTGGGGCAGCAGCACTGCATGACATACTGTGTGGGGCAGCACTGCATGACATACTGTGTGGGGCAGCACTGCATGACATACTATGTGTGGCAGCAGCACTACATGACATACTGTGTGGGGCAGCACTGCATGACATACTATGTGTGGCAGCAGCACTACATGACATACTATGTGGGGCAGCAGCACTGCATGACATACTGTGTGGGGCAGCACTGCATGACATACTATGTGGGGCAGCAACACTACATGACATACTATGTGTGGCAGCTGCACTGCATGACATACTATGTGGGGCAGCAGCACTGCATGACATACTATGTGTGGCAGCTGCACTGCATGACATACTATTTTGGGAGTGGCACAGGGACCATAGGAAAGAGAACCAGAGAAGTTCTTCTAGATCACAGGAGGCAGAAATATAGAAAGAAAATGACTAGAAATTAATCTTTCATTTCCATGCCTAACAGCATAGACATCAGAACAAACTGCATGAAGAACTAAATAATATATGCTACACATATATTTAACATGTACAGCACAACATCATGGTGAAGAAAAGTGAGATCAGGCAAGCTGTCCAAAGTCAGGTAGGAAGTGGCAGAGTGAGTACATGAACTCAGGTAGTATGACTCCAGAGCGGAGCCCTTCCATATCCTTCCATACCCTTTGATACACAGCATCTGCACTAACTCTCTAGCTGTGGCTCTGTGTAGACCAGCTCAGTAGTTTGATTCAGCACATCATTGAATACAGAAAGGCTTTTGACTAAAAATTAAAACCAAACATCTTGTTCAGACCGTATGAACTTTTGACATCACTAGTCACTAACCATCAATATAAAAAGGCTGTGGTAAGAGCAACTCTTTGGAATTCTTTCTTTCCCCATCTTCTGATATTCTTCACAAATGAAGAATCACTTTCTTGATAACTGAGTATTGTCTAGTAGATAAAACAGATTTCAGCTAATGTTCAGTGTCTACAAAAGAGGGTTTAAAGTCTATACTTTCTGGAGCCTCAACTCTGTCTCCAGCTTGGCTTTTGCTTCATCAGATTAACAGGGACATTCTAAACAACTCAACAAGTTACACTGCTCACTTCAATGTACCAATGAACTGCCTGATGGTGAACATTCCAAACAGAAATGGCACCAATGATCTTGATAAAATGATTAGAAGAAGAGAATGCAGAGGGACATTTGGGTGTGGTTTAAGAGTAGGCCATGGAACCTCGCAGAGCTACATTTTTGATTTACTAGACATCCAGGAGATGATGATTTCCCAGTTCCCATGTCAGACTCCTTGACTAAATAAATAACTAGAATTCTATCTGGGATTCCACCAACTCTTTTCTTTTCTTTTCTTTTCTTTTCTTTTCTTTTCTTTTCTTTTCTTTTCTCTCTCTCTCTCTTTCTTTCTCTTTCTTTCTTTCTTTCTTTCTTTCTTTCTTTCTTTCTTTCTTTCTTTCTTTCTTTCTTTCTTTCTTTTTTTTTTTTTTTGAGACAGGGTTTCCTTGTGGCTTTGGAGCCTGTCCTGGTGAACTTGCTCTGTAGACCAGGCTGGCCTTGAACTCAGAGAGATCCACCTGCCTCTGCCTCCCGAGTGCTGTGATTAAAGACTCTGCCTGGTTCCATCAGCTTTTATTTGTTGGTGGTATCATGATTTCTGACAATGGTAAGTGACACAGTTCCAGCCAGTATACTCCCAAAGACAAACATAAGAAGATTAATTATTCAAGAAAATGGAGAATACCTGGCTAGGGAACTAGAATCCTATCATTTTAATGATTATGGATACTTTCCTAATAATACGTACACAAGCTGAAAGCCACTGAATGATTTAGCAAAAACTGTACAAAATTTTATACAAATGACATACATGTATCTACTGCACACTTGGTTATTTTCAGGTATGATGTACCCAACGTTAGGTAACATTAATGCTTTTTGAATTAGTCTGAAGGTTGGATCCATCAAGGCAGAATGCTCTAACAGCTTAACTGATAGGTTAGACACAGACTACTGGAGGAAAGTCAGATGCAGGTATAAATATCCAGTACAATAGGATAGTGACTTTACCAACTGAATTTAGGGTAATGCTGGTTATAATGATTAAAGACAAGGAAGGTCAGAATATGGTGAAAGAAATTGGACAAGAATGGTGATTAAAGATTAATACTAAATTATAATAGACTTCCAATGCTATTATCTAAGCATCACCAGCTCATGTAGCAGAAGGAATCATGATCAATTTTTTTCTTCATAAAGACAGCCAGCTTATGAAAGGAAAGTATTGACCAGGATTATATAGATGGCAATAATGCAAGAGTAGTGACTACTAATTCTTAGTTTTATCTTACAACTTAATCTCCTGGTACCCTTAAAACAAACAGACATTTCCATATTATGTGAATAATGTAGAATTTAAAAAATCCAGTGAATAAAAATGTGTAACAGAATATGTAACTCCAATGTCTATGTATTATTATCCTAAGCAAAACCTATGTGGAAGCTTTTATAAAATCCAAATATACTAGATTGCCTCTGAGATAAAGAATTCATAAATTTATAATGGTAACCAAATGAATACAGAGTAAGCTTCCTAGATGAAAATATGTTTCTCCTAATAACCAAAGGCTGAAAAACAAGAACAATGTAATGTGCACTAGATTCATATTGTAGGAATGCATCTGTATCTAATGGAATGCTTGCATACATTACTCCCATGCTTTGAGAACAGAGCAACAATTGTAATATTGCTCTGAATCAAAAGAACAGAATCTGTTGCTTAGCATGCCATAGTGTTTGTACTGTCATCATTGCCCACAGAATAATTGTATGTTTCTTGTTTTCACTGCTATTTGAAGCAGTTTATCTCTTTAAAAATGCTACTCAAAAATATGTTCAACATGAATTTCAAAGTCAAAACCAGCCACTACCTTCCAGTAGACATGTGCATACTTGTACTTATGCAGATATATTTTGATAAAATGTGACTTTTACATCCAGATTACGGCATTTTGCCACCACAATTTGCATTGTTATAATAGGTTATTGATTGATTTTTTCAGTTTAAGGGACTAAGGTAGTATTCAGTAATGACTCAGTGCTACCTGTTTATTGCAAGTGCACAAAGTTCACTCACCTCGAGCAATTTAGTCAATAACCAATTTTTATATTTATATCTTCTTCAAAATTCCAAAGCAATAATCCCTGTTTTTTTTTTAATTATTTCAGTATCAGTCTAACACTTCCCATGGAAATCAATGTGGGTGCGATCCATTCGCCAAAAATCTGCAGCACTGCAATGCAAACATATTAAAAATATTGATCTTGCAAAGCTACTGATGTTTTGATTGACTTTAATGTTTGTAAGCAGCAATAACAGAATTTCAATGACTGAAACAAACTTTTGATTAAAATTATAGATTTTTTGGGTGGGGAGTTTGTGATTTTACTAGCTTAACACATATTACATGGCTTACTCGCCTGTCATAAATGAGTGCACTTGGAGACACTTATCCAGTTCCTTATTTGTAAATATTTCAGTCCACTATAGCTTACACATCTTTAATCTACTTTGAAGTACTCTGACAGTTTAATTTTTTTATCATTATACAGCATAACCAGATAGAATTTTCAGAGTTAGAATGGCAGGAATAGACATTAATCCTTTTACTATCATATAACCTATGGTATGGTGTTTTATTCTTAAGTTAAATTCCCCAAATATAAAATGGAATTAACCTTGGGATCAATAAACATTCTTACTATATTCTGAGATCAGTGGACAGCAAAAGCTATAACTTAAGCATAATGGAGATTATCTGGCCCTTTAAAAATAAAAGTATAAGCCGGGCGGTGGTGGCACACACCTTTAATCCCAGCACTCGGAGGCAGAGCCAGGCCGATCTCTGTGAATTCAAGGCCAGCCTGGGCTACCGAGTGAGTTCCAGGAAAGGAGCAAAGCTACACAGAGAAACCTTGTCTTGAAAAAACAAAACAAAACAAAACAATAATAATAAAATAAATAAAATAAAATAAAAGTATAGTTTAAGGTCAGGCGTAGTCATGTACGCCTTTAATCCCAGCACTTGGGAAAATCTCTGTGACTTGGAGGCCAGCCTGTTCTACATAGTGATTTCCAGGACAGTCAGAACTACATAAGAAAAGACCTTGCCTCAAAAATACACAACACAACTAAAACAAACAAAACACAATAACACCCCCCCAGCCCCCCACCACCATAGGGTTTAGTGATTGCCTGGCTCTCAGAGGGTATAGTAACAATCAAGGTGGTTCCTTCCTGAGCCTTTTGCTAGCTGCCATTTCTAAAACTTTTTTAACCCTTACTTAATTTGCCTCAGCACCATCAACAACATATGCATACTTAATTTATTCATGATCTTCTAAAATTTCAGCTCTGTAAAACACCTCTTTTTCTATCCTCTTTGTTGAAAAAAGAATGACACCTACAACAGTGAATTAATTATAAGGCTTCATAAATACATATTTTAATGAATGGCTTCAGGAAGGACCCAGCAACATAGAGCAGTGGGGCTGCATTCAGGTAATGTAAAGGGAGGATTTGATTGTTGAAACTTTCAAGAATTACCTAATATTAATCCTTTTACCTCCCCGAATCCTCAAAACTAGTGTCAAAGGAAATTTGGGCCCATATTTACTACGTATATTTTTGTCAAAGTTCATGGTTATTTTCAAGTTTAAGAGTGCCATTATTTGATTATTAATACTTAGTTTATACTCTATTTGTTTGCTCTATTTTCCCACCATATTATAATTGTTATATGTTCACTTTTCATTTTACTTAACAATGTTTCATTGAAATAAAGAAGAACATATTAAAATAAAAGTCAGATATCTCTTTTTCTATTCCACTCACTGTCATGCAGGTCCTCAGTGGGGTCACCAAGGTGCAACTTGCACATATTCAGGGGCTCTGGCCTCCTCACAGAGTCTGTTCTCTCTCAAAGTACTGTGCAACCATGTGTCTATGAGCATGCTAGTGGCATGCAGGCAGGTTTCAGGCTTCTTCACAGGCTATTGTTATAAGTCATGCTATGGAACCACGTGTGTTGTGTTCTTGTAGATGTCAGGAGGTCTGCGGTTTACAACTACCGGCTGAGTTATCCTCGCTTTCTTACATATAAACTATATGGTCCTTGATAGACTAATTTGTACAAGATCCTGTGTCTCACTACAAAGATAAATCTGAAGAAACAAATAACAAAGGTGATGCACATTATGTGAATGGCATGCTAAAGTCTGCCAACAGGGTTAGCTTCTTTCTTACCTTCATGTGTTGTTAGTGGGGAAGAAGTACTAAGAAAATGAGAGTATTCATCCCTCCTCCCCCATCTCTGGGGGAAACAAGACAGCTGGTCTTGTTGGCATACCTTTTGTGTACTTCTGTAAATAGGTGAACAGAATTAGTCTGCCTATAAACATGGTAGTGTAAAAAGTAAAACTGAAAAAACGTGTTTAGATTTAAGACCACAAGCAGTTTTGGGGAACTGATAAGAGTCAGAATGAAAGGTAAACTATTTCAAAGAATAATTTATGTGATTAAATAGTCAAAGGACATACTTAGTTTTCTAGGAAGGAGATTCTACACAGTACAGGTGGTCTAAGAGTGGCAGGTGATGGTTCACGTTGAGCACTAACCTTTGGCTATATACTCTCTTTAAAGTGTTCTGACCTCACATGCTCCTCAATCCATTCTTGGAAGCCATTTTTAGTTTTATAAGCATGTACCCTCGGTTTGCCCCAGCTTCCTGGTGGTAGCTCTTTGATCATCCATGGATATCCCTGAAGTCTATTAGTGGCCCCATGGCTGCAGAGCTGGTAAGCTTTGGATGAGGTATGAGATGCTTATGTAAGTAAGGTCCAGAAGCAAGCTAAGATAATTCTTTCAGAGTACACTTTTTCTATACTGGTATCACAAAAAAGCTTCAAGGAAGAGGAAGATATGTGGTAAGCAACATCTACATGACTGCTGGTCAGTATAATATTAAAAACAGTGACGAGTTTCATATAGTTTTATAAGCTAACTTTTTAATATACAAGTGAAAAAGTTTCCTGCTACAAACATTTTGTTGACCAATTAGGCTTTCTGAAAAGGAAAATCTGCACATATGGGCAGAACACAATCCCTGGGACTAGATGGCGAGTTTATCTGCCAGTCCTGGGATCTGCTCTGCTCTCCACTGCTCACAAGAAAGGCAAGACAATTTGAGGTCATCTAAGCAAATGGTTAGTCTGTGGTCCTGACCTCAGGGCTGAAAACCCAGGTAGACAGAAACTCCTGTCAGCTCGGTGGATTTGGAGGTACAAGGGATGTCACTGGCAGGACCATCTTTTGCTCTAAACCTTCATACCACCTGGACAAGTAGGCAGAATACTAGGACCCACCCTCCATGCTCCTATTTATCACCCTCTGCTGGTGGGCGTGGAACAGTGAGACTCAATGTCCATCCAGATAAAAGCAAGACTCTTCCTTTACTCCTATTGACTAATGCTCATAGTACAGGAAAGTACTCTGCATACTACCAGAGGTGGAAAGTAAACACCAACAGTCACAAACCCTTGGATCTGCAATGGTGACTGGCCTGAAAGATATGCTGGGCTGGTGTATGTTGTGTGACAGTTTCCTTGGAGACTGAAACATTTCATCTTGCAGGAAGCTCCTTGAATAGGGAGATAAAGAACTCAAAATAGCTTCAGGAAGTCCCTGAAACTGATCAGATTCACCATCTTGTCAGAATAAGCAAGAAAAGCTGAGAGTCCCCTTTAGATGAAAGAACCCTGAGCTGCAAGGACAACTTTCAGAGTGGAAAAGCTGCAAAGATGACTCTACGACCAGACCAGCTGCCTGGAAGAGGCAGAAACCAGCCGAGCTGCCTGGAAGAGGTTTAGACCAACTGAGGCACCTGGAAAGGGCACTCTCCATCCTGTTGATCTGCCTACAGACTGTGCAGTGCACTCCAGGTTCCCAGCTCTTTGAACTGTCACCAATTCTGGGGTAGGCTTTGGTGATGTAGCTATCTTTGAGTCTTTTCTGGTCCTATAAGTGACCCTTCATCCATATTCCTGTAAGTACCCCAATAAAACTCATGGGTTCGTCAAGTTGGACTTTGGTGATATCCATCCTTTGGTCTGAAATGGGTTCCTGAGATAGTGCAAGTAGATGTGGCAAGGATCTGAGACCAGGGACCCAGGGACCTAGGGAAAGACCAAAACCAAATATTGCTGTGTTCCACTAAAGGAACACAGCGATAAGATGACTCTTAGTTGACATTCTGCTATCCTCATAGGCTGTCCCTTGTACAACCATCATCAGAGAAGCTTCCTCCTGCAAATACAAATGGGAACAAATACAGAGACCCACAACTAGACAATATACAGAGAGTGAGAGTCCTTGGAACACACAGCTCTAAATGGGGTGTCTCCTTCCAATCCTTCCCCTCAGGGCTCAGGGAATCCTATGGAACAGGAGGCAGAAAGATTGGAAGAACTATGGAGAAGCAGGACATCAAGGAAACAAGGCATTTCAGACATAATCAGGGATGATACATATATGAACTTACAGAGACTGTGGCAGCATGCACTGGGCTTGCAGAGGTCTGAACCAGATGTGTCCCAGTGCTGTGAGAAGTGGACACAAGCTCCCAACCCTAACCAGAAGTTGATAACTACTTGCAAAGGAAAAATCAGTTTTCTCCAATGGAGTCTCACTGGGTGTACAAACCATACTTAAGGGCAGGCCCTGTGACCAGAGTAGATGGCCAACACAAAATAATTTTTGTCTCTTAATGCTTTGGGCATTTCAAAAATATCTTATAGGTCTCTTGCTTATATAATGTTTTCTGATTTTGTGTATTTATGGGATTTCTGTGTGAGTGAATGTTTTTTTTTTTAAATTTTTTACTGTTTGATTGGATTATTATTATTATTATTATTATTATTATTATTATTATTATTATTTAGCTGCCTGTTTTCTAATGAGAGAGAGGAAAAAAAGAAAGGGTGTGAAATTTTGGGGAGAGGGGAGATAGAGAAGATCTGGGTTTAACTGGGGCAGGGAAAAATGATCAGAATACATTATGTGAAAAAATCTATTTTTAATAAAAAATTGAGGCTCTTGCTGCTGCCCGGGCTGAGGCCAGTGTGATGATGGAGATGAGATTGTTTGCCCACTGCCCACAGGGACACACACCTAAGGGAGTGGAGGACCACTCACTGAGTTGAACTGTACAAGAACTTTGGGACTCAGGTCCTGGAGCCGTCACCTGCAGGGTGGCAGCACGCCTCTCTGGGAGGTCCTGCTGCTAGGATAGGCTGCATTCCAGATCACCTGTTCTGTCCAACTGAAAGTCATTTATGCTGGGACACAAGACCTTTATGAACTGACAGAAGGCCGTTTCCTTCCCAAAGCAGGACAGGTACCACCATCTTCTCCCCTGACTGTGGCTCCTGTGGGAGTGGACTCAGGACTGAAGCAGGATAGGAACAATTCAGAAGAGCCTGGCAAAGGCTGATACCTGTCCTAGGCCTGGAGCAACTTGACTCCTTAGTGCCTTAGGGATGGTCTGAGATTTTTGGGACTGTCTTGCAGGAATGTGAAGAAGATGAAGCTGTGAGCCAGCAAGCTCATCTGATTGTTCTTCCGTTGTCATCAGGTCTGGAAGTGAGAGAAAGGTGTGAGGAGAGGTGTAGCATGTGGCCTATGACACACATCTAACACTAGGGATCTCTTGTTTTGTTCTAAGGAGAGGCACCTGGCAGTTATCCCACGTCTCTGCTCTGGCTGTTCCCTGGAACAGACACCCACTATCACAGTCTGCTTTAGGTACTATGTGGCTACTCGAGGTGCCAGAACCCGTCTGTGGCTTTCAAGGGACACAGGGCACTGGCATGTGCTCACCACTTTTTAGCAACAACCCCCTTCTGGGTTTGCTCTGAGAAGACACACCAGGGAGAGGCCAGGCCATGCCTTCACATACAGAGAACCATGTGTTCTTCAGCTTAATTTCTTAGTAGACAGTACTGAGCAGATAAAAGAAGCATCTAATGTTAAATATTACTTTTCTTTAAGTCAGAAAGAATTCAGATGAAGGAAAAGACCATTCAGATGTCAGGACTTGAAGGCATGCAGTATAAGTTAAATACACACTGGTAGCAGAACTGGCTTAATTCCAGCTACAAAATATTTTAGCTCCATGGGGGCACTAATCATAGGCTAAAATCTTATAGCATAAACCATATAGGCTAAAACCTTCTTGCATCTTAGAAGGTGCAATATTTTATTTTCTCATGAAATTTACAAACTACATAGATATTTTAATCATATGAACATTTTAAGCAAAAGCATATTGGAATAGGTTCTAATGGAGATTTGTTGATCTTTTCAGAAATACATTAGCAAATCTAAAACATAGTTATTGAGAACTTGGAAGATACCGCCGTAATTTATAACTATTTTAAGATACATTAGACCAGGGTCTGACATTTCCTGGTATCATGCTTCTAAATTGTAGGGTAAAGCATTTGTCCCATTCAAGTGAAGACAGAATTTAGAAAAATAGTGTTTGTGTATCTCTCTCTGTGTCTCTCTCTGTGTCTCTCTGTCTCTTCTCTCTCCCTCTCTCTCTCTTTCTCTGTGTGTGTGTGAGAGAGCTTCTTGTGTAGGTGTCATTTAAGAAAATCTCAAAATCTAACTACTAACCTCCCCTCCCTTACTTTCTTTGATTAGGAAATATAGGTCAGAGCTCAGAGACTAACAGACCTCCAGTGAAAACTCAAACCTACAGAGAAATGTGAACTGAACCCACTCTAAAGCTGAGATTAGGCACTCCCCTTATGCATATATACGTACATAACCAATCACCTGATTCTGTGTATATGTGAGTTTGGAAGTTCTTAACATGAAATAGCCTTTGCTCCCACATATTGGCCTTAAAAATTTTAATGAGAATGTGTCCAGAAAAATACTTTGTGGATTCCTCAGTTACATATGGAAATATTAATATGACACAGATTAATTCCTTCTGAAAAATTGAATATAGTTTAAAAAACATAAATATGAATATTCATGTGATCTATAACAATAAAAACAAAAGACAATCTAAATGCCTTTCAGTTTAGAAATACCAAATGTGGTATATTCATACCATACAATATTATTCAGCACAACACAAGAAAGCCCTGAGAATATGCTGGGAAAGAAGCCAGGCATAAAGGCAAGTGTATGGCGTGCTTCCACCTCTACAGTGCACATGCACAGACACACTGGGCAGTTACTAGTTGCCACGGGCTGGGAAGAGAAGAAGATGGTTAGAGTGACCGCAGAGGGCTGGGGGATTGTTTTAGAAGTTATCAAAGAGTTCTGAGATTAAGTAGTGACAATGTTTGGAATGCACTGGAAGTAGTTAGAGTGGTATATTCCATGCTATGCAAATTATATGTTAATAAACAAATCACCAGAATTCTTTCTGATTTTACTATAATTCTGAGGAAGAAAGATATGAATAAAGCCAATTTCTGTTGAAATTAAAAATTGGGTAATATCATAAGTACTCTTTTTTAAAACTCATAACAGCTCAATTCAATATTTTGTTTAGACTGTACTTCGCTGAAGTGGATAGTATCCAGTCATCTGGATAGTTATGGTTATTCTCATAAGAATACATCTATAATTCTGGCAAAATAAGAGAAGAAAAGAATGAGGACATAAATTTGTTTTGTCTATAATTTTCAAGTAATGAATAGATCTACACAAGTTAAATGGCTGACCTAACTATCAAAAATTTAAAAAGTAAAACTCAAACAATAATTGACTGAATGAATACATCTGAAGTATTTAGACCTGAGCCTGTCGAATCTATGAAAGGCATAAGACTCAAGCTTCAGAATCACAGTTCACAGATGTTGGGCTCAGTGTACTTCCCAGGAAAACATACAACCTCAGAGCTCTACAGTGGTCCAGCAAGGACGCCGTCTGGGAAGCAACACGATGCATTCTTTCATGTGCAAGAGACACATGATGAGAAAATTAGGCAGCATCTGTCATCACAATGGGCCCCAACTACGTTTCCCTGCTAGACTTTACAGTTTTGAAGTTTCTAGTTGGTTGCAATTCCATTTTTAAATTTTTTTGGAGTGGGTCTCACTGTATAGCCCTGACTAACCTGGAGCTCATTATGTAGATCAAAGATCTACATAGTGATACCTGGCTCACCTCCAACTCACAGATATCTACCTGCCTCTGCTTCTTGAGTGTTGGGATTAAAGGTGTGCACCATCACACTGGGCTCCCATAGAAATTCTTAAATAAATTTCAAATAATCATGCATATTTCAGCCTCTTCTGGAAAACTTGATGAGTCTGGGCCTGCATTCCTGCATGTGGGCAATCAGTAGAGTTTGAGTTAATAACGCCCATCATGAAACTGGGGCCCTAATTATGATTATGATTATGATTATGATTATTATTACTATATTTGTGTTTTAATTTTACACATCAGCCATGGGTTCCCCTGTCCTCTCCCCTCCCGCACCCACCCCCACCTTCCCCCCATCCCCTTCCCTCCATTCCCATCTCCTCCAGGGCCAAGACTCCCCTGGGGATTCATTTAAACCTGGTGGATTCAGTACAGGTAGGTCCAGTCCCTGCCTTCCAGGCTGAGCAAAGTGTCCTTGTGTAAGCCCAAGGTTCCAAACAGCCAGCTCATACACTAAGGACAGGTCCTGGTCCCACAACCTGGATGCCTCCCAAACAGTTCAAGCTATTCAATTATCTCACTTATCCAGAGGGCCTGATCCAGTTGGGGGCTCCACAGCTGTTGGTTCATAATTCATGTGTTTCCATTCGTTTGGCTATTTGTCCCTGTGCTTTTTGCAATCTTGGTCTCAACAATTCATGGTCTTACAGTCCCTCCCTCCTCTTTCTCGACAATTGGATACATGGAGCTCCACCCTAATAGTCATGCTGGAACTCTCATCCAATAACTGATGGAAATGGATGCAGAGATCCTCAGCCAGGCCCCAGGTGGGGCCCTAATTATGATTAATGAACAGAACTGTAACTCAGAACCAAGTAGTAAGAGCTTACATTAATCAGAAAATACCAAGTGATATTTGTTAGCTTACCTAACTGATGGACATATTCACACTGTTACCTCCTAAACTAGGATTATTAGAGTATGGCTATAAATAAAAAGGGGGCTGTAGTGTTCAGAGAGTCATCTCTAATTTGGACAGAAAAACCACGAAGCAGAATTTGTTCCCCAGACTGCAGTTAGTGAGAAACCATTATATATTTCCTTTATGGGAGATAATAGTTTAATAGGCTCGATTGGATGCTAAATAAAATAAAAATGACACACCTTATTTGGAATATTTTTCCTTAGTTTACACACTTTCATTACTTTTGCATATATTTTAACTTACTTTTGACCTGGACTAAGCAGCTAAGGAAAAAAAAAAAAAGGTAGGTTACAGCACATCAAATACCCTTCCTCTGCTACTTTACACTTCTTGGTGCTAAAACATATGCTCTGGCACCTGCAGATAAACGTCAGACCCTGAGAGCGTGTATTCTGACAAGAATGACTAGTTTCAAGCACGCCTGGTGATTTTGGACAGTAGCACTTAAGAAGCCTTCAATCTGGCAGTTTTTATCACTGCACATTTTCTAAAGCACTCCCGCTGTATAAGGTTGTACAGATTTTGGAAACCTGACCTTTGAGCGAAGACAGAATCAAATGAAACAAACAGGACCCCAGGATAGTATTACGGTCCACTACTTCTTTTTTGAAGTTGCACGCATACTTTCACTACCTATTTGCTTTACTTTACAATTACAAGTCACGAAAAGTGACTTGAATTTTTTTTTTTAATTTAAATTTTCTAACAAAACTTTCTATTGTAATACCAAGACACTTAACTGCTAGAGATGTTAGGACTATCTCTTAAAGGTATTGAAATGATTACTAAAGAATTTATATTCATATTTTTATATTTATTTTACTTTTATTTAGTTTTACTCTGATTTATTTATTTAATCTTTACTTTGCTCTGAAAAAGAGTTTGGAGCATACATAAATGAACCCAGGCTAGACTTTCATTGATGGTAAGTGAAGAAGTAAAACTATATCCCTAGAATAACTATAAAAGCTGACAAATTGTCAACTACAACCACTGAGGCACTGGAGAAGTCAGACCACAAACTGGGAAGTGTATGTTGACGGACCTCCAATGCAGGTAAGAACGGTGTTGATCTGTGGGCACTGGGTGCTCCCAGGGAAGACTGGCTGTGAGAACCTGAAGTGCTGCTGCTCCAGAGGCTCTGGGATGTGGAATAGCAGCAAAGAAACCCACACCCAGTGGCAAGACTAGCAAGCAGAGTAAGCCTGGGCAGAAAAGCACTGTGAAGATTCCCTGGTCCTCTGTCCAGGGATGCATGTTACTGACAGACCAGTACAACAGCCAGAAATTTCATGGGGAGAGGACACTGCCTGGAAAGCTGAATACTAGCATCAAAGGCCAGGAAAGCACTAGGAAAGAGAAGCTCAGGGTACACATAAAAACACGGATTCACTCACAGAGCTTTTTTGGCTTGAGTGAAATTGAGCAAAAACTCTGATCATCGTGCCATATAAGCAAAGGCCAATCTTTGAGAAATAAAACAAACAAAGCAGAGATATTAGTGTGTGTACTGTGACGGGGAGACAGATTTTTCAGATTAAATTAGGCAAGTGCCTAAAATCAGAAATAAATAAATAAAACCTGAGCAGCAGATAACCTTTAAGGTAAGACAGTCAAGATTTAGAGTTACACTTGCCCTATCTGATAAGGAAGTTGTAGCCACACAAAGAGCATCTAGAACTCAATAATAAGACAACCAAGGAATAAAAAACACATCAAAGGAAGTGTAGATGATTCACAAAAGATGTATGTACAACTAATACCCAAGTTGTTATTGGCAAAATGCAAATTAAAAACTCCTATGGGATAACAATGTCCATCACTAGAATGGCTGTAATAAAGAGGTCGGCCATACTGACTGTTGGTAAAGGTGTGGGGAGACTGGAACCTGAATGCATTTTTTTTTTTATGTGAACATAGAGTGATATAGTTTACTATGGAAAATGACACTGTAGCTTGTGGCTTCTTAAAAAGCTGAATATAATTTAATCTGGTATACATCCAAGAGAAATGAAAGCCTATGGCCTGCACTGATTTGAATGTGAAAGTTCACAGCAGGAAGATAAGATGCTCAAATATCCTTCAATTGATGGATGGATAACAAAATTGACAATACTTATAATTGGGATGCTATTTAGTAACAAGAAGTTGTACATACTGTGCAACACTGAAGAATCTCATGAACTTAACTATAAGCAAAAAAAAGCTGAACACCAAAAATGCACATTATTTTTCCATGTATATGGTTAAAATTTTTTAATGATGTTTTTATTTCTTGTGCATTGGTGTCTTGCCTGAATGTATGTCTGTGTGAAAATACCAGATTCCCTGGAACTGGAGACACAGACAGTTGTGAGCTGTCATGTGGGTGCTGGGAACTGAACCGAGGTCCTCTGGAAGAGCAGTGAGTGCTCTTAACCGCTGAGCCATCTCTCCAGCCCCCGAATGTATATGGTGTTTTACAAAAGGGGACTTGATGGTGACAGCAGCATGGTGAGGGCTGCAGGAAAGGGCAAGATTAACATAACTTAGGACTCTGAAATTTCTGGAGTAATGGAAATATCCTATAATTGGAATATGGTAGTGATTATGAAAGCATAATTTACTAAAAATCAATGAATTATCACTTAGAATTAGTATATTTTATACCAATAGTGTTGCAAGTAACACAATGAAAGTTTTCAAAAATGTAAAAAGTTTTGAAGAAGTAAAAAAATGGATAAGATAATAAGAAATGGGTGTGATCATTCCCATTTGGTTGCTGCAAATGGGATGCAAGTTCTGTGCTTCTAAATGCTAGTGCTTGAAGAGGAAGGCATTTGGCATCAAATGTGGGAAGGATCTGGGATCTTTGAACAGACTAGTGCCTGGCTCCCACAGTGGACATTCGGGATTGAATCTAATTCAGAAGGGGCTTGGGCTGCCTGGGTTATGCTTTTATGGAGTAAAGTTTGGGGGTCATTGCAATAACACATTATAGAATTTTCACTGTCCTCAACACCAAAGGAAACAGTTGTGTAGGGAAGTATCAAATTCTGGGAAGCATCTCCCAATACAGAACCTCCTAAAAGAGTGAGTTGTGGACAACTTTCTTTAAAATCACACATGCACAACAATGGATGATGAGTGTGTCCTAGGGTGCAGAGACAGTAATCCCTTAGCTCTGAAGGTGACCCATGGAACCCCTCTGCTAGTAGCCTCAAGCTTCAGCAAACCCCTTCCTGTCTTTGTCAGGCTGCTGCTGGACAAATGCTCTTTGTGCTATAGCAAGAGCACTTTGAGTAAAAGGTTCCTTAAAACAGCTGGAATGAGGAACTTTATATAACACAAACAATCTAAAAAGAAGCCTACTGACCTGATCTCAAAACAGGAAAACAATTCAAACATGTCTAAACAGGACTGAAAGACATTTGGCTGTTTGATATCTGGCTTCATTTATCCCATAGCAATATACATACAAAGCATTCTTTATTCCTTTTAGATGATATTTATATTAACAAATTGAAGTTATTTACTAATGAGGTTAGCTTTATTCATCACATTGCCAAGTCTGGTCAAAGGTGCTAGCCACACTTCCCATGAATGTTTTCTGATGCCGCAGAAGCTCCAACAGGTCCATGGTGCCTGATGTCTAAAACTGCTTCTTCACTGCCAAGTTCTAAGTGCACTGCAACCACAGTGTAAACCACATCACATAATATAAACTATGTAATGGATGTGTGTGATTTGTGAGCCACTGACCTGAGATTGTCATACATCTTATCAGACTCTAGTTTAAACTATCCCTTCCTCACTTGAAGTTAATTGCACTGTCCATAATGTGTACCATTGGAGGCTTAAGACGCTACTACCCATTACAAGTTTCACAGAACATGAAATTTCAGGTAGATTTGCTAGTCCTGAAGCCTACCAATAAAGGCTATGGCTTACAGCTCTATCTATCCCCTTGGTCACCTGCAACTTCAACTCAGGAGAATGTTCCTATATTTTTCCACCCATATGACTTTGAAGATATAGCCTCAAAAAGCATATTATCCACTCACTCATCACACTAGATTCATACCAACTACAGGCAGAAAAATTAACCTACATAGTAATTTCCCATGTGGCACATCCTACTCCTGTAGTAAGAGTTCTTATTTTAAATAAGAAAGTTAGGCTCTTGCCTATGTAACTACAGACTCCATTTAACTATGAAAAGCTCTACTCCTCCTAATGAACGTTTGCTGCCCATGAAAGCTAACCAAGAAGATCTTACTTATATGGTTATTACAATCACTGTGTTCATTCTGAAATTAAAGAAATCTATAAATACTCCTGTAATTAATTACATATGTACATATGTCTAAAATCACAAGATTTCATAGTGAAGTGCAAATGTGAATCTGGTGAAATGGAAGTATACAATGTTATCACTTATGAACAGAATTCGAAGACTATGCTAACAGTTTAGAAAATGAACCCTTTAAGTTATTAATTTCAAATTTACCACAATCCAGACTGTTCTGTGGCAATCCCCTGAGTCATGTTGTTACATTTGGCCATAACATGTGTTACTGTAGTTGTACACTCTTACCTTTGCACTTTGTAGTGAGTAGCAGAGCCCCACAATTAAGCACTGCTAGGGAGTGTTTACGTTGGTCCTCCAAAGGTTAAGAAGCTGATTATAGCTAAATCAGCTCTGCCTGGGGCTTCGGGGGCTCTGTGTAATCAAATTAGACAAGCAGGGCACAGTGTTACCTAACACAGACCAGTGCCACTTTCTTCTCTGCTTGACCCTCCTCCCTGTCCATTTATTATGGAAACAACTCATGCTTTATGCTTTTACCAGATAATTTAAAAGACTGCATCCTAATGAATTTGGCATGTAATTTCCTAAGATGTCTACCTGTATAAAAGTAACAAAAGCATACTGAGAAAAATTTGAAAACAAAATTCTTTCAAATAATTTTTTGAGGGAGCAGAAAGTATATGCTGTTTTAAAAAATAAGATCACTTTATTGTAAAGAACTTTTAACCAAAGACAATAAGCCAGCTAGATGAACACAGCCGCTCAAGCAAGAGCCTGCACAAACACAGTCTACACATTTCAATGAACTCTATACGGTAGATTAGCCAAGTCTTGTTAAAAAGAAGTCTTTATGTAGAGACACGAGACTATTTTAAAGTAGTTTTACAAAAGACAGGTGACAACATCATCTAGTGGTAAATATTATGAAGCCTTTCTAGCTTTAAACAGACAGGTTTATTTTATAGACAACTGAACAACTTTATCTGTTTCTGGGAGAACTCAATAAACATACCAGATAACACATTGGCACATCAAAAGATCCCTAGGAACGCACTGTGCTGAGCTATTGGCCCTCTTTTCTCCTTCTCTGTGCCAAAGCTACATAAGTCAACTACATAATGCACATATTCAAGAAAGAGGTTTATTGATAAGGTTGGGAGAAAGACACAGCTCCTTCACAGAAGCTCTTCCTAACAGGTTCCACACTTAAGTACAGTAAGACTTATTAGTCAGGTCTAAATCTCGTTACCTATGCAACTAAAGGGAATAGATAGTTGAGACATTGAAGGCTGTTGAAAAAAAGAAAAGCAATGGTAAATTAAATAAATACTAAAAAATTAGTTTAACAAAATTTAAAATCATTGCTAAAATAATAGGTAACATTTATTGTGTTTTACCCTCCTATATTTGACTTTGAACTTAAGTTCAGATTATACATATTTAATACTTTGCTTAAAATACAGAAGCAAAAAATGAATGCAAAAATGAATGTTCAAAAGAAACTAACTTTTGCTAATGATTTATTCTGCACAAGAAAAGTAAAACTTGTTATTTTAATTGATTAAGTCATAAAGAGTCCCTGAAGCAGTCAAATCTTGCTATTTGCTCAGTCAGACAATTTCTGCTAATCCAGCAGCACTTAACAAGTTCACATGTGGTTAGCTTTTCTTGTCATAGCTATATATCACATTTCTGTGCTGCAAGCTGTGCAAAAGAAAATCAATATGCCAGGTTTAACAAAAGGACAGGAAACATGATGTTCTCCTATATTTTCAATGGACCTCAAATGACTTTGCTGTTCATACTCAGGACAGCTTATGACAGAGAAACATACTCTTCAATGGAAACAATTCTACAATAGAATAAATTATATAATTTTGGAACTGAAGTTCTGCTTTATTTCAAAATAGAGTTTATTTAGAAGAGCATTATTCTCATTCTCTGGGCACAGTATATTCAGCCACTTATAAGACATTATTTCTCTTAATGAAGGCTTAAATATGCTCTCTAGGTTGGTATAAATGTATACTACTTATGATATTTTGAGATACATACTTAATTTAGGTTTTAGATGTATGATGTAGAACTGAGGAAAAAAACCCACAGAGGATCTTGAACTACAGCTGCAGCTAATCGAGTGCAGATTTTGACACCTCGAATTGCTGCAGTACATTATATGCTGGAGTAGATTAAGAAGAAAACACTCAGAATGAAGCAGGAGTCATCACGATCAATAGATCAGCACAGAGCAGAGCCTCCTCAGCTCAGCAATGTGGAACCAAGTATGGCCACACAAGCAGCAAGCTGAACTTCAGCTAGGGATCCAGAGTGTGGTCACAGTTGCTCCCAACCCCCATCCCTTTTTTGTGTAAAGAGAAAATTGTTTTTGGAATTGTTAAGAGGGCCTGATACACAGAAAATAAGAAAGCAAAGTAATATAAATGCTCAGAGAAATACATGTATACATTTGAAAATTCCTTTGGTAATTTCTCTGCATCCTAATAAGTTGTAAATAGATTAATGATGTACAACTGAGGATAGGGTGCTACTGAGCAGTGCTGAAGGTATGACTACTACAGAAAACACTCAGAAAATCACACCTGTTGGAAACTTTCTACTACTGTGTCATTCATAAGACAAATTTAATTTACAGATTAATGTGCCGTTAAAAAGAGGTGAGGAATATGTTCCCAATCAGAAACTAACACTGGATTGATTTTATGTATTGGAAAATGTTAATATTGCTACAAATAATCAATTTAGTGAAATTCATACTCTTGCTTCAAAATACACTATAGTTACAATATTGCTAAAACCACATCAGTGAAATGCAACTTGTCTGATATTCAAAACATTCAGAATAATAGAGCTTGAAAAATAATCCCAAAGCACAAAAGTCATAATTTCATTGCATATTGAAGTAAACCCTTGTAATAGACTGTCTCAAAATATAAGCTTCTGAGGAAGCATACCTTAGCTGACCTCTAGCTTTACAAATATGTGCATACATACACATGCATACCTGCATACACATGAAACAAAAAATTCAAATATACTAATAATCATATGTAATCCTCAGTTAATTGTATGGCATTAATATAGTCTCAGGAAATTGGAAACAATACTGTTAGAAAATGCTAACACCAAAGAAGGGATCTGCCCTTTTTATTTGGAGGAGTCCTACATAACTGAGAAAAGGATTTAAATGTATAATTGAATTTAGGTTAAATGACAATTCATATAGATTTAACACACTGTAGTTTTTTCCCCTAAGATCTGCAATGGCTCTTGGTAACATGTCTCCTTAAATGGAAGTTATCCATTGATGAGATTTCCCTATTACTTTATTCCCAATTAATCCACTTACTGTCTTACTTCCTAAGTAGACTACTTATTGGTCTGTTTTTGAGGCAACACTGCTCATCTTTAGCTGTTCTCTTTAGATGCCTGCCATTGGGTCTCTCCTGTGCCATTTTTACAGTCAACAGGGTAGGGCCTTCCTTTACTTCTGCAGTACCATCCTCTTGTCATACCTGGCCACACAGGAGATTTCTCCAAAATAACGAGATAAATGTAAAGATCTTTTCTTAATTATTACACATTTCTACCATGGCTCTTGTCTTTAGAGCAAAATAAGAGAGCTGTTACAAACTGAAATATTTGATCTACTTGAATTCTTAGGCTAAGAGTGCTGATTTAATGGTGTGCAAATAAAGAAAAGCACTAGAAAATAACCCAGGGCTGGAGAGAATCAGGGAAACAATCCACGTGGGTATCTAATACTTGAAATGATAAGTGATCCAGAGTCATCAGTTGACCACAGCCACACATTAGTCATGTCCACCTTGCTGTTGCCCTTTCAATGTGCTGTCCTTGTCCCTTCACTTAGTGTTGTCTCACAAAATGACTGCAAAGAACTGTCAGTTATGAAATTGTTAAGACAAGGTTTCTACTACTTTGAATAAACATATTCTTTTTTCAACTGCTAAACCTTCTGTGTATTTTCCAATCACATCTTAATGTTACTCCTGAATCCCCAATTCTCCCTTTCTTGTCTACTAAAAGGCTTTGTGAAAAGGCTATCTTGTTCATAGGCTCCTTTTCCTTGTAGGAACTACTTATTAAGTACTTTTCCTGAGTCAAACCAAACATTTAAGAAATGTTCATTACCATTTGTCATTGAAAACTGGAATTTTAAAATACCCTGGTCCATCTATTTTGTTCCCCCTCTTCTATGTAAGACAAACAGAAAATACTTTGGTTTCTGAAAATTCACATGGAGTCCCACTCTGAGACAAAACATGTTCTCATTTTTTCTCATTTACCTTCTGTTTGGTTTTCTGAGCATTTTAGACTTGGTTGCCTTATTTGCCAGTCTTCAGCACTAAAAGACACGTGTGGCATTTTGTTATATTCTTTGATGAGGCCATCACAACTTTCCCTTTTCTTTTTCAAGTCCCTTCTGACACCCATTTAAGAAGTTTTGTAAAACAATGAAATGAAATGACTAGACTGAAGTCAACAGCTACTTGTCATTCCTATAACTTAATCATCAGAGCTTGGAAGAAACATACAATGTAGAACTGAAGCAGATATATATTAAAGATTCTTTGCTCTAACAGATCCAATGTACAGATTTCCCTTATCAAGTTCTTGAAAGGCAGGCTGGGGATGTTGCTCAGTGATAGCAACAGACCCTAGTTTAAGTACCAGCACCAAGAAAAACAGTTGAAAAGTGGTCATTAGATCTTCTTTTGGACACTTCACAAGATTGGAAAGCTTGTTGTTTTACAACACAGCCCATTCTGTTTCTTAAAACAAGTCCATCACTATATTGAGTCCATTTAATCCCCATAATATACAATCAAAGTCTTTGTTGTCATGTCTGTTTGGAGCTTCATGTCTGGTTGGGGTTAGGAACAACTAAATCATGAAGTCCTTTCTTATTTGTTTTGGAAGCTGAACTTTTAGATGTGCATGGCATCTTACAGATCTCAGGAGATGTCGTCTTCAATGGTACCAAATATCTACCATCAAATGTACTGAAGAATCCAAGGAAAATAAATATAAGAATTTAAGTGGACCATTAAAAGGAAAACTTAACTAACATCAAGTGACAAGAAGCATACATGAAGACCCTGGCCTTCAGAGAGGGTGATCAACAGTGGAAGTAGGGCTCAATTAGTCAGATGCTGAGGACCATTTTCCATTGAGTGTTTAGCCCTGAATGGTTATAGAAGAGGGTTGGAAAGCATGGAGGACTGAAGGACAGGGTGGAGTGCTGTGAAATACTGCCTTTGGCACATAGCATGACAGTGAAGCCATGAACTCAACTGCAAAAGACCAAGTCAGTGAGAACAGTGAACATTTGAACAGGCTACACTAAATGGACTCAGTGGGTTATTAACAACAACTGAAAACTGAATAGGACTTAAGGGGGTGAGGGTGATGTGTTGGGAGTGCTTGGAGGAGGTGGGAGGGAGAAGTTCCTGAGGGGAGTGTGAGGCTGAGTTGAGGTTCATACAATTGTTTATATGCATGAAGTTGTCAAGGAATAAGTAACACAATTTGATCTTAAAAAACATAAAAATGCCCTGTATAATATTTTAATTCCAACCAAAAAAGTCTGATCCATGAGTTTTCATTTCTTTTTATAAAAAAAAGCGTGTGCTTCCAAGTATTATTACATTTTAGGCACCCATCTATGTTTTGGATTTTCTCCTTTTTCTTCATGATTCATGGGGCCAAATACCACACCTTTCATGTCGCTATGTGGTGTCTAAATAAGGTGTATATACACTCATATATATATATATACACATATACATATATATATTTCATTTTTGAAACAAACATAATAAGAAACATTATATTTAATGTCAAAAGACACCAAAGTCTTGTAGTAAAAGGTTTAATTCCAGAAGAAGTGAATAAGTAAATGACAAATCTTGAAATTCAACAAACTTGCTAGTTCTCCGGACTGGCTTATTTACAGAGTAGTTTTGATAGTTTGGGACAGGGGAAGGTGGGCAGCACAGGAGTGGACCCTCATCAGGCAGTTCTGTGGGATGAGTTGCTGTGAGGGGGAAGTGGCCATGACAGTAATAGCTGGAAACAGTAAGTGTTTGAGGCTTTGAAGTCAGTTCAGCTTTGATGTTGCACTCTCACAGCTTCCACGTGATAGAGTGGAAGAGGAGAATAAGACTTTTCAATTCTGTCCTTGGTGCTTTGACTCAAGAAATATTAGCATGAAAAAAGACCAGTGTTTCTGTGAATTTTAAGCATAGCATGGGCCTGCCCTTTATTTTTAAAAAGTTTCAATTATTGATGCAGTGGCCAACGTATTTTATTTATTTGAGTATATGTATAAAATTATCAGAATATATGAATTTATTAGTGGGGATTACATTAATGATGATTTTGTTCTCTTACTATGTTAAGTACTACTTACACTAAATAAGTGGGTGTGGTTTCTAACCTTAAGAAACTAACAAGATCAGTGAGCTTTGGCAGTCAATTAAAAAACTTACAAAAAACTATAGGCTTCATGTAGTCCACAAGTCTAGAAGAGCTGCTTTGATTAGAGTCAAAAGACAACACTACCAAGAATATATGTAAATTAAATAAACCATAACCAAGAGAAAGGAATAAGAATATCTTGTAAGTTCTATACTGAAATCAAGTGAGCACAGACTTTCTGTTCAGGTAGAGCACTGTTCTCTAGTTTCACTCACTTGTCCACACTCAAGTACTGTCCTGTAAAGCCTAAACTGAGACTACCAAAACACTCAGCCCAGCTTTGAACGTTACAAATTTTACTTTATTTCATATATTTGCAAAGGTATTATAATCATGTTTTTATAATATTTCATTTTTTGAAATTGTAACTCAATTATTTTCCTCTTGCCTTTCATTTTCTTTAATTGCGGATCCATATCTATACCAGCATATATATATCACACACGTGATACAGGTCTGAGTCCTACTCTCCTCCTGTTCCTCTTTTTGTATAGTCCTGTGAATCTCATCAGGATCTGTGCAAGCTAGGCAAGTGCTCTGCACTGAGCTATACTCCTGAGGATCTGTGCAAGCTAGGCAAGTGCTCTGCACTGAGCTATACTCCTGAGGCTCTGTGCAAGCTAGGCAAGTGCTCTGCACTGTGCTACACTCCTGAGGATCTGTGCAAGCTAGGCAAGTGCTCTGCACTGAGCTAAACTCCTGAGGATCTGTGCAAGCTAGGCAAGTGCTCTGCACTGAACTATACTCATGAGGATCTGTGCAAGCTAGGCAAGTGCTCTGCACTGAGCTACACTCCTGAGGCTCTGTGCAAGCTAGGCAAGTGCTCTGCACTGAGCTATACTTCTGAGGCTCTGTGCAAGCTAGGCAAGTGCTCTGCACTGAGCTACACTCCTGAGGATCTGTGCAAGCTAGGCAAGTGCTCTGCACTGAGCTACACTCCCGAGGCTCTTGCATTTTCCTGACATCAACTTACTTTCTTTAGTTGCTTAGTTATAAGTAAAAATAAAACAAATTTAATCTACTTTTGTATGTTAGACACATCTTTTTCTAATACAAATCATAATGAAAATAACAATTCAAACAAACTACAGTTCACTTGTGAACTGCCTGTGGTTAGTGTATAAAATATGGAAAGCATTCTGCTTAAGGGTAAAGGCAATTACTCATCCAAGTTATTTCTTGTACTTAAATGAGAACTAATGCACCTAAAATATTCAAATGTCCACGTGTCTAAGTAAGTAGGATAATTAAAGAAAAATATTATTTTATTTGGAATTGTATGGCTTGATGCCTGCCACCTTGAACATTTGTTTAGTTATTGGGATTTGTCCCTGCTTACTTTATAGACAGCAAAGAATCTATAGTTACAAAAACCAAACCTAAAAAACTATAACATAAAGTACTGAGGATACCTGAGGCTACAGTAGTAATCTAAAGGTTAAAAAGAAAAATATTTCTTTTTGAATCTTTCTCAGCAGAGTAACCCTGATGCCTATTGTTTCAAAAGAAAAAAAAATTCTAGGTTTTCTTTATAGAAAGTAAAGAAACCGTCACACATCCATGGCTTTAATGGGACAGTTAAAGAACAACAGGAGTTCTATGGCAGTTACCCTTGCTTACGTGTTGGTACCACAAAGTAAAATGAGGAACACAAAGCTGGATACTGAAGAGGGATAACTGCATTTCAGGAAAGCAGAAAGATGCTCTGCTAAATTCTTAAGTGTATTAGTGTTGGCTGTAAACATAAACAAAACCACTGGTAAGCAATTAAATCTGAAGAAGTAGCTTATAAAAGTGGAATATTTACTGTGAATAAATCACTTATACAGCACCTGATTTAATAGTCAGATTTTAAGTATTGCTCTTATAATGCACATTAAATGGTCACAATGCATCAAATTTTATAATGTAGCAAAATAGCAATTCCAATGCATTGCAAGGATCGTAGGACAATAACATTAAAGCTAATCAGAGTATACTCTTTCAGCTACAGTGAAGGGTTGGGAATCTGCAGGCATTTGTAACAAGGACTTTAAGATGAATTTGCCATCCCCAGAGTCATCTCACTAGGCAGGAAGGAGGAACTTGGCATGTGACCAATAAATTACAAGAGAGCAACACCTTGGGGTTAGAGGGCACTGCTGACTTCAACAAATCTCCCCAGCTCGGGCAACAGATTAAGCTGCGGGATAGGACGCCCTACAACCTTAACCTGTTAATACCTCTAAATTCTTAAGAGTGACCTCTAGTCTGCTCTCCCATATTAGTTGTTAGTTACACTAATTACAGCTTAGCTGGTATTGTTGGTACCAGTTTTCCCCACCCCCAAAGACATGCAGAGAAAGGTTATCTCTAATAGCTTCAAATAACTTCAGCCAAGTTCTGCTGTGCACATTAGGGGCACTTACTCCAGCTTTGAAAGGGTCTTTTATAGACATCAAAGGACAGACACTAAAAGCAATGTGTGTTTGTGAATTCTATAAAGCATTTCATAAAGGAAGCTTGTAAAATTTCTGTGGCTAGATCTTTAGAATGATTTGTAAAAATCTAATATATTATACCTTTTATGCTTATGTTTAACTAAAGGGGCTTGTGATTCTGTCCAGAGGGATCTTGTTTTACTTTAAATTTGTTAGCTAAGTAATCTATTCAAAATTTATGATTTTTAGAAAGGACAATGAAATTTCTACCATGATTTTAGAGAACTATTTTAAGCCCAACATTTTTATTAATGTTAACCTAAGATTATATGGAGTTGGGCATAGGGTTCCAAAGCTCACAAAGATTCAAATACCATCTGTGATGCTGCAGTAGATTTTAAACAAGGCACTAAATCAGAGCAAAAACATAGCACAGAGATTTACAGCCATAACTGAATTATCAGGATTAATATGAGTAGCTTCACACATAGGAACTGCAGGTTCTCAACACCATAACAGTTTTGCTTCAACGATTTCTACAAAGTTCCTACTAAATCTTAAAAATAAGTTATTAGCATCTAAAAATAGAAAAGTATGAAATGATAGATAAAAATATAGAAAGGTGGAGTCAAAAGTTAAGCTAAGATTAGCATAGTATTGTTATGTGGCTTGTGATTGTGAGAACCAGTGGGTTTCTGACTCTTGTGCCTGCTCTTGGAACTCTGTTCCTTCTGTTGGGGTTACTATGTCCAACTTCAAATGAAAGTCTTTGCTTCATCTTATTATATTTTATTTTGTCATGTTTGGTTGTTATCTCTTAGGAGCCTGTTCTTTTCTAATGAGAGACAGGAAGGGAGTGGATGCAAAGGGGAGAGAGTGTGGGGAGAAACTGGAAGGAGTAGAGGGAGGGAGACTACTGTGATTGGGATATACTGTATGAGAAAAGAATCTATTTTTCAGTAACAGAGATAAGAGAGAAAAAAGAAAGGTAAGCTAAGGATGCTTGAGGTAAATAAAATAATGAAAACCAGATTTTATAAAATAGACACATTAAATAATGATGTCTAACATCAAAAGCAGAAACTTTGTTTTACAAGAGTCGATTTTAAAGTCAAATTTAGTGTTTGGGAGGCACCCAGGCAGTGGGAACCGATGTGTCCTTAGTGCATGAGCTGGCTGTTTGGAACCTGGGGCTTAAGCAGGGACACTTTGCTCAGCCTGGGAGGAGGGGACTGGACCTGCCCTGACTGAATCTACCAGGTTGAGCTAAATCCCCAGGGGAGTCTTTGCCCTGGAGGAGATGGGAATGGGGGGTGGGCTGGGGGGAAGGCGGGGCAGGAGGGGAGAGGACAGGGGAACCTATGGCTGATATGTAAAATTAAATTAAATTTAAAAAAAGAATTTAAAAAAATCTGATCTAGGTGAGACTGGGAAATGAAGAATCAGTCCTAAGGGTCAATCAGTCATCCACAAAGCACAAACAGGTTGTCTTGAGTGAACCCCACACATTGGACACTGGGTTCTTTGCCAGTGTTAGAGTTGGTTCTTACTTTGTTCAGAGTGTCACTGTGCCCTGCTTCACCTCATCATTCTTGGAGTAAGAAACTATGAGACCTATTTCTTTCTCTTTACAGAAGTTAAGTGACTGTGAAATTTCACAGAGACTTTGAATAGTTTAGAGACACTTTGAATACTGTAGAGAAACTTTGAACTTTGAAAGAAACTTTATGTTTTAAATTTTTACTTTTAAAGTTATGTTTTGTGTTGTGATATTAATATTAACGTGCCATCTTGGGCTTGAATGAGAAAGAAGGTTCTAGCTGAACAGTGATGTATCTGTGTGTCAAGCTGACAGGGGTCAATTGTGCTGTCTAGTTTTATGTCAACTTGAAACAAGCTACAGTCAGTTTAGAAGAAGGAACCTCAATTGAGAAAATGCCCTAAACAGATCAACTTGTAGGCAAGCCTGTGGTGCATTTCCTTGGTTGGTGATTGGTGTGGGAGGTTCCATCCCTGGGCAAGGGGTCCTGGCTAATATATGGCATCAGGCTGAGCAAGCGAGGAAGATCAAGCCTCCATGCTTCTTTCTACATCACTTTCTGTCTCTGGGACTGGACTGTGAGTTCCTGCCTGGACTTCCATGAATGATGGACTGTGATGAGGGAGCATAAGCAAAATAAACCAGTTCCTTCCCCCAAAAAAGAGTCAAAAAAGTTACTATTGTTAGATTCAGGACAGACAACCACTGATCTTAAGATTTATCATTCCTTTATCTGCCCCTTAAGGAAGGAATATCGCCAATTAATTTTATGGCATTTGATTTCCTGTTTCACTGGCTGCTAGATTCATTCAAATTTTCAGCAATTAAAATATTCTTTCAATCTATCAAATTCAATATTTTATAACAGTTGGTTTGCCTGTCAGCATAGCCAGTAAGTTCTTTTGTTGTGAGTCCCATCGTGACATGCCATGGAGAGTTATTGAGTAGCATTGTCACATATGAAACAGTAAGGAAACACTGACCACCTACTTCCTCGTGTCTGATGACGGAAGAGAATAAACAACAGCTGCTTTGATGGACTAATATCCTTACTTCTTCCAAGGGATGCAATACACTACTACAAGTTATGATACAACTCTCATCCAATGACTGATGGAAGCAGGTGTGGAGAACCACAGCCAGGTCCCAGGTGGAGCTCCAGGAGTCCAGTCAGCGAGAGAAAGGAGGGATTCTATGAACGAGAGATATTGAGACCATGATTGGAAAAGCACAGGGACAAACAGCCAAACTAGTGGAAACACATGAACTGTGAACCAAAGGCTGTGGAGCCCCATGGAACTGGATCAGGCCCTCTGGATAAGTGAGACAGTCGATTAGCTTGAACTATTTAGGAGGCCCCCAGGCAGTGGGACAGGGACCTGTCCTTAGTGCATGAGCTGACTTTTTGGAACCTAGTTGCTCAGCCTTGGTGTAGGGGGGGGGATTGGACCTGCCTCAACTGAATCTACCAGGATGAGCTGAATCCCCAGGGGAGTCCTTGCCTTGGAGGAGGTGGGAATGGGGGGGTGGAGTGGGAGGAGGGCTGGGGGATAGGAGGAGGGAGGATAGGGGAATCTGTGGCTGATATGTAAAATTAAATTAATTATAAAAAAAAAGATATTATACAGAAAGACAATTTGGGAAGTGATAATCAGAAAAAAATCAGAACTAGAAAAAAGAACAAAAGGAAGACAATGATAAAAACCTCATATTTAAAAATAACATATAAAATAAGTTATGGGTTTTTTTTATTACAACATAAAAATACAGAATATTTAAAGCTTGGTATAGCAGTGCATACCTTTAGTCACAGCATTTGGGAAGCAGAGGCAGGCTCATCGCTCTGAGTTAGAGGCCAACCTGGTCTACACAGCAAGTTCCAGGACATTCAGAGCTACATAATGAGACCCTGTCTTGAACTTCCCACACACACCCAAAAAAGATATATTTATGTATGAGATTTAGGGACTATTTTTAGTGAAGCATAGAAACAAATAAAATGAAAAATACACAGACTTTGAAAATTCCAAAAAGTTTTTTCAAACAGATCACGACATTCTATTATTGTTTATTACAGGACAGACACCCTGAAAGTGGAGCCAGGAGAGACATCCGGCCTGGGTAATATATGTAAAACAGATGCGCTGCCTAGTATGCACAAGGCCCTGCGACCAACAGTGCAGTGAAGGAAAAACAATAGTTAGGGAGAAACACTGAAGACCCGGAATCCCTGAAATATAAGTGACTCACCTTTGAAATACTAAATTAGTTATTTTAGCAGATAAAGCAGGATCAATACTAACTACTAGACTAAGGCTCTGTGTGCTTTCAGGTAAACTCTGGCCTAGAGGAGAGATGGCAACAAAGTGCTTCAGGTGTAGTAGTTAGGCAGATGAGTACATTCTATGTTGAAGGCAGTGAGGGGACACTATTACAAGTCACACAGAAGGCTTGCACAGCTGTCTCTCCATGCTCTCTCCTGTTCTGGTTTGCTGTCTGTCTCTCCTCTTAGTCCCCCACTTACCTCCTGGTGATAACAAGTCTTTACAGTGGTCATATGGTGCAGTGGTCGCATGGCCTTTCACTGGCGCCTAGCTTATTTCTTTGTAGAGCTAACTTGTACATTCCTCTAAACTTGCCACTGGGGAGTTATCCTCAACCCCTGGGTTCCTTTCTTACTCAGCATGTGCACTCCTTATCTATTTCCTAGGTGTTTTGTCCTTTAGATAGTGCTGAAGAGCAAGCACAGAGGGTCAATGTTGTTGTCTATCAGAATGTAAGGAAGAACAGATGCTGCTGGGAAAGGTCAAAGCTGCTTGATCTGAAGTTTGGGGACTCCCACATCTGAGTGAGGCAGCATATTCTTGTTTTACTTGCCATGTTCTGGGATATTACCAACAGCATATATGATACACATTTTGGTCTGATACATTTACAATATGAATATTAATGAATATATGTACCAATATTAAGAATAATGTGAGAAGTCAAATCATTACTCATATATAGTTTCAAACTTTAATATCGATATGAACTAAGTAACACAAAAACATATATAGTCAGATAATGTAGTAAAATATAAACACATGCCTGTAATTAGGATGGTAGATTCTTATAGTGAGTCTTAGAATGACTATGCAATGCTCCGCCAGACAAATGATTCATTATTGTCCTCACTGAAACAATGACTGAAAATACAGAGTTGGCTTTTAGTAGAAAGTGATATTTCGTTTATGTATGGTTTATTTCAACAGCAGCATCCCTGGATCAACTGTAAGAAAAAATTTAAATCATAAATTCAAGTCCCTTCTGTTTCTTAGATGTTCACATGGCATAGACGTACACACAAAGCATATTCATCAAATAAATTGTTTACTGACTAATGTAGGAAACTCAGTTTAAAAATTAAAATGATACCTTTTTATAGATTGTGCCATTATCTGGTACCCCAAATAAAAAGGATAAAGACCCTTTCACTTTCCATGAAAAATACACATTTATATTAGTATTTTATTTAAAATTTCCTGGCTAGAAGATAGACATTTATGGTTGTTGATTAGCTACTTTAACTCTGTGACACCGAAGCAGAAGACATTCTCTTTCTATCCATGGTGTAAGCATGCTTGCCTTTTGGGATGCTAAGGAAAACCGTTTACATTTTAAGTTAGTACACATTCATCAAGCACACAATGGCATGTAATACAGGGAATGTGATCATCTGTATGGCTGATTGTAACAGAAAGAATGATTTAAGGTTATAGCTGAAAAATCACACTTGGTATTTACTTATAGTTAGCAATATTCTTAAAAGTGTTTATAGAAACAACAACCCACTGCCCAAACATCCTCTATGCTGTTTTTAGCTGTTTTCTTAAGTGAATATAATCATAACAAATTCAAGATGAGTGACAAGATTGATCACGACACACTAATTTGATGATGTTAGTGACTGGCAATGCTTAGTAGCACTGTGGTCAGACTTAGTCCGGTGAGATGGTTCAGGTCAAGCACCCGATGCCAGGTATTTCTTTGAGAAAATGAATTATATCTTCATCAAGGTATCCAAGATCTCTTCCCAAGTAATGCTGTTTACTCTCACCAATGGGTTCAATTATCCTGTTTTCAAAATAGAAAAAGCAAATACCTACTAACTTCATTAGCCCCAGGTTTACTACTTTAATTTTATCTTTTAATAAGTGATATTTAACCTTATCAAACTACAGTGAATGGTATTATTTCTTTTCAATACCTAGTTTTTGATGGAGGCTTTTTAAAAAAACTCTATTCATCTATTTATTTTACATTCTGGCAGCAACCTCTCCCCTTCGTGCATCCTCCTCTTCCGGTCCCTCTCTCCCACATTCCCTCCCTTCCCACACCTAATCCTCTCCTCCTTTGTCTCCACCAAGGAAAGGGAAGGTCTCCTAAGAGTATCAATAAAACATGGCATATCAAGTTACACTAAGACTTAAGCATCTCCTCATGTAATAAGGCTGAGCAAGGCAGCCCACTATGGGAAGTAGAGTCCCAAAAGCCAGTAAAAGAGTTGGAGACAGTCCCCTTTCCTGCTGTTAGGAACCACAAAAGAGGACCAAGTTACATAACTGTAACATATATGGAGAGTGCCTAGGTCAGTTTCATGCAGGTTCCCTTCTTGTTGGTTCAGACTCTGGTGAGCCCTTATGAGCCAGGTTAGTTGATTATGTGAACCTTCCCATGGTGTCCTTGACCCCCTGGTTCCTACATTCCTTTCTCCTCTTCCTCCACAGGATTCCTGAACTCCACCTAATGTTTGGCTGTGGGTCTCTGCATCTGCCTCCATCAGTTACTGGATGACATCTGTCTGATGGCAATTGGGCCAGGCACCAAACTGGTCACAGAAGATGGCCGGTTCAGGCTACTTATCCACTATTGCTAGGAGTCTAAGCTGGGGTCCTCCCCATAGACTCCTTAGAGACTGCCCTGCACCAGGCTTCTGCCTGACTCTGAAATGCCCCCAGAATTTCCCTTAGCATTCTCCCTCTTCCACCCCAACCTGATCGCTCATGTTCCCAACCCCACCTGCCCTGGATCCAATCATGAAATCTCTTCTATTTCCTCTTCCCAGGGAGATCTGGGGGTCCCTCTCCCCATGAACTCTCCATGGTTATCCTTTATTTTATAGCTAATATCCACTTATGAGTGAGTACATAACCATGTTTGTTTTTCTCATTCTGGGTTACCTCACTCAGGAATTTCTTCTAGTTCCATCCATTTGTCTGCAAATTTCCTGGTGTTCTTGTTTTTAACAGCTGAGTAATACTCCATTGTGTAAATGTGCCACATTTTTTTTTTAATGCATTCCTTGGTAGAGGGACATCTAGGGTGTTTCAAGGTTCTGGCTATTACAAATAAAGCTTCTATTAACATAGCTGAGCAAGTGTCCTTGTAATATGATTTGGGATGATTGAGCATCCTTTGGGTATATACTCAAGAGTGGTATAACTGGATCTTCTGGTAGGTTGATTCCCAGTTTTCTGAGAAAACGTCACAGACTTCCAAAAGTGGCTGTTCAAGTTTGCACTCCCACCTGCAATGGAGGAGTGTTCCCCTTGCTCCATATCCTCTCTAGTGTGAGCTGTCTTTTGTGTTTTTGATCTTAGCCGTTCTGACAGGTATAAGATGTCATTTTTTATTTGCATTTCCCTGATGGCTAAGGATGTTGAACATCTCCTAAATGTCACTTGGCCATTTGAGATTCTTCTGTTGAGAATTCTCTGTTTAGATCTGCACCCCATTTTTAAATTAGACTATTTGGTTTGTTGATATCTAGTTTCTTAAGTTCTTTATGTATTTTAGAAATCAACCCTCTGTTGAGTATCAGGTTGGTGAAGATCTTTTCCCATTCTGTAGGCTTCTATTTTGTCCTATTGACAGTGTCCTTTGCCTTACAGAAACTTTTCAATTTCATGAGGTCCCATTTATTAAGAGTTGATCTTAGTGCCTATGTTATTGGTGTTCTGTTCAGGAAGTAGTCTCCTGTGCCAATGAATTCCAGATTATTTCCCACTTTCTCTTCTATTAGGCTCAGTGTATCTAGATTTATGTTGAGGTCTCAGATCCACTTGGACTTGAGTTTTGTGCAGAGTGATAAATATGGATTGATTTGCATTCTTCTACATACCAGCATCCAGTTAGACCAGCACTATGGGAATATTTTATTTGTGAACTAACAAATAAAGCTTGCCTAAAGATAAAAGTGAGGAGCTAAGCTACTAGTTAGTCATAGAGGCCGGGCAGTAGGGACACACACCTTTAATCCTAGCACTTGGGAGGCAGAGGCAGATGGATCTCTGTGAGTTGAAGTCTACTCTGGGCTACACAAGATTAATCCACTTTAAAATAGAAACAAAGCCAGGCAGTGGTGGCATACAGCTTTGATCCCAGCACTTGGGAGGTGGAGACAGAAAGTGATATGGCTGGGCAGATAGAGAAATGATGATATGGTGGGAGGAGACAGGAGCTCACCCTCTTTCAGGCTGAGGAGTTGGTAAGGTAAGAGGTGGTAACTGTGGTTTGCTCTTTTGTCTCACTGATCTTTCAGCATTTACCCCTAAATCTGACTCTGGGTTTTTATTAAGACCAACTAGAATTCTTGTTACACAGCACCATTTGTTGAAGATGCTTTCTTTTTTCCTTTGTATAATTTTGGCTTCTTTTAAAAAAAATCAGGTGCCTGTAAGTATGTGGATATACATCTGGGTCCTTACTTAATTTGATTCCATTGACCCATGCGTCTGTTTTTATGTCAATATCATGCAATTTTTATTTCCATAGCTCTGTATTAGAGCTTAAAATCAGGGATGGTGATACCTCTGGAAGTTCTCTTATTGTATAGGATTGTTTTAGCTATCCTGGATTTTTTGTTTTTCCATAGGAAGTTGAATATTGTTGTTTCAAGGTCTGTAAAGAATTGTGTTTTGAATTTAACGAGGACTGCATTGAATCTGTAGATTGGTAAGAAGGGCATTTTTTTTTTTTTTTACTATATTAATCCTATTAATCCATGAGCATGGGAGATCTTTGCATCTTCTGATATCTTCTTCAACTTCTTTCTTCAAAGACTTGAAGTTCTTGTCATACAGGTCTTTCACTTGATGATTAAAGTTATGCAGAGATATTTTATATTATTTAAGACTATTGTAAAGGATGTTGATTCTCTGATTTCTTTCTCAGCCTGTTTCTTATTTGTATATAGGAAGCCCCAGGGTTTTGAGTTGAGAAATTGAGACATATTTTCAAATTTCCAGAGAAGATACCAGATATCCAGATATAGCTCAGTTGTACAGGGCATGGTTGGTATGTATAAAGCTCTATACTTGATTTCCAGAAAACTCCTCTCTCTCTCTCTCTCCCTCCCCCCCCTCTCTTTTTCTCTCTCTTTCCTCACAAGGTATGTATAGAATAGTGAAATTATTTAGAAAAGTGCCAAAAAGATAGACCATAGACCTGAAACAGTATGGCTCTATGTCTAACGAGTTTTCTTTTTTATCATGTTGCTATTTCCTATTTAATTCCTTTGTAGGGAAAAACTATCTTATGTCCAACTGTTTTCTCATATCTGTTTTCCGAGACAAACCTGGATTTCCCCTGGGAGTGCTAGGTATTATGGGTTGAATTATAGTCCCTTCAAATTGATATTCTAAGCTTTCACATCTTAAAACATGATTTTACTTGGAGCTTAGGACTATAGAGGTGCTCAATGTAAAGGAAGTCATTGGCTAGGCCAAGCACTAAGCATATCAGGATGATTATTACCTTTAATTGACATGGCAGTGTGGACAAAGACATGCATAGAAGGAAGATGACACAGAGTCACAGAGAGGTGATGACTTCATGCAAGGAAAGAGGGAAGACACTCTTGGTTTCCAGCTTGCCAGTGAATCAGTCACTCCTTCACATTAATCTTAGACTTTCAGTTTCCATGGACAATAGCTTCTGGCTTAAGCCATCTACTCTGAGGTGCCTTGACAGCTCTAGCAAGCTGGAATAGCAGATCTTAGAAAAGTCAGAGAGTAAATGGTTATTTCTCCTGGTCCACCTCTGTTACCGTAACAAACACCTGAGATAATCAATATACATGGACACAAGGTTTATCTAGGCTCACTCTTCTGTAGAGTTCAGTCCATATCCATTTGGTCCTGCTGCCTTGGGGCTTAGGTGAAGCACAAATAGTGGTGGGGGCATATGGCAGAGCAAAAGCATTCCTCGTATGTCCAGAAAGCAAAAAGATGAAGGGGAGGGGCCAGGTCCCATTATCCCTTCAAGGGTATGTCCCAAATAAACAGAAGCCCTCCATTAGGTCCCACTTTCTAAAGCATCACCACCTTCCAGCTGAACCAAGGTGGAGACCAAACCTTTAATATGTAGACTTTGGAGGACATCTGGATTTTTCTTCATCTACACATGTTTTGGATGTGGATAGCAAGGACATTTGAAAAGGGATGTTAACAGGGTATTCCTAGAAACAATGTTTCTTCAAGGAACAATGGCAACAGAACAAACCCTTCCTTCTGGAGTATGCAGAAAGTGTGGTAAGGGAAAACACTGGACCAACGAATGTAGATCAACAAGGGACAGGCAAGGTAATACTTTGCCTTGGTCTTCAGGAAACTCCCCCACAGGCCGGCCTCCATGTGAATCCAGTTCAGACCTTTCCTGCAGTCTTAAAGGAAACTCCTATTCTGAGCAATTAAAAACCAAATGCCCATTGGAATAAACCAGGTTGCTTGGAATGATGAAACAGAGAGAACAGAAAATTCGGGAGAAAACAAAGAACAACTTTTGTTAAACTTCTATAAATGAACAAAGACCAAAATTAACAATAAAAATAAATGGTATTTTGTTGTCTGGTCTGGTAGACACAGGTGCTGATGTGACCATAATTGCACCAGAATTTTGGCATCCAACTTGGCCTCTCCAGGAGGTAAATGTTCAACTGTTAGGAATTGGAACATTATCTCAAGTGAAACAGAGTGCAAGACAGCTCGAATGTATAGGTCCAGAAGAACAGAGGGGAAAATTAAAATTATATGTAGCTAACATAGCTATGAACCTGTGGGATAGAGACTTGTTGCAACAATGGAATACTCAGATTAATATCCCTCCAACCTCAGAAGCAAATCATAAATTAGCACATGTTTCTGAGAGAAATATTAGGAGGTATTATTCTAATGAGTGGTCACCAGCCATCCATATTATACAAGAACAAGGCAAAAAACCTGATGATTTTCCAAAGACACCAATAGCTCTACATTTAAAATGGTTAACAGACAAGCCTGTATGGGTTCATCAATGGCCTTTAACAACAGAGAAACTCCAGGCTTTAGAGGAGCTGGTACAAGAACAGTTAAATGCTCAGCATATTGAAGAATCAACCAGCCCTTGCAATTCTCCTGTATTTGTTATTAAAAAGAAATTTGGTAAATGGAGAATGGTAACAGACCTTAGAGCAATTAACAAAGTAATTCAGCCAATGGGCTCTCTACAATTTGAAATTCCTTTGCCTACTCTGTAACCGAAAGGATGGCCTCTCATAGTTATTGATTTAAAAGACTGTTTCTTTTCAAACCCTTACAAGAAAAAGACAGAGAAATATTTGCTTTCACAGTGCCTACTTATAATAATTCTCAACCAGTTAAGATATTTCAATGGAGGGTCCTTCCACAGGGAATGTTGAATAGCCCAACCCTGTGCCAATATTTTGTACAACAGCCATTGGAAGCGATACATAAAAAATTTCCTAAATCTATAATTTATCATTATATGGATGATATTTTACTAGTGGACTCAAATGCAGATACTTTAGAATTTTTGAAGAAGTAAAGAAAATTTTGCCTTCATGAGGATTAAAAATTGCTCCTGAAAAGATACAAAGAGGAGATTCTATTATTTAGGATATAAAATAGAGCTACAAAAAAATTAGACCCCAAAAGAGGGAAAGTAGGAGAGATCGATTATAGACTCTTAATGACTTTCAAAGATTATTCGGAGACATTTCTCATCTCCTAACTATTGTTGGGGTAAAAAATGATGAACTGAATAATTTGTTCAAAACCTTAGAAGGTGACAAGGACTTAAATAGTCCAAGAGAATTATCACCTGAAGCTGAGAAAGAATTGGCCTTGGTAGAAAAGAAAATACATGAAGGACACGTAGATCTTGTCAATCCAAAGCTGGATTGCATTTTGGTTATTTTACCTTCTAGGCATTCTCCTACAGGAGTATTAATGCAGAGGGAAGATATTATATTGGAATGAATATTTTTACCAAATAAACCGAATAAAAAATTAAAAACTTATGTGGAAAAAACCTCTCACTTAATTTTGAAAGGAAAATTGAGACTTTGTCAATTAGCAGGAATAGACCCAGCAGAAATTGTCATACCTTTAACTAAGGAGGATATTGAAAATATGGACAGAAAGTGAACCTTGGCAAAGAGCTTGCAATAATTTTTTTTGGGAGAAATTAACAGCAAATATTCCAAAAGTGATAGAACTGATCTTATAAAGAGAGCTGATTGGATCTTGCCTCGAATTGTATGGCAAAAACCTATATCTGGAGTTCAGACATTTTATACAGATACAAGCAAGGAAAGGCAGGTTACAATTCAGAAAATTTAAGTGGTTTAAAGTCCTTATAATTCAGTTCAAAAATTGGAATTGTATGCTATTTTGGTGGTATTATTGGTAGATTTTTCAGAACCTCTCAACGTAGTTACTGACTCTCAGTAAGCTGAAAGAGTGGTATTACATATTGAGACTGCAGAATTTATCCCTGATGCTTCAGAATTAACTTCACTTATTCACTTACAAGATACAATCAGGAAAAGGAGTCATCCTTTATATATAACTCACATCTGATCCCATACTGGTCTGCCAGGCCCTCTAGCACAAGGTAATGATGAGATTGACAAATTATTGATAGGAAATGTGCTGGAGGCCTCAGAATTTCATAAAAACATCATGTCAATAGAAAAGGTTTAAAAAAGGATTTTTCCATAACCTGGCAACAAGCCAAGGAAATTGTAAGGAAATGTCCTACTTGTTCCTTTTACAATCAGACACAATTACCAGCATGATGTAACCCAAAAGGTACTCAGAGGAATAAAATCTGTCAGATGGATGTGTTTCACTTTGTGGAATTTGATACTTATTCAGGATTTCAATGGGCAACTGCTTTGAGTTCTGAAAAAGCTGATTCTGTAATCACTCATTTGCTATAAGTTATGGCCATCATGGGTATACCTGCACAAATTAAAACTGACAGTGCTCCAGCATATGTCTCTATTAAAATGAAACAGTTTTTTGCTTATTATAATATAAAGCATATTACAGGTATACCACATAATCCTACAGGCCAAGCAGTTATAGAAAGATCCAACAGAACTCTAAAGGACATGATAAATAAACAGAAAGGGGTAACAAAACCCCCCAGAAATAGACTGCACAATGCTCTATTAACTTTGAATTTTCTCAATGCTAATGAGAAAGGAACAACAGCTGCAGAGAGACATTGGATAATAGAAAAAACTACAGAATTAAATCAGCCTATATACTTCGAGGATGTGCTGACCTCAGAATGGAAACCAGGGTATATATTACGTTGGGGATGAGATTTTGCCTATGTTTCTACAGGAGAAGATAAGCTGTGGATAACATCAAAATTGATAAAGGTTCAATTTGAACAAGAGAGACCTCTTAATTAGAGGAGGTGATAGTTCATCAACCAGCATGACCATCCAAAACCTCCCCAAAATTAGTCTTGGGGAAGAGTTTTTTTTTTTTATCTTTTAGGAGAATGAAGGTTAAGGAATCTGAAGAACACTGGACAAGTGAGACAACTGAAGAAAAAGGACAAATCATCTGTCCCAGGAAAAAGAATAAAATGGCCTATTGGTATATCATCTACAAAATTTCATAAATCTTCCTAAATGTTTGTTTCTGCTCTTCTCTAAAGAAATTTAACACTATTGGTCTTCTTGTAGTCCCAGTTCAATTAAAATTTAAAGCTGACTTTGGAGTTGGAGAATGGCTCTCTCCTCCTTTAAACTCAAGCATGTTGTTAAAAGGAAAATGCAAGCTCCCTGTATCATGCCAGAAGAAAGAGCCATCTTCTGATATGAGACAGGAGAAAAACCAAATTAATTAAGGGACTATTCTATTACTAATCTCAATTCTTTGATTCTATTCTGATTCTTTAAACTTTTCTTAAAGTATGAATTTTATATCAAAATTTACAAGATATATATATATATATATATATATATATATACAAGATATATTCATATAATATTAATGGTCATATAGAGTAATAACTAATTCTAGAAAAAAGGCTTCAGTTAGCTGCCTATACATGTCTTTGTGTTCAAGTCTTTTATCAGTTTCCTGCAGGAAATCACGGCCAGGCCTAACATCAACTGAAGTCTCCAGGAAGAAGATGGGGCTCCACAACAACAGTAATTCCACATGGACAATAATAATATCACTAAGCTGACAAACATCATCTACAGATCAACTTTGGACTACAAAGTGCTTAGAGCAATTCTGAGATAGCTAGCTGAGATGATCCAGTTTCAAAGACTACTTGAATAAGGACTTGAGTTAAACCCTGAGCTTTGGCATTTAGCTCAAACTGGACAACAAAGGATATAGCTACCTTTCCTAGAATTTGACAATTAACCCAAAATTTTTCTTTTCAGAATAAAGACACCTTTGTCCATACCCAGCAGGAAGCAATTTTGAGAATATGATGCCCACATTCCCAAAGAGGCGGTGTGGGGTGGGTGGTTTTTGTTTTTTGTTTTTTGTTTTTCTTGTCTTTTAATAGGTTTGGGTCTGGGATAATTTTCATTGTTTAGGAGTATTGGTTACAAGTTGTTGTTAAGGGTTAGGAAAAAGGCTAAGCAAAGAAGATTAGATTTAAGGTTCTTGTTTAAAAAAAAAAGAAAGAGACAATTACTAGTTTTAAATATTTTACATTGGATTGGATTTTTTATAATGTATACAAATTATATATATTGAGATTGAGATTGTCAGAAAATGCTATACGTATATTTCTAATCTTGTTCAGGATATTGTACATATACCGTTCATTTAACAATGTAATGCAATTTGCCGATCCTTGAATGTTATTATTAACAACTATTAGGATATAAAGAAATGAAAGTTAGTAGTTAGACATTACAATAGAACTTGTAGTCATATCAGGTATGTTTTCAAGATTGAGCAGATATATTTTAGATAGACAGGTCATCTTCAAACCCTCCAGAGATCTACAGAATATGGCATTTAAAATGTTTCAATAACTTAGAAAATTTTTCTAAAAAGTTATGACTATGAGATATGTCAGCTCCAATCTACTTCAGAGAAAATATGGGCATTGAAATAACTGCATATGGAGTTAACTTTCATTGTGGCAAAAGTTAGCCACTGGACAACAAAGTATTCTCGAATCAACTGCTGACAAACTGGACAGACAGGATATGAAACAAAGGACTTATATTAGTTATATTTCTTATATTAGTTATAACTTTTTCCCTTTTTTCTTTTAATAAAAAGAAAAAAGGGGAAATATGGTGATATTTTATTTGTACTGAAATGTGATTTTTTTGTATGTTAATAAATAAAGTTGCCTGGGGGTCAGAACTAATAGCAAGCCATAGAGAAGCTGGGTGGTCGTGGCACACGCCTTTAATCCAGATCACATGACAGACAGATCTCTGTGTGTTCAAGGACACAGCCAGCATGGAGACACACACCTTTAATCTCAATACCAACCATAGAAGACCTGGAGGTCTGTATAGACAGGCAGTGACGAGGAGGTCATGTGGTTGGGTTTACAACCAATGAGAAGGCAAAACAGAAAGTCTATATAAAAGACAGACACACAGGAAGTAGGGGAAGGACAGCAGTGGCAGTGAAGGGTAAGAAAGGGTTTTTAGCTCTTAGCTATTGCTCTGATCTCTTGGCTTTTAACTCTGCGAGTGGCTCTGTATTTCTTATTTAATAAGACTGTTCATCTACAATGAACAAGGGGAGGATCATGCTTGTATTGGGAGGAGGAAATGAGAAAGAGCTGATCAAGAAGGCGACCTTCTGTGTAGCTCCCAGTCTGATGAGTGTGCCACCTGCTCTGCTCACACCTGCATTCTGCATTACCAGCCTCTGATATAAATCCTAGGTATGCTGCTTTGTTCTTACTGTGGATATTATGCACTAGTAGGCTGGAAAAAAGAGAGATCATTGATTTAAACTATATAATGCTATATGGTTGTCAGAAAGGTTCAATCTGAACTGTTTAATTGAAAACATTGTCATTTGTCCTATTACCTAGTTGTCAACTAAGAGAACAGATTGTTATAAATCTGCCCCCACCCCCGTCTCTTTTGAGACAGAAGTTCAGGCTAGCCCTGTACTGAGATCTGTGTACAGAGATCTGTATGTCTCAGCCTCCTGAGTACAGAGATTGTGGTGTGTGCTACCATACCCAGCTTTATACTTATATTTCAACCATTATCATCAGCAATGAAATTTTCCATTATGAAAGTTCTCTGGCAACTGAGACTAATGACTATACTTTGTGCTCTTTTATTTATTTTGGGCTACCAATTGTTAAATGCTTTAGTTTACAAAGATGCAGAAGAATCATTTTTGTGAGCTATAAGCAAATCATAGGCAAACTGTGATGGCAGCACTATGAAGAAACAATTATTTAGCGCTACATAAGAGATGGATTTCCTGAAGATTTCTTTCAATAGCAGCCAAATTTATTCTTATCAACTTTTATCCTGTTTATTGATAGATGTAAATCAAGGCTCTTGAATGAATTAACTTGTTTAAAGTAACAGGGACAGTAGGTTACTGAGCCCATATTGAAACCCAGAAACACACTTATGATGTATATGTAAGTGCACATACCCTAAGTAATAAATCACCTATTTGTGATTAGACACAAACATGTCGATTTAGTTTAAATTTTAGCTCATTTATGGGAGAAATAGTATCTCCAAAAATACTTATATGCTACGGTATTAATCCCAGATTATGACTGTGTTCAGAGATACGCTCTTTACAGATAATTCAGCTAAAGAGATTATTAGAATAGATCATAAACAAATGAGACTCACAGCCTTACACATGAGGGATATGAGCAAGACCTTCAGAAGAAAGATAACAAAGATACAAGGAGAAGGAGGTCGTCTGTGAGCCAAGGAGATAAACCTGGAATAGAGCCTTCTCTCAGTGCCCATACCCAGATCTCATATTCAGACTCCACACCAGTGTGGAGACAGATTTCTGATGTTTAAGCCAGCTAATCCAGCACATTTTGTTTGACAGTCTTATGCAATGCCCTCCCAACAAAGATTTGCTTTCAACTAAAATTATTTATATTAAGATTTTAAAATGGATTTAGTAGATTATAAAATAATAAAAGAAGAACAGAACACAAAGGAGGAGAATACGTTGGGGAAAGTCCTGGGTGAGTTGGGAGTGAAGGCAGAGGTGAAGATGATAAAAGTAATGGTATATTTGTACTTGTATGAAGTTCTCAAAGAATAAATGCAAACATTACAAAGAAACAGAAACTACTAGAATAGTTTGTGTGACTACTCTAAAGACGACCAAGGGTGGTTTTCTTTGAGAAGCCTGTGTTCATCTCTTTTGAGTGTCTCTCATTCTCTTAACCATTGTGCGTAAGCCTCTAAAAGTATCTTTAATAAAACTTCCAATTCTGATACATAAAAAGATTTTACTCTACTCAATGATGAGTTTTAAATTTATGCATTAACATCCATTCTAAAACAACAAATCAAATTAAGTAAGTATCTGTCATAATACTGCCCTGACAGTTCTATCCACTACTCGGAAGGGTCCTAGTCTATACAGGCTAACAGAGTCTTTGGCAGGCAGGCAATCAAAGAGTGAATAGCAGTAAGTAAAGTCAGTTTTTATTTTGACATTTTGTTGGAAGTCAGGAGGAGGGAAGTCTAAGATGTCCAAGTTCAAGCCAAAGTAGCTAACTTTGTGCAAATTCACAGCAGGTCTTCTAGCTGTAGTGAGGTGGCTGAGTGGCCAAGAAGCCATGGCAACAACTCACAGAGCCTCTTCTTGGGCTTCCTGTAGTGTTGTTCTCTGATGTTACCAGGGCTTGCTTTAAGGTACCAGGATGGCTTCAAATGGTTGAGACAGAATCCTAGAAACCTACCCTGCCTTTCAACTCACAAATCCATAGCTATCCTTTGTATTTGTTTGGTTGCTTCAAAAATGACAAGCATGCAAGGTTCTGTGTTAAAAGCAGAATTTTGTATTTTCAAATACTTTTTAAAATTGAAAGTAAACATTCTGAAACACAGAAATGATTTGGGTTATATTATACTCTAAATATGGGTTAACCACACAAAGGTATATAAACACACAGATAGTTATTGTAAATTACCATGGTGCACAAGAAAATAGACATATGGCAGGTGTCTACACTTTCTGAGCAACATCACACTCTTTTGAATTAATGGGCATTTAGTTTTTTAAAGTTCTCTAAAATCTTAATCTTTAGCAATGTTTTCTAAAGTCTAATATACTAGATGTGTGTGTGTGTGTGTGTGTGTGTGTGTGTGTGTGTGTGTGTGTATATGTGTGACCCAGTACTCCTCTGTAGCTGGAAGTTTTCCTGTGTCCTGCAAAACTTCCAGCTACACTTCTGTTTAGAGAAATGTCTTTTATAGAAATAACAAATGCAAGCAAAGTTGAAAAGGTTGCATTTGTTCTTTTAAGAAGTACTTTATAATGAGAACTTACTATTTTACAGACAAAGATGATTGGGGTAAAGGTATACTGTGGATTGTTAAATTTTGTAAAGGTTTTTTTTCAAAAACAGTTGTTGGGACATATGTAAATTGATAAATGTAATCCACCACACAAACAGACTGAAAGACAAAAACCACATTATCACCTGCATCTACTTTTATCCTTCATGATAAAAGTCCTGGAGAGACTAGGGACAAACGAGATATACTCAAAGTAATAAAGAAAATATGCAGCAAATCCACAGCTGACAGCAACCTAAAAAGAGAGAAACTCAAAGAATTTGCACTAAGATCAGAAAGACAAGGATGTCCACTCTCTCCACATCTACTCAATATAATATTTGATGTCTTAACTAGAGCAATAAGATAACTGAAGGAGATCTAGGGGATACAAATACGAAAAGAAGTCAAAGTATCTTTATTCACAGACAATATGAATATATACAAAAAAGACCCTAAAAATCATACAGAAAACATCACAGCTGACAAAATATCCATCAAAGTGAAAGAACTGTGTGATAAAAATTTTATCACACTAGGGAAAGAAACTGAAGAAGATATCACAAGATGGAAAAACTCCCCATGCTCATGGATTAACACAGTGAAACTGGCCATCCTAACAATCTTCAGATTCATGTAATCCCCATCAAAATTCTAACATAATTTTCCACAGAAATTAAATGGAAAATTTCCAGTTTATATAGGAACAAAAACAAAAACAAAAACAAAAACAAGGAGAGATTAAAAAAATCCTGAATAATAAAAGAACTGCTGGGTGTATCACCATCTCTAATCTCAAATTGTACTGCAGAGCTATAGTAATAAAAAGCATGGTATTGATATAAAAACAGACACACAAATCAAAACAGAACTGAAGACCCACACTCAAGTGTACATATTTATGGACACTGATATTGATAAAGAAGCAAGAAATACACACTAGAAAAAGACAGCTTCTTTTATACATGGCTCAGGTCAAACTGGATGACTGCATGTAGAAGAATCCAAATAGATTAATATTTATTATCCTGCATAAAACTTAACTCCAAAAAACCAAGGACTGCAATATAAGACCTAATACACTGAATTTGATGGAAGAGAAAGTGGGGAATAATTTTGAACTCATTAAATAGCACAGGCACTAAGAGCAACAACTAGTAAACGGGACTTATGGAAATGAAAAGCTTACGTATGGCAAAGAACATTATCATCATTTGGACAAAAGAGCAGGTTACAGAATGGGAAAAGATTTTTTTTTTTTTTAACCAACTACACATCCAATAGAGGGCTAATATCCAAAATATACAGAGAACTAAAAAGCCTGGATAACAAGAAAACAATTAAAAATAGGGTACAGATCTAAACAGAATTCTCAAAAGAGGAAACCCAAATGGCTGAGAAATACTTGTAGAAATGTTCAACATCTTTAGTCATCAGCAAAATGCAAATAAAACTACTTTGAGATTTCATATTACCCCACTAAGAATGGTCAAGATGAATAAAAAAAAAATGACACCTTATTCTGGCCAGGATGTAGAGAAAGGTTAACACTTATCTACTTCTAGTGATGGTGCAAACGTGAACAGTCACTATAGAAACCTAAAAAGTGTGGTATTTCCTCAGGAAGCTGGAAAGAGATCTTCCTGAAGATCCAGCTATACCACTCTCAGCCACATATCTAAAGAACTCTACATTATACTACAGAGACACTTGGTTATTCATGTTCATTGTTGCTCTATTTATAAGAGTCAGAAATTGAAAACAGCCTGGATGTTTGTCAATGGATGAACGGATAAAGAAAATGTGGTACCATTTACACAATGTAATATTACTCAGCTATTTAAAAACTAAAGTCAGAAAATTAACAGGCGAATGTATGAAGCTAGAAAAAATAATAGTGAATTAGGTAATCCAGCACCCCCCAAAACCCCAAATATGGCACCAACTTGCTTACATATGTATATTAACTGTTATGTCTTTGAAAGGCTACAATCCCTATAACCACAGAGAATACAGAATAAGGGATTCGTGGGGAAGGAAGTATCTCTCAAGAAAGGATAAAAAAAGAATAGATAGTTATAGATGGACGGGGTAGGGATGAGACTGGGAAAGGAGGGTTAAATGGAGTTGGGGAGGGAAGAGGAAGGTACTAGAAGGAGTACAGAGAAGATATCTAAAACTAAAGGCCCTTTAGAGATTTGTAAGGAGACCTACTCTACTAGAAGCTTCTTCAAATCTATACATATATGAAAAATATAAATAGAATCACCAAATAATGGGAGAGACACAGTTCCAATTGGACATTTCTTGCAATTAAGTGAAACCTCAAGTGCCAGGAGTGGATTACATCTAATTGAGCTGTTGGCCAAAGGAGCCCCATGGAAATCCCCAAACAACCCAGATATTGTCACAGCTATTAGTTCTTCTCCACAAACTGATCATAATGCCCTATTGCTGAAGACAATACTACATATCTCACTGAATACAGAAAAGCTGAGTTAGTGCCTAACTAGAACCTTCACCCCTATTAACTATGTCCATGGTACCAGAAGTTACTCTGCACACATTAGAGGCAGAAGGTCAACACTAACAAAGCTACAAACCTTCTGTCTACACTGGCGACCTGCCTACATGAAGAAGTGCAATAGTGGCACAAAAATCACAGGCATAACCAACCAACCACTCCTGGTTCTGATTCAGCCCATTCGATCAATGGAACCCATACCTGACACTCTTCTGGAGGCCAAGAACCTGAGATGAGGCCATGGACCTAGGGAAGACTAAATACTACTGTTCTGCTAAAAGAACATGACAATTCTATCATACTCATAGATCAGTGTCTTGCTCAGCCACCATCAGAGAAGTTTCCTCTTGTAGTAGATAACTGGACAATGTACAGAGTGTAAGAGACCTTGGAACACTCAATCCTAAATGGGATGCCTCTACCAATTCCCTCCCCTTGGTGCTTAGGGAACACTGCAGAAAAGGAGGTGGATAGACTGTAAGAGTCAGGTGGGGATGGAGAACACCAAGGAAATAAGGTCTTTCAGAAACAATATGGTTGACACACATAAAAACTCACAGAGACTGTGGCAGCATGCACAGAGACAGCACAGGTTCAAGGCAGATGGGTCCCAGCACTGACAGCAGAAGTGGACACAAGCCCCATCCCTGAACTATCAGCGATCTTCAATTGACAACTGATCACAAAGGAAATGTTAGTTTTCTCCAATGGAATCTCACTGCTTATGCAAATCTCATGTAAAGCAAGACCCCATGCCCAGCAGCAGATGGCTAATACAAAATGAACTCAATGGTATTTTTGGAAGTTCTTTGTTTCATATGATTTGTCTGGGCATTTTTTTAAATCTTACCTTTTGCTCATATATTATAGTTTCCAATTGTGTGTTTTTGTGGGACTTCTATACGAGCAAATGTGTGTGTCTCTGTGTCTATATGTGTTTCCTGTGCGTTTTCTTTGTCTTTCTGTTTTCTATTTGTTTTGTCCTATTTTATCATTTTTCGTTGTTGCCTGTTTGATTTTTAATGAGACAGAGATAGATAGATGATAGATAGATAGATAGATAGATAGATAGAAGGAAAGATAGAAAGACATACATACATACATACATACATACATACATACATACATACATACATATAAAGAGAGGAAGGGTATGGGTGGAGAGGCTTTGGGGGGAGTTCTGGGTAGGAAAACATGACCAGAATATATTGTATAAAAATCTATTTTCAATTAAAAAGAGAGAAACAGAACATTTCTTAGGGCTGAGTGTGATGAGAAAAGAGTATAAGCCTAATTCAAAGCTACCCTGGGCTACATAGTGAGATCTAAGTCAAAATAACAAATACACCTTTATTTTTAAGGAATAAAAGGAATATTGTAATGCTTACACTTATCTCTGAAAATTTTCACATATGCACACAAGTATCTTCTCATAAATATTCTTACATGCTAAAATGATGGGTCATGAAAAAATTAAAAGGTTTTCATGTGAATTACCTAACAGCCTTTCATGATGGTGGCACCAATTTGCATTCCAATAAATTCAGGAGTCAAATTTTTATTTCTGTGATTCCCCCATCACACTGTATAAACTACTGCAGTTTACAATCTCTTGTATATAGCTAGGCCACCATATAAAATTAAGATTTTTGTGCATCAAAAGGATGATATGAAGAGTAAAAGGACAATCCTCAAAATGAAAGAAAATATTTGCAAATTACATATCTTATAAAGGTTTTAACATCTAGAATTTGTAAGGAAAGAAATACCAATTTAAAAATGGGCAAAATAATTGAATCAACATTCCTTTAAAGAAGGGAAAAATAAATGGACAATTAGCATGTGAAAAGAAGCTCAATATCATTTGTGAAATATTATTCATTGAAGAAATGCAAATATAAACCACAATGAATGATCACTTTACATCTACTAAGATGGGTATATGGGCAAAATGATAGGGGGGTAACAAGTGTTGGCAGGAATATGGAGAAACTGAACCTTATATGTTCCTAGAGGGGATTCAAAATGGCACATGTGCTGAGGAAGACCTTTGGCAGTGTCTCAAAAAGTTAATAATCCTGCAGTGCTTGGCAATTAAGAGGGCCCTACAACGGCCACCATGCAGAGAAGGCTCTGCTCTATTGACACACTCCCCAAAGGCTCAGGGGCCCTGTGGAAGAGGGAGTGTGGGGGCCAGACTGAGAGCTGGTGCAGTGGATGACTCCAAGGACAGTGTCTTCTGGACTCAGCAGAGCATTTGCACATGTGAGTGCACAGCGGTTGTGAAAACATGCACAAAGTCCATGCAAGCTCAAGCCAGAGGAAATCCCAGCATGGAGGGGAGAGGTGGGCATGGAGTCCTAGCCCTAGTTGATGGGCTATCGGCATTCAACAATGCCAACTGCTGGGAGAAGGAGAGTCAGTTTCTGTAATGAAATGACCTCAGGTAGGTTGACCACACTCCAGGGCAGGCCCCAGACTCAAGACAATTTGGGAACATAGCCTGGACTGGATGGGGGTAAGAAAAAAATCGATTGAGAGAAAACAAAGGTGGGTGGGTAGAGAGATGGGGATGGATCTGGGAGGAGTTGGGGGCTGGGAATGAATATGAACAATACATTGAATGAAATTCTCAAAGAATAAAAATGTTATTAAAAGAAAATAAACAAGAAGTTAATAGAACCACCTGACTCAGCAATTTTATTCTTAGGTATTTACTCAGGAGAATTGAAAATCCAGATTCAATGGAGTCTCTAGTACAACTGTCCACAGCAATATTAGTCTCAGTAGACAGATACACAAATCACAGTATATTTATGCAGTGGAATATTGTCCAGTCATAAAAAAGAATAAATTCTGACAAATACTGCAACATATACAAGATGTGAAAACATGCCAAATGAGATAAGCCAGACATAGGGAACATTATATGAGTCTACTCATATAAACATCTGGAATACACAAATTCACAGAGACACAAAGCAGATGGCTGGGGTCTGGAGGAAAAGAGTTAGTGCACAGTGGCTACAGAGTCACAGCTCTGAACTGTGACTCAGAATTGGAATAGGAGGGCAGTCCAGCTGCACACTTTGAACATAATTCTCAGAAAATGGTTGCAATAGCAAATTTTACCAGACAAAATAGTTAATACTGAACTATCAGTTTCTATAATGAGGAAGAACTTACTAACTAGAGGCGTTAGGTTTGTGCTGATAAATCAGTCATGGAATCGAGGAACAAGGTCAGGGGTGAAGTTCGTCCCAGCTTCTATTTCTGACTCCACAGAGGCACCTCTCAAACAGGCACCAGAAAACAGAACAAGACAAGAAAATAACACATAAACAAAGTAATCACTTCAGAAACAAATTAGAAAAAAGAATAATGAAAAGAGACGGGAGAAACCATGAAAAGACCATGAATAAAAACCAAAATTGACTCAGAAAACAAAGTGCAAAGTAAAAGGAACACAGATGATCTCTGAAAATGCCCTGGCTACATCATCTGGAATATTGGTGAAGAAAAAGCATGGCGCCTGAGCCTGGTGAGTTGGCAGAAAGCCGTTCACCCCAGTGATACCACAGTGATGGAGTTTTAACAGAAGCTGTGCAGGGCTGCACCAGAAAATCAAAAGGCAAACAGATTTTTAAAAAATTGTTTTTGGATGCTGGGATCAAATCCAGGGCCTCTGTGTGATCTACCCCCAGCCCTGAACAGGAAGATTAGGAATTCATCAGAATGAAAGTGGAAAATTTGACAAAAAAATCAGCTTTGGGGAAAAGGTTGGAAAAGGGGCTTAAGTGCCCGTTGAGAAACAGTTCTGTAGAGTCAAGTGTGGACAGCAGGAAGAACAGTACCCTGGCCATCACTATTCAAACCATCAGGGAACTATTACAAGAACGATCCTAGAGGCACATCACAGCTTCAAACAAAGTAAAGGATAGCCTAAGGAACAAGCCAAAAGAAGCTCTTAGAATTAAGAGAGAATGAGGGCTGAGAACTGCAGCACGCCAGCTTCCAACCTCAGTAACCATCAGGTCTGGATCAGAATGGGTAGTCAGGGCAAGCAAGGCCCAGGGCGGTGCACACCTGAAGAAGGCGGAGAACCAACCCTTACATGCACCCCAGCACACTGGCTGGAAGTGCAAAGGTGGGGCGGGGGGTGGGGGGGGGTGGGGGCTCCAAGACAGCTGTGTGTCTGAAAGGGCTTTTGTGCTACTTCCTGTTCTTTCTAGGCCTTCCCAGGGAGTGACTGTCATCCTGGGGTTTGTGTTTGTGCAAAGCTCTCTGTGTTTGTAATAAAAGCTGGTACAGTAGTTTTCTGTGACTTGCATTTTTAATCTTATACTGTGTAAGGAACAGTGGGCACGTCTTTAATTAATAATAAAATAAGAGAAACAAGTGTTGAAGCCACAAATATATTGTAATGCCAACGCCAGGGACAAACAAAGGTAAGAACAAAATGAAGGTAGTGACAAGCTTTAATCCCTCCCACCCTCCCGTAGTAGATCCATCCTTTAAATTCTTTAGGCAGAGAACGGAAGGCTAAAACCCCCAAACAAGCCCCTCCTCTCTCTCTGTTCTCTGATCTTCCTCTGTAGGGTAAGCCCCTCAGCTTGACAGCCTGGGGAGGCCCAGAGTGGTGGCGGGGGCAGACAGCAGGGCTCCTCGAACAGGAAATGGGGTAGAGGAGTACAGGGGTGTAAGACACGATCCCCCACAGTGGGGAAAATCAAAATGGAGCCCTGGTGCCAGAGTAAAGCACACTGGTGGCCCTGGGAAAGGAGACCCCGTTGCCCCCACATCCTCCCTCCGGGAGGTATCACTGCTTGGCCAACTGCCCATCTGGCTCCGGTTAGAAAACCACACTTGGACCAGATCCTTCTGCAGCCGGAGCCGCCCAGCAATATAGCTGATTTGCTGGGGCGTGGGCTCTGGACACTGCAAGAACAGTTTCTCCAGATTGCTCCCAATGCGTCTCTCTCTGCTAGCACGTCTCCGCTTCCGGGCCTGCTGCAGGATCATCTCCATTCTGCATATGCCCAGAAGGTTCTTCTCATCTACTTCCTCTAGCCACATTTTCAGCAGGGGTCGCAGCTTCCACATGTTGGCAAGGCTGAGCTGCTGGGCCTCGAAACGGCATATGGTCGTCTGGCTGAGAACCTTCCCAAACATAACTCCTACAGCGAACCCCACATCGGCCTGTGAGTACCCTAGGGTCATCCTCTTCTGTCTCAGCTCCTTGGCCAGCTGCTCCATCTCCTTCTGTATGGCTGAAACGTCCTCTGGCAGTGCCAAATTTGGCATGTACCTCAGGGCGATGTAGCGTCCTGGGCAGGCATCCTCAGAGGAACTCTGGGACCAGGCCCTTGCCTCACCCACTCTGTAAGGTGCTATCCCGCCTCGGAACTCATAAGGTGAGGGACCCAGAGGCACTCCCCACACCTCAGGGCCTGGGCAGATGCTTGGTCCGATACCTGGCCGCACCATTAACCTGCCTGTGGCTGCTTGGCTGCTCAACCAGGTTGGGGTATCAACTCGCATGGGCACTGGCCCTTCCAGGCCACCACCACTATTGCCTGGGAGTGGGTAGACGTTTGAAGACCTGCGCCCGGCCATGGGGTGGACAGCACCCCTAGCAAGAGTCTGGTAGGAACTGATGGCTCTCGAGGCTTCTGAACAGCCACCAGCCTCGCCCTCGAGCCCCGCCCCCCAGTGGGCGGAGACAGCAGTGCAGGTAGGAGACAGGATCAAGTGTTTGGAAGCTGGGGCTTAGAGACTCTGGTAAGTGAGTTCTCAGGGCTGAAACACTGAGCCTCTTGTCCTGACAGTTGCTTTTAACTCCTAACTTGGTACAAATCTGGGGCTTTGCACCTCCATGCAGTCAGGTCCCTTGGTCACTTAGATCCTACTTATCCTTGAATGGGACCCAAGCCTTGACTTGAGTTCTCAGAAACTCTGATGTCCTTTTCTTCTCATGCCCTCCAAACCGCCATCTTGGCCTCACAAATACTAATTAGCCACCTATATTTCAGGCCTTGCTGACAGGATCGGTTCATTCATTGACCTCTGCATCGCTACGGTCTGGATGTCGAAGTTCCTCCTGTGAATACCCTCAGCCCCTGTAGCTGAATTAGGCATACACGCTTCAGTTTCTAACTCGGGTCTGTTTGCTGCTCAGATTCGAACCTACACTCGCACCACGCCACTGCTCTCTACTCCCTCACTCCTACCAGTCCTGCAAAGGTGCGTTCTAACTCTGCTTCCGGTTCCAAGCTTTCTCACTTCATAGACAATAGACTGTCATCTTGCTTTCCCTCTGGAGACAGGCTTCTGGGCTTACCTGAGCTGCAGCTGGCCACTGAGACTGCTGCTTGTACTATCTGACTCAACACCATCTCTTCTGTCCCTGGCCCCTCTCCCACCAGAGATACAAAGGTCTCAACTGGGCTTTCGACCATGCCCCTAACTCAGGCACTCTAGGCCCCAAGTGAGGAAAACAAGGAAAGAAAGGAGAAGAAAAATCTAACAAGTCCACAGCTTCCAAAGAAGAAAAAGAGTACCTTGGCTGGAAGATCTCAGCCTCATGCCCTTTAATTTTTAAGCCAACCACAATACAGCTCCTCTCTACCCATGTCTACTGAAGTTTGCCTTCTTGAGGTCACTGAGAGCCTTCCAAGTATCAAATCCAATAGCACTGTAAAAATCCACATTCCACTAATGTTTTCTGCACTGTCTGGCAAGATAAATATAGTTTGATCCTTCTTAAAAAGGTATATGGAAGTATCAGTCAACTTTTTCCTGACTAGTTTTCCTTGACTTCCACATCTGTATTTCTGCTGTCCCAAATTAAGTTAGTCTTACGCTTTTCCTTCAGAGGCCACAGGGCTCACCAATGACATGATCATAACTCAGACACCCAAATGTAAACTTCAGAGCTGTTCTTCAACTTTGTGATATTGACAAGGCATAAGACACCGGATAGCAGCCTTGTGAAACATGGGAACTTGCTGTCTCTGCCATGATTCTTCCCCTTACCTATTTAATTTAGATCACAGGATCTCTCAGGCACTACAATAATAACTGGCTTGTAGTTGGTTTCTTCTGCTTCTCTTTCAGGTTCATCTTTCATACTACTGCTATAGATAACTTTCTAAAAGCAAACCCAAACCAATTCAAATCTGAAATAACCAAAGAAAACCTACTGACATGACTTTACTCTTCAAATGTCTCCAAAGCCGGCCCTCTTCTCTCAGCTGACAATGAGGACTATTCACAGAACTTTACACTACTCGGTCCATTCACTATATCCTCTCTCCATTCTTATTAGCTCGTGGTCTAGGAGACCTGAATATGTTTGTCCCCTGTGTGCCCTGTTCATGTCGCTCCTCCTACCCAACAGTTTTCCTGCTTCTCAGTCTCAGTATTGTTTAGGAGTCTGCTTAGATAGTCTCATTAGAAAAGAATATCCCTGATCACTCTCTGCAAACTTTAGCCCTGGCTCTCTCCATTTTACTTTGGCCTTAGTATACACTGCTATCTAGTACATATTTGTCTATGTATCCACTGTCTGTTTCTTTACTGCTATGTCTACAGGGGCTACTACAGTATCTGGCACACATAAGGTAATCAGCGACTAAAGAAGTATGCTGTACCTCCTGCTACCTGTAAGACTCAGGATAGATATCCCCTCATGGAGACCCTTCCCCAGACAGAAAAGAGGTCTCTATTGCTTTGGTAGTACTCCTCTCATAGTTAATCAAGTTTTTACTTCACTTTTGGAGTAGACATCAACAATTCTTTTATGTCTCCATCTCTTCACTTTAAGAGCATTAATGTGACAGTAAGTCTGGAACATGAGAAAACCCTGACTAATATAATGTATGATAAATTTTTGCTGAATGTCGACTTTTATGATGTTGATCATAAAGTAATGCTAATGTAACATTAAGAAGCCTGACCTCAGGATGCTCTCATCTTTCCTCTCTTATATTACAATAAGGGACATATAACCCTCTCAAGATGAGGGGAGCACCGTGAGACTAAATGAGACTCAACACTACAGACTGTAGGATTGTAGATGTTGGTTTAAGAGAAAATGGCCCCCAAAGGGATGGCCTTCCAGGAGGAGTGGCTCTGTTGGAGTGGGCGTGGCCTCGTTGGAGGAAGTGTGTCACTGTGGGGGTGGGCTTGCAGGTCTCAGATATGCTTACACTACACCCAGTGTCTCACACCATTTCCTATTGTCTGCGAGTCAAGATGCAGGACTCTCACCTCCTCTTCCAGCACCATGTCTGCCTGGACACCATGTTCCACCATGATAATGATGGTCTAATACCTCTGAAAATGTAAGCCACCCGAATTAAATATATATTTTTTTTATTTATAAGAGTTGCTGTTGTCATGGTGTCTTTTCACAATAGTAGAAAGCTTAATCAAGACAGAAGATATGCCCTTGAAGTTGTTTATCAGCAAATTAATTGCTATATCTGCAGGCTGAGTATCTGATTTATTTGAAGTCTATCAGTTTCTACTAGAATAAGTCTGGGCTAACAGTAGGATGCTTGTCTCACTCACTGCTGCTCCCCAGCACCCGCAGTACAAAGAGAAGAGATGTTTATTTATTCATTTACTTTGTGGTGCTAGGAGAAGAAATGTCAACTTACTGTTAAATAAATGAACCTCTGTAACATCAGTGCTGAAAAGACTTCCAATTTGCTGGAATTGGATGACAGTCTCTGAAATCCAGCTTATGAGGTAAAGAATTTCACTGAGGAATAGTTGTGCTGATGTCTATTCTTCCCACATATACGTGTATGCCCCCTTCCACCCAACTCACAAAGCAACCAGTGTCTGCCAAGGTGTATCACAAAGAGAGATAAAGGAGACATGGCAATTATACATTAAGGTTTGCATAGAAAAAAACCTCACTTGCACAAGAGAACCAGAGAGAAAAGATTCATTAGTTGTTTAAAAACAATAGTTGAATAGAAACATTTTAGTGAATTGGAAAAAAAAAAACAAAAAAACAAAAAAAAAACCCGACAAGTTCAAATGAATTTGAACTAAGCTTTATTGTATTAAACGAATTAAAACAAAGTGGCTAAAAACAATATACTTAAAGTGAGGCTATATTAACTTGATGAGTTTTAAAATTAACTTAGCTGTTCTCAATTACTCAGTTAGACCTCATTTGCCAATATGCATATCTCCCAGTTTGTGCATATGGGGGTAGGGGCACTACAAAGTGAACTGAACTCATAGAGCTAAGGGAACCTTGGTATCTCTTTAAAAGTACATTTAATGCTTTATGGAAGTAGTATGCTCAGAGGACATAAGAAGTAGTGTATTTGGTTGGCATAACAGAGGCCAGAGGAAGCAACTATGTGTTGCCTGGACCCAAGAGCTTCAAAGGCTGCACTATCAACTTCACCAAATATGAGGACTCTTCTTGAGTGATGAGATTATGATGTAAGAATCAGGCCATGCTTATCCATGGGAATTACAGGAAGGCATAAGAAGCATGAGGCCTCAGGCTCTCAGGTGTTTGTTATGTGAATGAGGGAAAAGACAGACCTGCCAGAAGAACAGGAAACTTACCCAAGGGGAAGTTACACACTTTCTATTATTAGCATCCTTGGAACTAAGGATAGTGCTCTGAAAAAGGTGTTTTAAGTGGAAATGCAAATGCACTAAGTATGAGGACTTGTATTCTTGAGTTTTCTTTGAGTTTCTTATTCTGAAAAGGCAAATAAAACTACCAGGATCCATTGGTTAAAAATCGGGAAATGGTGGAAGAAGATTTGGTAATAAATAACCTTGTAGGATGTAGCTCATCTTTTGGGGAGGTCTTGCCCATGTATTTCCCTCCCATCTGGAATTTCAGATATGTTTGCTACCTTAAACAATTAGCTTGAGTTCATGTGGGAGATATGGAACTTCCCTGGGATTGTGATACAGTTTAATTTGTATGTATATGCCAAGCAATGTGTTAAGGCCTTCATGAGCGATCCACACTGTTCAACAAAATACCAACTACTCATGAGGCTGACTATCATTAATTTAATGTCATACTGTTGGTCAGTTATTTCATTGCCTCACAAGGTGATGATTTTATTTTTCTAAATGCACCTTTTGAAAGTGCGTCGAGCTTCAGGTAGAAGGGGCTTACTCGAGAGTGCACTGAATGAGGGGCTGGAGGGATGGCTCACTGGTTAAAAGCACGTGGTGTTTTTGCAGGGAACTGACCAGGACTGGTTCCCAGTGCCCATATGGAGGTTTACAACTATCCATAATTCCAGTTCCAGGGGATCCAAAGTCCTATTCTGGCCTTTGAGGGAAGTAGGCATGCACATAGTGCACAGACAAGCACACAGGTAAAACACCCCATCAGATGAAAGGAGAAGGAGCTCTGTGACAGGTAACAGGAAGGAGGGCAAGAACGGGGGAGAACACAGCTTTGGGTGCAGGTAATAGGGCTAGAGTACACTGTATGAATCTATGAAAATCAAAGAAACCAGTTATTTTGTGTAAGTGGTATAGACCAATAAAAGTAGAGTATATGGGAAGCCCTAGTTTTTTAGTACTATCACAAATAAACCAATCTTTTTTGAATCCAGTTAAATTATCAGTCAAGAATTATGTGAAAGCAGGACAGAAAAAAAAAGCAAAGTAGACTGGGCTGTGCTGGTCTTTTTCTTTCTTTCACTCTGCAGTATTAGGTGAGTTAGCACTGGTAAGACACCAGGGTGTTTAGGCACTTTCTCTTAGAAAGGCAGATGCAGGACCACAGGACCCAGAATGACCAAGGAACAATATAAAAAGCAACCACAGGACAAAAGATTCACAGACTAGTCACAGAAAAGTCTTCTAGATCTAAAAAAGTAAAGTTAAGATTGTAGAAAACGCTAGTGATTACGTATTATAAAGATAGGTTCCTTGTATCTTATAAGAAGTGAATTAATACAACAGTACAAAAAATTAGTTCACTGAAGACAACCTCAAAATGCATCACAATGACAACACAGCCAGTTCTGTCTCTGAGTTTTAAGTGTTCAACTGTATATAGCAAAATAGGATGGAGAAAATAAGTTATGAATTTAAAAAAATTAATATAGTATTATGAGTGTGAAAGTTGTTACCACATAGAAAAGCCTAGTCAGAGCACTGCAGGGACTAACTAGCTTCACATCTTGTTCGCTGAGATAACCTTCACAGCAGGTAACACACAGTAGTGTTTGCTACAACACACAGTAGGTAATACTGCATTGTAGGTAACAGTGTTCTGCATTAGGATGATGGAATGAGATCATGTGTGGCCAAGCACTGGGCTGAGCTCTGGGAGTTCTTCTGAAGAAAGGGAAGAGGGATTGTAAAGCTGCGGCTGTGTGTGTGTGTGTGTGTGTGTGTGTGTGTGTGTGTGTGTGTGTGTCTGTGGCAAGACCACAACAGAGGAACCCACAGAGACAGCTGACCTGAGTTCATGGGAGCACATGGACTCTGGACCAACAGTTAAGGAGCCTGCCTGGGATGGACCTAGGCCCTTTGCATGTGAGTGATAGCTGTGTAGCTTGGTCTGTTTGTAAGGCCCCTAGCAGTGAGATCTGGACCTGTCCCTGGCACTTAGCTGGCTTCTGGGAACCTGTTCCCCATGCTAGATTACCTTGCCCAGCCTTTATACAGGGGGAGCTCAGTCCTACCTCAATTTGATGTGCCATGCTATGTTCAAGCCCATGGGAGGCCTGCCCCTTTCTGAGTGGAGACAGAGGATGAGTGGATGGGGAGGGAGCTGGAAGAAAGAAGTGAGGGGAAACTGTGGTCAGCATGTAAAATAAAGAAAAACATGCTAACAGAGCAAACAAAGATCATGGGTAGAAGGATAGCTCTCTGAATACTAACCACAACACAGGCTTTACCCATAAAACAGTGCAGAGCAAACCTGGACTGTAGTGGTGGTTTGAACAAAGGGGTATTAACTTTGTGTTAGGATGACAGACCTTTATGGTCACATTTTCATCATTGTTGCTGCTGTTGTTTTTGTTATACTTTTTCTTAGTATTATTGATCTTGGAACTCACTGTGCAGACCAGGCTGGCCTCAACACACAGACATCCATATGCCTCTACCTCTCAAGTGCCAGGATGAAAGGTGTGCACCACCATGCCTGACTTCTTTTATTATTTTTAACTTTGCTGTCATACACTTGCTGAGTATAAGTTAATACTCATGTCACAAATATGAAACTATGTAGTCAGAGACCACATAGGGATTTAGAGTATTCAGAAAAATGCATTTCATTTCATTTTGTAAATCTGGGTATTCATGAGACATGAATTTCTTGTGCTAGAAAATAATATTAAGAGTAAAAACCCTACAGCCTTTATCAGAAGCCTCAGCAAATTTTAGTTATATGTAGAGCAGGTGGAGCAGTTAGCTGAATGGGGCTAGCAACAAGGCCTCAAGGGACACGTCGGACAGACTCCCAGCAGTGACAAAGTCTAAAGACTCTTGTTATGACAAACATGACTCGCAAGGTTTGCTCCCATTAGAGAAAAGCTTCAGGGATGCACTGGTGTTGGCGGAGTCCTGTCTTCTATATGCAAATGACTGCTGAGTCCGCCTCCAAGCAGGAGACACACACTAAAGGCAAGTTTCCAATTTACTGCATGGTAAAAACACAACAGAAATGGTAGGCAGTGAGGGATGGGAGCTGAAATGCAGCATATGACATGGGCTCAGAGATGAGAATGAGAAGTGGGACAGAATTCCTGTTTAAACCCGATAAACCCAAAGGTGCTGGGGAATTATTTTTGAGAATTTAAAATTAACTGACTTTAGTAATATTACCTGTGCAAGTGAATGTCCTTGAAATCTTGTCAAGAAACTTTATGAATGGAAGCAAGTGGAGCAGAGTCGTCCATGCATTCGTTAAAAAATGAACTCTAATTTTGATGACATTAAATATAATTAGGACCACAGAATTCAGGGGGTAGAAAGAATTTACCTAAATCTGTACATTAAAACTTCTTTTACCATTGAACTTGATAAAGCTTTAATCAGAGCACATTCCTAATTCTAGCAATTAGAAAGCTGAGGTAGCAGGATTATGAGTTCAAAGCCAACCTGGACTATGCCATAAGACTCTATCAAATAAAACATACACTACTGCCACCACACAAAACAAACTAACAAACATAGCTGCACATGAACACAAACCCACAAAAACTGAATAGAAAAACAAAAGCATTTTATCAGCTTATCAAACTGAAACCTCTTCCAGAGTCACCCAATTTTGAGTCTAAAAGAAGACAAGCCACAAAGTCAGTCTCTCTTGAGTCATGTCAAAATCAGACTGTCTACAGTCCACTGATTGAGCTCCCAACAACCTGCTCTTCAGTCTTTGTATATAGAAAACATAAATAGTTGAAAACCATGTCTTCTAAAAGACTCTGAACTCTGGAAAACAATTCCATCAAACCTATTGGGACTAGAAAACGAGAAACAACACTTCTACCACCACCATTGATTCTCAGTACTATTAAATATTTAATTCTAGATCCACTTGGTGGAGAGTGCAAAGGGTATGCAGTGTAAGTATGTGGCATTCACATGCTTCATCGTGGCATCAGTGGCAAGCCTGTTAACCTGCCAAGTTCCAGCTAAAACTTGATGTTTCACTTGTGTAACATTTTTCTGTAATAATTTAAATTCAAGAAAGATATTGTTCTGTGTGGTGGTTTGAAAGAAAATGGAGCCCACGGCGAGTGGCACTATGAAGAGGTATGGCCTTGTATGTCACTCTGGGGTTGGGCTTTGAGGTCTCTTTTGTATGTTTTCCTCAGAGTGACAGTGGACTTCCTACAAAGTATAGGACTCTCAGCTATTCCTCCAGCACCACATCCACCCGCATGCCATGCTCCCCATAAGATGATGATGGACTGAACCTCTGAAAGTGTAAGAGAACCACCTCAATTAGATGTTTATTTTATAAGAGTTGCCGTGGTCATGGTGTCTCTTCACAGCAACAGAAACCCTAAGACATCCTGTTATGATTGTCAGAAGTGTAGAGGAAATACAACCAAACTATCGCACTTGAATTTGTTGTAAGGATGATTTTAAAGGAAGACAAAATATTAAAGAATAGACTAGCTTTCAGGGACTGCATGAGCAGGAAAAAGAACCAAAGAGACAGCCTTGGTGTAGGACTTAAGGAGAGACTCAGACTCTGGAGAAATCAAATAGAATACTGAAGAACAGTCAAATAAAGAGTTGAAAATTGTACTTCTGTAGGTGGTGATCAGGATGGAATCAGAATTAGGACAGAGGCTACATACACATAGTAACATCCAGCTAAGCCCAATCATCATCAGAGAGGCTTCCTCCAGCAGCTGATGGGAGTAGATGCAGAGACCCACAGCCAAACATTAAGTGGAGCTCAGAGAACACTGTAGAAGAAGGAGAGGAAGGACTGTAGGAGCCAGAGGGGTCAAGGACATCCAGGAGAACAAGACCCACAAGATCAACTAAGCAGGACTCACCAAGACTGAAGCAGCAATCACAGAGCCTTCATGGGTCTGTGCTAGGTCCTCTGCATATCTGTTGTTGTTGTTTAGCTTTGGGTTTATGGGGGACCCCTGACAGTTGGAGAGGGGGTGTCTCTGCCTTCTTTGCCTGTTCCCCCCCCCCCCCAATGAGCTGCTTCTTCCAGCTTTGACATGAGTGTTTATGCCTAGTCTTATTGCATCTTGTTATACCATGTTTGGTTGATATCCTTGGGAAATGAAGGAGCAGTGGATCTGGGGGACAGGGCAGGTGGTGGGGCTTGGAGGGGGGCTTAGAGGAGTAGAGGGAGGGGAGGCTGTGGTCAGAATGTATTTTTGAGAGAAGAATAAATTTAAAAAATTAACAAGCAGGGAAGAGCAGGGTAGACAGTAATAAGAGGTTTCTCGGTCGGCATCCAGAGGACACTCACCCTCCTCACTTCCCTATTTAGGCATACTTTAATCAGGACTGGTTTATTTCCCCCAAGAAACCCTGGCTCTCCACCTTCCCTAGCACATGGTAGAATAAAGTTTTATCTCCATTGAGGAGGAAGGCATCTTGTGAGTTTTGCCAATTAAATAAGAACAAAGGTGGGAAAGGAGGTGAATCAGGTGCCGTGGAGGAGTTGGAAGACAACTGACTGGCAGTGCAAGGCGGGGGGAAGAGCCAACCTGGAATGAAATGAGACAAGTCTAAACAGCTGGGATGAGAAGACTTGATGGCTCTACGGTGAGGAAACGACTGGCAACCTGAGGACCCTCTGTGCCAGGGAGTTCACCTTCTTCCTTGCCACCTCCGTATTGACACCCGTGTATACCAAGGGGGCATGGTCCTTTGGAAGGAAAGAAGACTCCAGAGAATGAAGTGTGAATCTCTGCTCATCTGGAATTTGCTGTGCTGTGTCTGTCTCCTCGCTGATCCAAAGTTGTCTTCTGTCCTGGGGCTTTCTAGGGCAAGACTCTGCTCTCAATGGAGTGTTAGAAAGTATATGTGCTTTGTACCTATGTGTGCTGTGACATGTGCATATATGTAAGAAATGTGTTATATAAGTTATGCCTTAGTTTATTATTGCTATAATCAATAAATTGTAACATACAGTAGCTTAAAATAAAATACACTTATTCCTCTCTCATGTCAAAAAAAAAAATGGCAAGGCTCTTCTATTAGTTTGGAAGTAGGTACATGTTCAGAAGATATACTAATTTCTTAATGTGGCAGAGTACTACTTAGTAAGAGTACTATTCCAAAAATTATTTCTATAGTCTTTTATAAATTAAGAAATTCTGTGTGTTGTATGTGTGTGCATGTGCTCCTGTGTATGTGTGCATATATGTGTGTTTTTGCCTACTTATGCAGGTGCAGGCCAGAGGTCAATGTTGGTTGTCTTTCTCAACTGCTTGCACTTTATGTTTTTATTTTTTTATTTTTTGAGCTGAGGATCAAACCCAGGGCCTTGTGCTTGTTAGGCAAGCGCTCCACCACTGAACTAAATCCCCAACGCCGCACTTTATTATTTTTAAGACAGGATTCTCATCAAACCTTGAGTCTGCAACAGAGCTAGAGCGGCTGGCAAGCAAGCTCTAGGAATGTGCCTGTCCCCATGCCCCCACTGCTAGGATTGGAGATGTACTGCCTTGCCCAACTTCCATGTGGACACTGGGGGTCTGAACACAGCACTCTTGCTTCTCTGACAACCATTTTACCAACTGAGCTACTTCTCAAGCCTAAGAAACTGAAATTATACAAAACAACTAGATTCAGCTAAGATTGTGCCATATGGCTATCAAAGCTTGTATAAACTAGCTGGTATATGTTTACTCCACTCACCAGCACAACATTTTGAATAGCTGGGGTGAGATATGTACAGTTGAAGGAGATATTAGCAGATACTTTGGATAGAAATACTAGTGCAAATCTCAAAGACTCTTTCCACATCAATGTTCACACATACAATCTTAAGTCACTGATCAAATTATCTCTCAAAGTTTATAAATAGAAGTAATTTCCTTTTGGAAAGAATGTATTTTAAGAAATGTGATGAAATAAAAACTAAAAATTATATTCCTGCTTTCAACATGTTGATAACCAACTTTGAATATCTTAGGATTGTATAAGTAGAAAATATTTGTACTATGTATAGTGACTAATGTTCACTTGGGATTTTCATTTTAGTATTAAGGATTATTGATTTTAGATATTCTGAATTACCCCTAGAAAGTGATGCTGATTCTCTGAAGAAGCACACTTTGGGAGTATTTTCTCCAGCGGGCAGATTGATCACTGTGACTTGCTATTTGTCTCTTACCAGGCAGTGAAGCAGGATGAGAAACGTGCACTTAGGAAGAAACAAATTCGGGACTGTGGGAAACCCAGGCCACAGTCCCAGAGAAACGAAAAGCATGAGGACCGAGGAAAACAGCACAGCCTGGGCAGAGAAGACAGGCATGTAGGCTGGGCCATGGTGTGTTTATGGGCTGGCAGGATTAAGAATTTCTAGATGGGAGACTGAAAGCCAAGGCCAATTTAACCTTTCTGACAATCATAACTAATTTTAAAGGACATATAAAAACTCATATTATTCAGCTATTTGTCCAAAAGCATTCTAAAGATAATTGGTTTTGACAATTTTAATCTATAAAAAGGAGATTTTTAGTAAAAGGAAAGTCGCCACCTTTATAAATGCCAACTCTTTTGCAGGCCTTTTCATAAATTGTTTTAGGAAGTTGTGAAACAACAGCAACAAATGTGGTGGCTATGTAAAGATTATTTTTAAAAAGTGAGAGTTCTGGAGTGAGACTACTTATATGATCAAAATCAGAGGGTACCAAACCTGACTGTATAGATGACAAACATATTTAGGTAGGTTTCTTAAGCTTATTCTCTTCAATGATTTTCTCAGATTCTAGTTATTTCTAATGAATGATTCATTAAAAACAGAATTCTTGAGGGTCAACTCAGAACACTCGTGCCTTCCATTCACTGTAATTATAATGTAGCAGAGGACAATGGACACGAAAGCCAACTGATGAGTAAAAGCCACCAGGCCAGTTCCACCGCAGCAGCAACAACTGTCTGAAAACTGCTATTAGGTGACAGAATGTCACCTAACCGATTAGAATACATCCTTTGACTGGAAGGAGGCAGGCTGAAATGCTTCAGCCATGTGCACAGTCAAAACTGATACAATATCACATATGCAAGGAGGCTTTGAATTTTAAGATGCTTACAAGACACAGTATAGATTTTCAATTACCTAATTAACTAGAAATGTGTCTAAAAACATAACAGACAACTTGACTTGACTGAACATTTTGGGTGATACCACTTTCCAGAGGCAATTACTGCTGATTTTTCATGCTATCTTTAGAAAGGAAGTGATTATTTACTAATAAAAGAGGTGAACTCTCAAGTGTCATTTCCAGCAATACAGTGAAGGGAATATTTAGCAAATATTCAGTACAAACAATTAGTATGGTCTACTGGTGTGAAGAAAAATTAGGGTTACAGTAGCAGGCTGTCATCAATTCAGATTTACCCGTAACTGCTAACATTGCACTTTGTGTTCATGCATCTTGGCAGTCAGGTACATTTTTATCAATGGCGCCACTTCTACCTGAAGAGTATGTAGACGATGATGTTGTAACTAGAGAAGGCTTTCTCCCGGGTGCCTGGCACTACAGGTACAATCATGCTGGGCTTGGATCCTTCAGGTTAGGTAGCAGAATCTGCCCACCTCTGAATGCTTTGTGACCAGAGCATAGGCTGCTTCAGGAACAGTGGCCAAACTGTAATAATTTTTTGGTAACCATGACCTTTGACTGCCATGAATTTCAGAAAATTGGTAAAGCAGGTCTGAGGGAAAAAGTTCATATTTTCTAGGACTCAGAAGGAAAGGTACCTGAGAGAAACTTTGTCATTTCAGAGCTTACGTCCAGGAAGGGATGTCTGAGTAAGAAGCACCTCTGCGGCAGTGGGAGGGAAGGCAAGTCTAAGAGGAACGCCTGGGAATGCCAGTCACCTTCTCAGCTGGCCATCCTGGCCGCCCACCAAACATTCATATTCTCTCTTTTACACAGGCCCGTCTTCCTGTTTCATATTTCCTCCTTTCACTAAAGAAGGCTATATGCTTTCTATCTACCTTGTTCATTTTTCATCCTCCTCCTCAGAATGGAAGTTCTGTGTGGGGCCTCCATCTGTTGTAATCCAGTAGCAGAGGCAGTGTGTCTGAATGAACACACCAGGGCCATATGAGTGTGCCGAGAAGGCTTTGGAGAGGGGTGCAAACACAGCAGCCTTTAACCAGCTGCAGCCCCGGCAGAACTAAGTGTGGCAGAATATCCTGTCAGCACTGCACTGGCAGAGGCCTGCTGTGCCAGAATCCTAAGTCAGAAGACAGCAATGCTTGCCAACACAGCCTCGGTTCAAACATTTACAGCTTCCTGCCCTCTCACCCGGAAAATGGTAAGAAAATCTGCCTCGTACACAGTAAAGTTCACTACTCACTATTTTACTGGTCTGAAACATACACTATATAAGATAGTATCTCATTTCAACTTTACCTCTACTTCATGTCTCTTCCAGCATTTATTGTCTTTAGATCTCTATGTCCTTGGAACATTTTATCCAACTATTCCTTTTTCCTTTCTTTCTTTTTTTCTTTTTCTTTCTTTCTTTTTTTTTGTGTGTGTGGTTTTTTTCGAGACAGGGTTTCTTTGTGTAGTTTTGGTGCCTGTCCTGGCTCTTGCTATGTAGACCAGGCTGGCCTTGAACTCACAGAGATCCACCTGGCTCTGCTTCCCAAGTGCTGGAATTAAAGGCGTGTGCCACTGCCACCCACCATCAACTATTCCTTTTTCATACTTTCTGTCTTTCCAAGGGTGTAGTTTCCGTGTAAGATTGTGTGAACCTATCAACACAGGGAAGCACAGGGAAACATGAATAAATACACTTTTCATAAATATAAGTAGTGGCAGGGAAATGAAGGGAGAATAGTTTTTTAAATGGCTTTTCACTCCTATAGGATGAAATAATCAACAATAGCTTTAAAACAAATGAAAACCTTCAAAATTAAAAAATGCTTAATAAGAATACAAATAATCAACCATGTGAACCATGTGGACTATAAAGCCTATTAGTCAATCATCTTATTCTCTGAGAAACAGTGCACCTAACTGATTTTAATTTAGTGTGACACTAAATTAAAAGTAGGAACTCAGTCATTTGATATGGAGTTAAGAATGAGGTAGTTTATTGCTACCTCTTCCCTCCATCCATCAAACCCAGGCCTCACTAAGGAGTGTGGATCCTTTCTGGGGGTATCTCCTGTCTGTCTTCCACATTCCCTTTGTCACGACTACAACTTATATTATCACACCCAAACACCTGCTTTTCCATCAGCCTTGCTGGGCCTTCTAGCTACTTGTTCTTTTCTTAAAAAAATTATCATTTAAAAGTGTGTGTGTGTGTGTGTGTGTGTGTCTGTCTGTCTGTCTGCATCTGTGTGTCTATCTGTGACTCTCTGTGTGTCTGTCTGAATGTCTCTGTGGTGATATATTGTGGAACCCAACATACTGTATACACTAATAAACTTATCTGGGAATCAGAGGGCAAAGACAGCCACTAGATTAGACATAGAGGTCAGGCAGTGATGGCACACACCTTTAATCCTAGCATTCTGGAGGCAGAGATCCATCTGGATCTCTGTGAGTTCAAGGGCACATTGGGAACAGAGCCTTTAATTCCAGCACTTGAGATCACATGCCTTTGCTACCAAGTACTTGGGAAGTACACACACCTTTATTCCCAGCACTAGGAAGGAAGGGCAAAGAAAGGTATAGAAGGTGTGAGTAAACAGGAAGTCTCTCTCTGGAGGCTGAGGAGTTGGTAAGATGAGGTGGCTGTGGCTTGTTCTGTTTCTCTGATCTTTCAGTATTCACCCCAATATCTGGCTCCAGGTTTTTTTTATTATTATTATTAATAAGACCTTTTAAGATTCGTATTACCTCTCTCTCTCTCTCTCTCTCTCTCTCTCTCTCTCTCTCTCTCTCTCGGCGTGTGTGTGTGTGTGTGTGTGTGTGTGTGTGTGTGTGTGTGTCTCGCACACCACAGTGTAGATACCCAAGGAGAACAGATGCATTGCATCTCCCTGGAACTGGAGTCACAGGTGGTTGTGAACTACCCAAAACCAATACAGGTGCTGGAAACTGAACTAAGGTCCTCTGCTAGAGCAGCACATGTTCTTTATTTTTCCTGTATTCATGAAGTTTGCTAAGATGTCCTCACAAACGTGTATATTACTTAAACGTTTTGATCATATCTGCTCCTGTCGCCAAGCCATCTCACTATCCCTTTATCTTCTTTGTATGCATTCCCTGAGTAGTACCTTTTGTTAACGAGTTAATACTGAGAGGAGTCACTGCCTTTGATGAAACACTGTTTTTCTTTTGTTAGGAGGTCAAATGAGAGGTGTTAGGGATGCCAGCCCCAACACCTCTCACTGATGCCACATGATGCTAAAGGCAACTTCAAAGGAAGAATGCATCTGATTGCAGAAGGGCCAGGAGGGTTTTCTTTTTGTTTCAACTCAAGGGAAAAGACAGTCAAGGGACTGTTAACTGCTCTGTTTCCAGCTCGAGGACAGTACCCAGAAACAGCTATTTAATATTTGAAGACCATATGGATGTATACTGCTGAGTATATATAAAATCTCCTTTTGTTTTTGAGCAAGACTGTTGCTAACCTGCCGAGGCTATCTAAGGCTATCCTAGAATTAGGGATCCCAGCCTAGCCTTGAACTCATGTTAGTCCTGTTGCCACACTTGGCAGGAAATCTCCTGAATTTGTTGGACTCAACCCCATAAGAACATTCCACAGAGTACCAAGTTCTGCTCTATGGAAAAAAAAAAAAAAAAGAACTGGTCAGAAAATGGCTGGATAATTTAGATGACAGTGCAAACTTAAGTAAGAAAAAATAAAACATGTTTTTAATGGTCAGCAAAATTTAACAGGGTAGCGGTGAGGAAAGAAGCAGAGGCAGAAGCATGATTTTCAATGAGCTCTTAAATGTCTTTCCATAAGAACTGCCCTGCAAGCCCAAAAGATGAGCCTCATAAGGCTTTACTCTAAATATGCATATTATGGTGTTGCTGCATAGGGTATAGTGACCATAGTTGATACTGAAATCTGTAATATTAACTACCTCTTTCTACAGAGTGAATCACACCCCACACAATACTCATTTATCATTTCAGTTTCTGTAGGTCAGAAATCTGAACATGGCTTAGTTGAATGACCTTGCATAGGGTCTCTCACAAAAATCAACCTAGGGCTGCAGTTAACTCAGGGCTCAATTTGGGAAGAATCCTCTTTCAAGGTCATTCACATGGCTGTTGGCAGACATCAAGTCCTCATTGGCCTTTTTCCAGAGACACCAGTTCCTTCCCATGCCAGTCTCTCCACAGAGCAGCTTGTAGCACAGCAGCTGGTTTTCATCAGAGTGAGCAGGAATAGACAAGGGGAGCCTGAGGTCTGCCAGCACTCCATGGCCTTACCATGTTCCCTATTGTCCCTCACCAGCAGGCTTGATAGAACAGTGGAATGACCTTTTGAAAATTCAGTCATGATGCCTGCTAGGTGAAGCACCCGGGGGAGCTGAAACAGTGTCCTCAAAGCCAGTGTTACTATACAAAGCCATTCACTTTTGATCTAGGAATGAAGGAACAGAAGTGGGATGAACCTCTCTAACCGTTACACCTAATGATCTACTAATAAGACAGCTGCTTCCCACTGCTGACTCCAGGCCCTCCTGCTCTAAGGTACTGGTTCCACAAGAAGGAGTATTTCATTGGTGCCACAATAAGGATGCCACAGGAATGAAAATGGAAACCACCATCTTTCCACTTCAGTCTCTTGATGCTCCTGAAACAACAGGAAATGAATGCTGCTACTCCAGATGACAGATCCTCATTGCCAGGTGAAACTGAGCTGCTCTGACACGTGGGTAAGGAAAAATTTATCTGTGTGGTGTTAGAAGGGGAATGGCCCCCGCAAGCTCATATATACACTTGGTTCCCAGTTGGTGGAACTGTTTGGGAAGGATCAGGAGGTGTGTCACTAGAAGTGAGCTTTGAAGTTTCAAAAGACTGGCACCATTCTCTCTCTCTCTCTCTCTCTCTCTCTCTCTCTCTCTCTCTCTCTGCCTTCTTCCTCAGTATCAAGATGTAAGATCTTAGCTGTTCCTGCTACCATGCCTCTGCTCCACCATCATGGACTCTAACCCTCTGAAAGTGTAAGCCACAAATAAGCACTTTCTTTTAGAAGTGGCTTTGATCATTAAGTTTTATCACAGGAATGGAAAAGTAAGGCAATCAGCAATGCTGAAATTCTCTAGACTGCCTGTTAGTACCTCCTGTAATTATATTAAATAGGAGATTATAAAACTCTAACTCAGGCAGGGCTGTGTATGGTCCAGACCTTCCAGGAACAAATGGGTGGGTCATTTCACTAGATGAAGAATCTTATCCAGCTGAAAGTCAAGGGAATACTGAATTCATAGTAGAAGGTAGCTATAAATACCAACTATAATTACATGAACAGTTTCAAAAATTAAGAAACTAATAATATTTCTTATTTTTATATTTATGGATATATAACACATATATACATATGTCTGTATGTGGACCCCAGGCTAGAATTCACTACTCCTACTTGAGGACTGACCAAGTCTGGTCTTGAATTTGTGGTAAATCCTCCTATCTAAGTCAAGTGTTAGAATTATAGATGTGAGTCATCATGCATGACTAGACTATGTATTAAAGAGGTACATATGAGTATAAAGCTATAAATTTGACTAGGCTGAACTATATTTTTCAAAATTCTTTTTCCTATGGTTATTATTAAGAAGGTACACAGGGAGAGTGTATGTGTGTGTGTGTGTGTGTGTGTGTGTGTGTGTGTGTGTGTGTTTGGAGGTGGGACTAAGTCAGGGATTTGTAAGCTGCAGAGTAGTAGCCATTCCCTGCATACATACATGGATACTTCTCTTTCTCTTTTGGATCATCTTGTGATATAAAGCAGTAGCTAGGACTGCTTTTGTTCTTTCTTCCCTTGGATTTTCCTTCAGCATCTCTGACAACTGGAGCAAGTGTGTGTTCACTGAAGTCCATGGTAAAGCACATAGAATTCTACAGGGCATGTGTACCATGGGCAACAGAGGCAATGTGAAGGGAAATAGGTCCATCTTTGTGGACTCTAGCTCTGGCTTCAGAGTTTTAGTACATCCTGTTCTTTTCTACTTTACACCTAACTTCTGTAACTGTCTGTTCTGGGTACTAAAGTCCCAGAATCAAATGCAAATTATTGTCCTTGTAAAGCCTGTTTAACTAGCTCTAGTCAAATACTAGTAAAGGAAAAAAAAAATCCTGTCATCTATATGGATAAAGTAATAGGTCTTCATTCTCTGTTTTTTAGAGTTCTGAATTCAAATGCTCACTACAACTTATTTGTAACCCCAAAATCAACACTAGGACACTTCTGTAGTCATTTACATACAACACAGAGTTACAAAAATTTGAATCATCATTCATATGTTTCAACAAGACCCAACTCTGCCTTCTTGTTTCAGTTTCAATATTGTAAAGAAATGGGTTCTTCATGGACTACTTAGTGTCAGATTTTTCACATTTTTGTGTTTTGACTTCACTATCTCAAATGATCCCCCAAATACAGTGCTGTGGTACTGTCTAATTAATATTCCTTAGTTTGAGAAAATTTTGACACACCTTATGGAGAAATGTATGTAAGCCTTGCACAGGCATGCATTATGGTGCTGTTGGGCATGAATTTGAATGTAATGAGTCAACAATACACATGATATGATGTGTGTTTAAGTAGAAATACATATCAAAGAAGGAACTGGTGTTTATCTGGTTGATGGAAAGACAACAAGGGGCTCACAGGAAACTACCTCTGCATTTCCCCAGGAGGACTGAGTCAACACTGGCTGACTCTGTGCTCTCTCAGCATAAAGCACAATGAGCCACAAAAATAGGATGTATAACATACATATACCAAATATATCACGGTATAGGGACCTCACAGTAGTTTTATTTCTCTTAAGGACTAAACCTTCACTGACAAGCTGAAAAAATTTAGCTGTGCTAACAGTGAGGCTCAATTAAAGTGTATGTGTTATGATAATGATATTTAGCTATAAACGGCACTTTGTCACCTAGAATTTGAACTAGTCACCAAACGGTTACCTTCACACAATAAACATGTTTACTTGGTGATTAGCTGTCATCTATGACTAAGACATGGAATAGTCTGTGTTCCAAATCCCTGCTCTTTTTCCAGCATTCACAACCACAGCAAGTCAACTGTTGTCACTAGTTCTAACTCTGGGTTATCACAAAAATTACTGGGAGCTGCAAAAGCAATAATCAGAAAGCAATGCCAAATGTAATACCACTTTCTTTACCTAGGCACTCAGATACAAACTCTTTAGGCAAGAAATGGATGCCATCTTAACACATACCAGAGTCCAGCTGCTTCTGGATGTATCACTGTTTTCCTTCCTTGATATCAATAGGCAGAATACATGTAACTTTATTATCTCTGAACATCTTCAAATCCATTTTGGCTCTGTTCCTTTAGAGCTGTTTCTTTTGTTTAGGATACCACCTTGCACAAATTCCTACATACAAATCCTACCTTACACACAAGGTCCACCTAAAATCTTTGCATGAAAGTAAATGTTTCTCTAGACTGTATGATTACTATAGGATTGGTGCTTGGAGACAAACATATTTCTGAGGTTCTATATGGCTATTGAGTTCTTGTCTTTTAGGCACAGAATCATTTCCCTATGCTATATTATTCTTGAAGTGTTTCACCCAGTCATCTTACTGAGTCTGTTGATAAGCATTTTAAGCTACTTAAACAAGACACATATGATATGAATAATCTGAGACAGAACAATCTATTTAATTCACAAAACAGAGTTCCTATCTCCGCAGCATGCTTTTGGACTTTAGAGCATGCTCCCCACTTTCATCAGACATGTACCTGCAGAGACTCGGGGACAGTCAGGAAGCATGGACTCCACCGATGTGTCCAATGGTTCTGAGCTGGAGACCCAGTTGCAACAGTTCTATAGTGTAACAGATCAATGTTGATTACATATGATTGAAAGGAAAACCACATTTTTAGGTTAAAGAGACAAATTTATCCTATAAATCAAATCACTAGAAGGGTATTTATTTTCCATCAATTTAAAATTATTTTCTTACATAAACTGTCACTAATTATTAATGACTATGGAAAAATTTACCTTCTCTAATTCAGCTAATAATCTGTGTTGATGCAAAGACACATAACCAGTAAAGTATAATCTGATATATTTTTTAAGAAAAGTTAGATGTGAGGGGAAGAAAGCCTCAAATTTGGCCCATACTCCCTTTTAATTTTTACTCTGACCCACATCAATGAAGGGTATATCAAAATTATACACAAAACAGCCTAGAGAACTGTAGCCATGTCTGAGGACACAAAACTTTAATATTAATGCTCACTCTCTCAGATAATGATGATTTGCAACTCAGATAAATGAAATAACTTTCTATTTCTTTTATAAACTTAAATATACAGATCTAAATTCTGGTTTAAAAGATGTGATTATCTGGTTTTAAAAATATTCAGAACACAGATATACACACACAAAGAATTTCCACAGACAGATTCTATTTTACAAGAAGCCCTCCCATCAATCATGTTGGAGAAATGGGTGACTGCTACCCTGGTAAACAGTGTGTATTGTGCATTTTAGATGCTTGCTGCCTTGGCTGTGCACCATGGAATCCATTCTCACTGAGGACGGGTCCTTGACTGGTAGATCAAGTGTCTTATTGTATTTCCTTAATTCATTCTGTCTGGAAGAAGATGTCAGCTGTGTTGCAGTGAGGAGAAAATTTCAAAGGCCCCAGTCCCCACCAATAAAGGCCGAGGAATGGCTTTTGAATAGATTTGTCAAGGCAACCCTACTGTTCTGGGACCAGAGAGAGCAGGGATAACATAAAGGAAGGGTTTGCTGTATGAGATTACAGACTGAAGCTCACAAAGCATGGCAGATTTTTGTAAGAAACAGTGGATCAATGAAACTATTGAACTGTGTTGGGAAAAAAAAAACCATGAAAACAAACACATCTAGTAATGTTCTTAAATGTTTTCACTCCTTTTATATTTAAAACAGATAAAATATTAGTATTTTTCATGTATGACAAAAGCTTGATGATTTGAAATGGATATATGTTCTATAATGTGCATTTCTAATCTTAATTAGCAGCTGAATGTAAAATTACACAATGTAAGAGAAGTAGAAATTATAAAAGAAATAGGGTTTTTAGAAGATTTTCGTACATTTGAAATAAGCAAAATTAATATTATCATTGATAGAATACCACATTAGAGAATTCTAGATAATGCAGAAGATTAGCACACAATTAGCCAGCTTTTATATACAATGTGACACTCGCTTGTAAGAAATAAGTATTCTCTAAAGCAGTGTCAAGATATGTAAATGGATGATTTGTTTTATCATTCATCACAGCCCCTAATAAATTCAAAAATCATGACTTCTATAGGTACTAAAAATAGGCTCCCAATGATACAGGGAGATAGCTTCAATGAAGAATGACTTCCTCTTTCTCTCCCCATTTCTTAAACAATTCAGTCTTTTCAATGCTAGCAATTAGCACTACCAACAGACAGGCAGCGATTAGGTATATATTTTAATTATTATTCATTTTACTAGTACCTCCAAATCTGATGAAAGTTGGCTATTACCCAGGCGATATGCCAGTCTTAATACTGATCACCTGCATCTCATACATGCAGAACTGGGCCTTACACAATTTTCTAGTATTAATAAAAGTGACTGCACATTATAATCTGTAGATAGTCATTTCTTTTAAACTCATTTTGACTTTTAAAAGCTGAACCAAATAAACTTCTTGTCCATTTTAAAAGAAAACAGATCACCCTTGGCTCAAATACTGAAACAAAAATACAGGTTATCATTTTATGATTCTGAAATTTTAGTTCCATCTCAGCATATGTTGAAAGCTTTCATCTTTCCTGAAAAATCAGGGACAAGTGAAGTGGCCTATGGTTAAAAGTGAAGATACCAGATGTCTTGTGTAACAAACAAGTACACAGGATTGGAAAGGATGGAAAACAAGCTGGAAGGGTATGTGTGCGTGCGTGCGTGCGTGCATGTGTGTGTGTGTGTGTGTGTGTGTGTGTGTGTGTGTAATTCTTCATGTGGCATTTTAGTTCCACTAAGGAAAGTACAGAGAAAGCATGTTAAAAATTTTTGCTATATAAAAAGTAAAATAAAATGACACAAACTTTGAAATATATAAACAAATATGTACAGAGATTATCATGGAATTTACCTGCTTAAACCTCATCTTCTCACATGCACCTCCTGAGATGTGTTTCTATTGTTTAAAAATTTCTTTCCAAATTGTTCTACTGTTTATCTCTCCCTCTCCTTAATTCCCCAATTGGCCTCTATTCCAGCTCTTCAGAGGATGGGGTATCCTGGGTACCCACAAACTAGAAAAATTACCTGAATTTCAGACATAGTAATGTTATTAGCCTCCACGGTCTTATTCTCTGATGCATGGAGTAGTCAAGAAGGTGAGTTAGAGCAGAGGCACCCTTTGCTACATAAAGACCCACGCAGCAGGTGAGTTAGAGCAGAGGCACCCTCAGTGCTGCATAGAGACCCATGCAGCAGGTGAGTTAGTGCAGAGGCACCCTCAGTGCTGCATAGAGACCCATGCAAGGTGAGTTAGAGCAGAGGCACCCTCAGTGCTGCACAGAGACCCATGCAGCAGGTGAGTTATAGCAGAGGCACCCTCAGTGCTGCATAGAGACCCATGCAGCAGGTGAGTTAGAGCAGAGGCACCCTCAGTGCTGCACAGAGACCCACGCAGCAGGTGAGTTAGAGCAGAGGCACCCTCAGTGCTGCATAGAGACCCATGCAGCAGGTGAGTTAGCGCAGAGGCACCCTCAGTGCTGCATAGAGACCCATGCAAGGTGAGTTAGAGCAGAGGCACCCTCAGTGCTGCATAGAGACCCATGGAGCAGGTGAGTTAGAGCAGAGGCACCCTATGCTGCATACAGACCCATGCAGCAGGTGAGTTAGAGCAGAGGTACCCTCAGTGCTGCATAGAGACCCATGCAGCAGGTGAGTTAGAGCAGAGGTACCCTCAGTGCTGCATAGAGACCCATGCAGCAGGTGAGTTAGAGCAGAGGCACCCTCAGTGCTGCATAGAGACCCATGCAAGGTGAGTTAGAGCAGAGGCACCCTCAGTGCTGCATAGAGACCCATGGAGCAGGTGAGTTAGAGCAGAGGCACCCTATGCTGCATAGAGACCCATGCAGCAGGTGAGTTATAGCAGAGGCACCCTCAGTGCTGCATAGAGACCCATGCAGCAGGTGAGTTAGAGCAGAGGTACCCTCAGTGCTGCATAGAGACCCATGCAGCAGGTGAGTTAGAGCAGAGGCACCCTCAGTGCTGCACAGAGACCCATGGAGCACCCTAAGTAAAGACAGGAGTCCTTGACCAGAGGCAAGAAACTAGTATCTCTGTGTCCACAGAAAAAATGAAGGCAATATAATGAATGTTTACTAAAGTTAAGTGTTTCAATGTAAAAGCTTTCTTATGCCGAGATTATGACCTTGCAGATTTTTGTGGTTATAAATTTTCCTTTGTAAAATCTATACCTTGGGGACCAGTCACAGGAACGGGAAGTATCTAATGGCTACAGTACTGAGTGACATGCTTTGACTTGTGCAAAGGTGGATGACATTTGAGTAGACGTGGAATTAAGTTTTGTTTTATCTTGTTTAGTTTTTAATTTCATTTCTTGTGCGTGCATGTGCCCATGTGTTCTCGCTTTCCACTGTGGAGTCTGCTGATTGAAGTCAGCTTGTTAAGTTTGTACAGAAAGCGCTTTTATCCACTGATCCATCTTGTCATGATATGGATTTTGAAGTTTAAATAAATTAATGTGTGTATGTGTATACCATGTGTGTGCAGGTTTCCAGAAGCCTGCACTAGATATACTGGATGAAGCTGGAACTATAGCTAGTTGTGAGCTGCTTTTAGGGGCTGAGTCATCTCTCCATCCCAATACAGAGGTGCAGGTGAAGAGGGCACATACAGTAAGACTTGGCTGTGTATGTGTGACTGTGATCAAAATATGTTGTGTGAAATTCTCAAATAATTAATAAGATGTTATTAAAAAGACTGTAAAATGTGGTATGTTATATCTAAAAAGAAAAAAAATAAGAGCTAACTCGGTGCAAGATATTCAGGAAGCTTGCTTTACTGGTTCATTCAGGCTTTCACTCATATGTATTACACTTGCATGCATTGTAAATAATTATGGCCTTAAAGGCTGATCTTTAATGTGAAGTTCTTGTACCTTAAACATGATTGTGTATCATTGACCAGGTTATGTTTCTAGGGCCTAGTGGTGTGGTTTGAAATGAAACAGCCTCCCAAAAAGAGTGGCATTATTCAGAGGTGTGGCCCTATTGTCACTATGCTCAAGCTACTCCTAGTACCTCAGACCACTTCCTATTAATATAAGGCTCTCAGATCCTTCTCCAGCACCATGTCTACCTGTACAACATGCTCCCCGCAATGATGATAATGACTAAACCTCTGAAACTGTAAGGCTCCACCTCAATTAAATGTTTTCCTTATAAGGTGTCTCCTCACAGCAACAGAAACCCTAACTAAGCCAGGCCTACACTCAGAATTGAAGGTGTCAGGATGGGTGCATGATCATTGTGTAGAACTGTATTTCTGGTTTGGCCACAGACTTTCAGGTCAGGGGCATGTCGCACACTCATCATCAACAGTACAAGGACCTTACTAGAGAAGTTCCATTAAGGGCCCCTCCAGCACTTTTGACCCTTCCTCACGTCTTAGCATCCACACTTGGTCTTTCATCTGAGAAAGGTTCTGTTCAAGGGACTGCTAAAGTGGTCTTCTTTGATCCTTCTTTAAGAGAAAATGGTATTTTAAAATTAAATAATATACAAGTATAACTTCTAGTCTGTTGTCTGCTAAAGGTTTGAAATATTTAAGAGCTTCATAGTAAAACTGCTTAATATAAATAACTTTATCACATTAATTTGTGGCGTATGAAACAAAGGAAACCATGACTTTACCAGTCTTTACTGTAATAGGAGAACTAAGCAATCGCTAGCACTGTTTTACCTCCACATTGAAGGCAGCATTTGGTAAAATAATGAAGTTAATCAACATGATAAAAACACAGAGGCACTCTCTTCTAGAGCTAGACATGTTTATTTGGAGGAAGGATATTTTCCAAATATTTTAACCTTTTTGTGTGTAGGTTTATGTAAGAACATGTGTGTGTGTGTGTGTGTGCGCGCGCGCGTGTTTCCGTGCACATGTGTAAGAGTGTGTGAGCACTTGTCCCTTAGATTGACTTTCATAAAGAACTTCTAATGGGAAAAGGATGCACAGGAGTAAGTAATTACTGATGTATATAGTCACTACTGATATAGTACCAGGAGACTAACGTCAAATTTTTGTAACATCAGCAAAGTAAATGTAAACAGAATGGAATTTTCAGCTGGACATCTGTAATAGGATCAATAGACTGAATAACAAACTGAAGATTTTAAAAAAGGCAGGGGCCATGTTGGGTAGATCCTTGTTAGTTTTCAGACTCAGCAGGGTCATGCAATAAACAGCTTCCCTAGATGGAGGTGGGCCATGGCCAGCTCAAGCATCTCTAATAATCTCCATTCAGCTTTTTATTGCTTCTACCCCAACTGGCAGTATTGAGCCAATCAATTTCATTGTGGCACATCCTGATCACATTTCCAGAAGGAAAGGACAAGACTGGATTACATGAAACTTCTTTCTGGTAATTAAGTAGCTGCAATACTAAACAGCCAGAAAAATTAACCAGTAGGGAATATGAATCGTAACATCAAAGGCCCTTTCCAGCTAAAATTCTAATGCATACTGTATACATACATAATGTTCTATTCAGTAGTGGGCAGAATGGATGCTTTCAAAAAGTTTTGTTCTTCTAAAACATTTCTTTTATTATTTTAACTGTATCTAGACCTTTTATTCTATCTCAATATTCTGTCTCTAGAGAATGTAGGGTGGGATGTAATATAAGTTGGTAGGGACTCCAGACACAAAGCCTCATGTCCATTCATCTCAGCACTGAACAAAACCATGCCTCACCTCTCTCATCCATTCTCGGATGGTCTTGCCAGCTTCTTGATGCCACACATTGTGAACAGAGTCTGTCAATGCCACAGCAGTCACCTTACTTTTGACATCTGCTTCTCGTTGAATCATCTGTTTTAAAAGAGAAAATTAAAACATAGACTCTAATTTTTCTTCCTGATACAGGCAGCTTAGTCATAGATAATACTATATTAAAAATAAAAAGAGACATGCATCTTTGGCTCAAAGTTACTCTTTTCTATTTGAATACATATCCTATTCTTGTCCATGGATATGAAAAGGCCAACATTTTCTTTCAAAAAGCTAATACCACTTAAGTCTTGGAAGGACATAGCTCTATTATTTTCCATGTGGCTTGACAATTCAAGGATTAAAGGGATCACAGGGGATCCCTGAGGGTTTCTTTTATCAATTTCTTCCATCACTTCCTACTTCAGGGCTTCAGGGAAGTCGGCACCTGGGGCTCACTCTCAGCTCCCCAGGACTGGCTTCTTCTCATTTTTAATCGGTGGCACTGGTGAAGAAATTTAACTGGCCTGCTCTTTACCTTGGCCCTACAATTCCTTGGTGATTTTGATGCTCCCCTCAAAACTATTCTCTTTCAGTCTATTGATACTATTTTGCTTTTTGGCATGTTTTGTTATGTTGGCAAACTATTACATTTTTAACTTCTCCCTACACAATGTTATATTTATGAAATTTACTATCTTCTGGAAAGAAGGAATTGCCTGGTTTTAGACACTGACTACTTCATCAGTGGCCAGCCAGATAAGAAAATGGAAAAGTAAAAATTGTATATCAAATGAAGCAAAATCTATTTCAATCTGTGAATACTGGACTGCCTGATGTGGCATATTAAAACGTAAGAAAACATAACAAAAATTAGAGCTCATGTTCTGTTGCAATGCTGTACTTCCTACTGGCACTCCCACACTGACGAAAAAGGGCAGTTACTGCTTCTCCATCATTTGCTGCTAATTCACATGAATTGTCCATCCAAAACATAATAGTGTACTTTAACAAAACAGAGAACTGTGAACGGTAAAGAGAGCTCATGCAGAGAACGCTGTAAGCCACAAGTCCAAACAGACTACTCTCTCCCATGCTCTGAACTAATCATCTGAAAATCAATCCTCCCTCAGATTAACCTCTGCATTACATACCTATTAATGAAAATTACATAAAAGCATCTTTACCTCAGAAGCATTTTTGCACCTAAAACTTTTGGTTTTTTGTTTTGTTAACAAGATACTAAAATTGATATTCATATGCAATACCATAGTCTCACAGAAAAACACCCCCTGAATTAGCAGGGTCTTAAAGGCTTAAATCATATAACAATCCAGTTAAATACTTCATTATTAATTACTAACAAGTATGCTACCTTCTTTAATTTTTCACTGGATCACTATTGGCACTAGAATATAAAACAGTGCATCCATATCAGATAATTAAAGAAAAATCACACAATAGTGAATACATCTGGCTAAGGATGAAATTTCATGTCCTTACTCTCATTTCCTAAACACGAAAACACAAAGAGAGCTAAAGCAATTGATAAGGTTACATTTAAGAACATCCTTTTCTGGTATGCTCAAAAGTTTTGACCTGGGTTTTATTGTGGTTGTTGATACCATATGCAGATTTACTTAAGGTATTATCTGAAGACCCTAAATCTCAACAGTCATTTGTAAAATGAAATAAAACTAAGTAATGAACAGGCTAAGGACTTGGTGCAAATGCTAGATGTCTGTGGATTGAAATTCTACAAACTGGAATGTTGCAGAATTGTTAGGTGAATGACCTGAAAACACCCATCAGGCAGACACTTTACATACCTGATGTGCTCATGTGCAGCTCTTCTTTTCATCCTATTATAGCCCCAACTGTATGTGACACAGCCATACAGTTCTATAAAACTCTGCTTTGCAGTTTAAAAATCAATCTGATATTCACATTTAGAAATGTAGAATGGTCTAATTCCCAAAGATCTTAAAGAGAAATTCACATATGAACCCTATGTCAAAGAATCCCAAATATTTGATTCCTTAGATGGTATAGAATCAGTCTGTTCCCTTCTGTCTCAACATGGCTGCAACCCAATTCAGCAGTGATGGACTCCATGTGGCTGCAATTGTGTCCAAAGGCAGCATTTCTGTTGGTACTGCTGGCCTGGCTTCAGCCTCCCTCCCCGCTTCAGTGCCCAACACTATGTGAGCTGGGAAAACACTGAAGTAGAGTGGAGACTACTCTCTAGGAGACTACATCAGAGATGTTTAAGAACTCACAAATCTTAGAAAGAATACAGTAAAACAAAGGATGGGTGGAACACAGCTGGATAGGAAAATAAATTATAGATTATCACTTATAACATAGTAATGTATTGGGAAGTCTAGAAACCTGAAAAGGAAATAGACACACCACTGAAGTTCTACATGCCCATCTAAGATGGAAATACTGGTATTTAATTAAAGTCCATACATGTGGACACTGTAATTTTATGCTCATGTGAGTACTTTTCTGGGGAGTGATCCTTAGCTTTCATGAGATTCTCAATGGGTCTGTTAGTCTCTAAAAATGGCAAGGCTCTGCAATCACAGTCTCCACATATTCTTGAATGAACTATGGGTTACTTACTAAGTGACCCCCTAGGACAATCACATTTAAGATCCATTTAACATCTACAACCAGTCTTTTGGAAAGAAACAATACTAACCATTTCAGGTTGTATCAACTTCACTCAACAGAAGTGATAAAGATTATGATAATTCATAGAATTAACATCCTGAAGTTCCATGGCTTAATTCTTATGCACTTCCATGTCCTCAGACAGCTCCAGAGAGGATGGGGAGGGAGCACAGAAATGACAGATACGTGTACAGTGAAAAGCTGAGCTATGAAGGAAGGCTTAGCTAATCTTGGCAGGAGTAGTCTCTGCAGCAGAGCAGTCTCCAGCCACAAATATCTGAGGAGAGAAAGCCACAGTGGACATATTCTACACACACTATCAACATTTTCACTCAGACTAGAGGAAGGCTTTGCTGATCTCTAATGGGTCTGAGGAACATGTCAACAACACACATCCATTCAGGAGTTCACACATTCAGGGCTTCCTCTACTCCCTACAATGAATGGTAACCTTACAATCAATATTTTTATGTGTATAATATTTATATCTGAAAACTATCCAATAAATATTAAAGCAAATAATATATTCATTAGTAAGGATTGTTATTTTATTCATAAATACTACTTAAGTTTATGTTAAACATGCTGTTTCCCCTAAAATGATAATAAAACAGCCTGAGACCTGTTAAGAAAATGGTCACAGCAACAACCCACAACTCCAGAGAAGCTAGCTAACAAGGAAAATCCAAAGAGAGACCCATAGAGCACCCTGGAAAGGGGAAATAGATGAGATCTCCATGAATAAACTGGGGTTGAGAGGTGGGCAATGGAGGGCAGGGGATGAGGATGAGAACATAAGGGAGTGGGACGGTCCAGCTGGAACAGGGGTGGACAGGGAGTGCAATGAAAGAGACACCATGGTAGAGAGACATCATGGGGATAGAGAAACCCGGTGCCAGAGAAGTTGCCAGGAATCCCCAAGTATGACCCCAGCTTGGACTAGAAATAGTGGAGCAGGTGCCTGATCTGAACTGGCTTGCCCCAGTGATCAGATCGGTGAATACCCTAACTGTCATTACAGAGCTTTTCTCCAATGACTGATGGAGGCAGATGCAAAGATTCACAGCCAAACACTAGACAGAGCTCCAGGAGTCCTGTAGGAGAGAGAGAAGAGGGATTCTATGAGCAAGTGCATTAGGATCATGATGAGGAAACCTGCAGAGACGACCAAACCTAACTAGTGGGAACTCATGAAAGTTGGATCAATGGCTGTGGAGCCTGCATGGGACTGGACTAGGACCTTTGCATGGTGAGACAATTGTGTAGCTTGATTTGCTTGGGGGTCCCTGGCAGTAGGATGAGAATCCATCCCTGGTGCATGAGCGGGCCTTTTGGAGCCCATTACCTATGATGGGACACTTCATGTAGACTTGAGGCAGGGGGAAGGGCTTGCACCTGCCTCTACTGGATATTCCTCCTCATGGGAGGCCATGCCTTCTTGTGTGTGTGGGGAGAAGGGGGCAGGTTGAGAGGGGAGGCTCAGGGGAGGGAGGAGGGAAGACCAATCTTTGATTGGTGTGTAAAATGAATGAAAAAAATTTCTTAATTAAAAAGAAGAGGGTCATAGGACTCATAGGTATTAAGATAAGACAACTGTGGCCTGATTGAAGATGTGCACTGTCGCATGCATACATACACACACATATACAAATACATATATGTGTGTATGCATAGATATTACAATGGATACTTTTCAGCAAATTATGATGTTATTGTCATAAATAAATAATTGATTAACCCTTCAACAGCATTTGGGGTTTAAAAAATAATTTAAAAAATGACTCCAAATAAGTAAGGAATGTTGAAAAAACAACACACATGCCAAGATAAGAACCAGTTCCAATAAAAAAAAATCCTCAAAATCAAGAATGTTTAAAATTTATTTACAGTTCCAAACTAAATAATGTATAGATTAAAAGGACATTATTTTTATAAATTAAATTGATATTAGTATATAAGGTATTTTATCCTATCACTTGATTTTCCTCTTCTTAATTCTACCTAGTGATCTCCTTATATTTCTGTCAATTTAGATTCGATGTAAATTAATCTGCTTTCACATTCACTATTTTGTGTAGATGTAATTCTAAACGGTCTTATTAAATAAGAATCACAGAGCCAGATGCAGAGTTAAAAGCCCAGAGATCAGAGAGTGATAGCCAAGACCACCTTCTTTCCCCCCACCCCCCACCCCCTCCTGTGGCCATTGCCATCCTTCCCCTGAGCAAGAGACCTACTTCCTGTATGTCTGTACTTTTTATTGCCTTTCTCATTGGTTCTAAACCCAACCACATGACTTTCTTGTCACTGCCTGTCTATATAGACCTTCAGGTCTCTATGGTTGGTACTTGGATTAAAGGCATGTGTTTCCATGCTGGCTGTGTCCTTTGAACACACAGACTCTGCCTGCCTGCCATGTGATCAGATTAAGGGCGTGTGCTACCACTGCCAGACTTCTGTTTAATGGCTATGACCTCTGATCCCCAGGCAACTTTATTTCTTAACATACAAATAAAATCACATTTCAGCACAAATACAATATCACCATAATTTTGTATGTTCCTAGTCTAACAAAAATTTAATCCACTCAATACCAAGTATTTTGAACAGGTCAAAAGCATATGCCATCTGTATTTGGGTTCATATTAGTCACATTTTTGATGGGGCTAAAATGAAATGGGGAACTCATTTATCTTGCTTTTTCTTCCAAGGAAAGTTCTGAAGTCTTAAGCAATCATGGTCAGACTGATGAGCCTAGAAGGTCACAAGGCAGGATGAAGAACAGTGGGCCTGGCAGCAGCTCTTACCCTTGCTTCTCTCCACACAAGGCCTGGCCTCTCTGCAGGGCTGCTGTCTTTTCCAGCAGTCATGTAGGCCTTTCCTGACACCTAACTGACTTCACCATGTTTCCCCCAAGGCTCTTACTGATGTATCTGACACTCTTTTCATAAATTCTTGGCTAAATCTAGATGCTTCACACCATTCTAAAGGTTCAGTCTCCTTTCAGTATGGTTAAATTTAGACTTTCCCCCAGATTTCATTCTTCTGGAACTTTACAATGAGCTTTCTCCCCCTCCACCCCAAGAAAAGAACCCAAAACACTATGCCAAAACCATTGCGTTCATGGGATCACTGAAGCTGTGGTTATTCAGAAGTCTGGACCTAGCAACACTTCACAGATGAGGAGAGATTAGAGAGCAGTTCAGAGTTGCTGGGGAAGGGGGTGCCATTTTCTTCAGTGGTGTAGCCGCTGATAAGCTGCCCATGCTCAGTAAATAATCTCCTTCCCATGCTGGTGCATGTGACTTTAACAAAACTTAACGTTTTACACACGTAGAAGCCATGAAAGTAGGAGGGGACTTGGGAAGAACAATTTCAGCAAAAGAGGAAGAAAAATTAGAGAAGGAACTACTTAAATTCATTATATGCATGCCTGAAACAGTCAAAGAATCAAAGAAAAGGAAAAAATTAATGTAATTTAAATTAAATTAAGGCAAAGACATGTCTTGATTTTATTTGAAGCAGGAAGAAGTTGACGTCTTAAGGATGTCCTGCTGCAAAGTCTTAGCATATCTTTCATTCTGGGTCTCAGATTTTGGGAATTAAATAACCCCCAACGAGTACTCCTACCCTAAAGGAGGGGGTTCTGAACTGTAATGCCTTCACTCTAACATAAAAGAAGTCATGATTTTACTTCCTGCATTTCTGGCCTTCAGGCTATTTACTTGTCTTCATGTTTTAAAGTCCAAGAGCCCTCCTGAAAGAGGCCATTATGAGTTGGGTGTAGGGGTGTGTGCTTGCATGTGCAGGGCACATCTACATTTTTATAGAGAATGTCTTAAACATGAGGGAAATATGTGAAAAGTCTTCTGTCAGAAAATGCATGCATTATTTTTACATTATGACATATGTTACACATATGTACTGAGGGTTACAGCATGTGAATGTCTTGTACAGGAAACAGTATTCTGAAAGGAAATCAAACAATGCATGTTCCTTCAGATTAGGCTCTGACATGACTGCAGTTTATAAACCCAACAGCCATGACTACTGTGTGAGCATGGATACATCACTATTCTGGTTAGTAGCACAGCTGAGCTTGGTGGTATCTTTTAAAGAAACATGTGTATATAAATAGATTAGCTCCCTCTAGAGATCCACTGGTTTAAAAATTCAGATTAAGCAGTTTCCAAAGTGCGGAGAGTAGTAAGAGCTAGTACCATTCACCCTTTCACTGCCCCCTGTGCAGTGTTTCTTCTTGAAGATGCCTGGTGTATGGTTCAATAAGCATCAACATTTCACACAACCCTCTCCCACCACTTCTCTCTTCCTGGAAAGTTGCTATCAAACAGCATTCCATGCTGGGTACCAACGTGCCAATCAGCCAGCACTGGATTTGGCAATCTTTTCTGTTACCTCAGTGGCAGAGACAACTCCTCTTTCTTCCTTCTTTTGGTTACTCCTAACCCAGTAACATACAACACTAATCTCTCTCTCTAACATTCCCATTTTTACTCTGTCCTCCAGGGTGCTGGCTCTTCTGGTGATGATAATGAGATACACAAATTTCAGTAGATGAAATGTGAAGACAAAGCTGTCCAGCAGGAAATTCAGACCAAAATCACACTTAGCTCTCACAGTTCACACTTCAAATATGCATTTCCTATTTTTATGGAATAAAAGTTGTCACATAAGAAGTGTTCATAATTTAAATTTAAGGACTTTAGAGTCAGATTCCCTGGATCAGATACTTGCTTCAGCCAATTCCAGGAAAGATACCTTAAATGAATTAATTATTTTGACTTCTTTTCTGTGCTTCAATTTTATCATGAGAGTATCAACGGAGATGATAAATGTACTTCAATTACAGCATCATCTTCACTATTACACGAGGAAAAAGCAGCAGCAGCAGATAGGACATTCAGCACACAACAGGTGATCTATGCAAATGTGCAGCACAAACTGTTCCATAGCTTCATTCCCTATAAATGCTCAGTCCAGAAATGCATTCAATGACAAACATTATATTCCAAAAAAATCTTTCCATAAGGAAAAGCTCTATGTAGGGCTGTTTTAATCCTTGATAATGGTGAGGCCATACTTCTATAATGTCATGGGTCAGTGATAGGAAAGTGCTAATTATTATGTTTCCTTAAAATCCTACAGAGTATGAGAGCAGCCACAGCACCATGCACCGGAAGCGAGGGCAGCAATGCTAGGTAGCCCTGTGGCAACTCTACCTTCCTAACACACGGGAGACCTTTCTGGAAGACTGGAGACAGCAAGAAGAGTGGCAACACATGCAGCACCACTAAGCCAGGGAAAAAAAGAGTCCTTTTAGTCTTTTGATACGGAGGCAGTGTATCTTCAACTTCCTAAGGATAAGCCCTGAGATTAAAGTATGTCCAGAGTTAGGAGCAGGCAGCAGAAGAGCTGCCGAGTCTTGAAGTTCTTTGAGTTATTGTTGAAACCCTCAAATGAGAGTAACAGCAGTAGTTACCTCCCAAGTAAACGGAGGGCAGGCAATTTCCGGTGGATGTAGTGATGCCAGCTGTGGATGGCCTCTACTCTCAGTCATTTCCATGGTTTTAGAGCACAATTCCTTTGAGATAGGTATCAACATGCTCTTCAGTGACAACAGAATTCATGCTAAGGGAGGAAAATGTTGAAGGGTCAGAAGACTGTTCTATCAATCTGTATCCCATCTCTTCAAATGTATACAGTGAATTGAGCTTGCTAACACGTTTTTAAGAGAAATCATTTAGTATAGACCGGATGGCCACACATTTCCAGGTGCACCGGGCAGACTGGAGCAGATCTGTTAGACTATTGCAAACATTAGTACTGCTTTCACTAAGCAAGTGTTCTGGCCAGGATAGAAACTAACTTAGTCACTGTATTGTAACACAGACACTAAGAGTGATTCTCATTCTGCTGAATGGTTAATAATTTCAGTATATGCTCCAAGCTTACATAGTCAACAGGACTTGGTGGGTTTTAAAAAAAGAACACATGAAATTGAGACGGAATATCGGTGTGATGGTGGGGAAGGGAAGAAATTGAAAAGGAGGGAATGGAGGGTAGACTTGACCAAAACACATTTTGTGCTTGTGTGAAATTCTTTTAAAAGAAAAGAAGCCATGTAGAAAAACGAATGACAAGTATTTTAAAAGGTTCCTAAATTCCAACCTAAGAGCATGCCTCAGTGCTTGCAGAAGCCCTCACAGATGGACATGCAGTCTCACCCCCTGGTTAGGTAAACATGGCCAGCTGGGTCTCCACTGCAGCAACAGGATAAGACAACATTCTCTTTTCCTGTGCTTTGAAGTTCTAACTCCAATTCTTGCAACCTTTGTCTAATTTCAGGAAGGAAAATTTCTCCACAGGCAAGGACACCAAGGGATAGGGCCTGTAAACTAAGCTTTTTGGGTCACAGGCATTTATGAAGATAAGTCTCCAGCCACAGACAGGGAATAGCAAACTGTGATTTATTATTGCAGGCAGTCAGAAGAGAGCAGCAATAACTTCCTTTTCCTTTCCTGCCTCACCATGCTGCCATGGGCAGGCCTCTGCAAGCAGAAAAAGACACAGGAAAGGGAAAACAGGCAGCATTTAGATACTGATAGTCTGGGAGCTGAAAGGGAGGATGAGCACTTCAAAACTACATGATGTGAAAGGAAAAGACAGTAACTGAAAACATACTCTATGAACCAAGAAGACAGCCAGCCAGCATCTCTTATATCAGAGTCAATTAAGCTGTAAGAAAAAAAGAATGTCAGTACTAAGTAAATAGTTTAAGAAATGCTCAAACCTGATAAGGAGGTTTGATTTTATAAGATAGACCATAGAAGTCAAGATATTATAAAACACAGATTTGGCAATTATAATGAATGTATATGAAAAAGACTGTAAGTAAGAAATAAACACTGTCAACCTCTAAGTATAAGGCAGCCTTAGCAAGAGAGACATTTAAATGGTGGTAGTTGGAATTAAAAATGATACATTAATTACAACTTTATGGATATATTTGATACTAAGTAATTCTGACACAAATTACTTCATACTTACAATATGTATTTAAAATCAGTTCTGAGCTTTTGTTGATTGATTTCTTCTAGAAATACTTGGGCACACTATTAATTATGTATTAGTATGCAAGTACTCAAGAATCACCATATATTCCATGGTTTGAGACTTTGCAGCAAAAAAAAAAAAATTGCTATAGATTGAAGGGTGGTAGGGAATATTCACTGGGAACAGAGTTCCAATCATGAAGGCGGACAGCATAACATAGTCTTTTCATTTGGAAAATAGAAGATAAAGGAATGAGATTTTTTTCCCTTCAAGAATATATAAACCTCCTTCTGAGACTGATGACCTGAGTTTAATCCCTGGGACCCATAGAAGGAAAAAGCCAATCCCCACAAGTTGTCCCTTGACTTCCATGTGTAATCCTATGTATGGCACATGCACACCCACACACATATATACATGTACAAAAATAAATAATAATGTAACACAAATATAAAACAAGATTCTTATTACCTACATTGTTTTAAATATACTTTATTTAAACACTGTGATACAGCATGAACAGAAAAAATTGTATTCTCATTTATAAACTGTTGTAATAGATGTTTCCTGACCTGTAGTAAGAGTTCACAATTTAGGAGGGAAATGAATCCATGTAAGTCCTGTATAGGCCATTAATTGAGTACATACAAACATATGTCTAATTTCACAGAAACATTTATTTTCAGTGTGGAAATTTTCTTTAGTGTTTAATAAGTGGTAAATTACATGTATACCATGGAATTTTTTCATTGAAAATAGATTTTCCCATTCTTGCACAATCTATCCTGATTACAGTTCCCCTTCCTCTACTCATCCCAGTTCCTGTCCACATTCCATCCCATGCAGATCCACCCCTTTCTGTCTCTACTTGGAAACAAACAGACTTCTAAGAGACAATAATAAAATAAAAATATAGCAAGACAAAATGAAAGCTCACACATTGGAATTTGCCAAAATAAAATTTAAAAAAAGGGGGGGGGGAGCATAAGAAAAAGCACAAACAGACTCACTCATTTGTACACTCAGGAACATGATAAAAACATGAAACTGGATGTTATAATATAGATGCAGTGGACCTGGTGCAGACCCGTGCATGCTGCTTCAGTCTCTGAGTTCATATGAGTTTTGCTCATGTTAACATAAAGGGCCTCGTTCTCCTGGCTTCCTTCTTCGCCCCAGCTCTTACACTCTTTCTGCCTTTTGCAGGGTTCTCTGAGCCCTGAGGGGAGTGATTTGGTGGAGACATTCCATTTAGGGCTGAGTGTTTTAAGGTCTGTCACTATCTGCATAATGTCTGGTTGTGGGTCTCTGATTTAGACAACTATTTTTTTGGGGTGGGGGCGGTTTTGAGACAGGGTTTCCCTGTGTAGCTTTGCTCCTTTCCTGGAACTCGCTCTGTAGACCAGGCTGGCCTGGAGCTCACAGAGATCTGCCTGCCTCAGCCTCCTGAGTGCTGGGATTACAGGCATGTGCCACCACTGGCCGGCTTTGACAACTATTTTTTAAGTAGGCTGGTAGTTGAGAGATTGTACATTTGTTTTATACATAAGGAAGTTGATGGTAAGGTAAATTAAGTAATTTCCCATGTTCACACAGTACATGGCGCAGCTACACTACTTGACTCTCAACCCTATGTCCTTACTGTTAACTATTAGAGCCTATATTTTCTTTCTTTTTTTTTCTTGGACTTTCTTTTTTTTATATTTTTTTCATTTTTCTTTATTAAGAAATTTTCTACTCACTACACATACAATCCACAGCCCCCCCCCTCCTCCCTCCTCCCACATCCCAGCCCTGCATTGCCACATTCCCCCAAATCAAGGTCTCCCATGGGGAGTCAGCAGAGCCCAGCACACTGAGCCTAGGCAGGTCCAAGCCCCTTCCCACTGGCTGTGCAAGGTGTCACACCATAGGCACCGGGTTCCAGAAGCCTGCCCATAGACCAGGGACAGATCCTGATCCCCCTGCCTGGGTGCTCCCCTAAAACAGTTTGAGCCAAAGAACCGTCTTCCGTATCCAGAGGGCCTAGTCCAGTCCCATGGGGGCTCCACAGCCACCAGTCCACAGTTCATGTAGCCTATATTTTCTTTTCTAAAATATTTCCAATATTGGAAAATCATTTGCTTACTATCTCTTTCCTGCTAAAATGTAGGTTCTTAGAGGTCAAGTTCACATTTTGCCAACACCACATTCTTATTTGCTACCCACTGACTAGAACATAACATATGAACACATAATGATTTCTCAAAAGTTATTTGTGGAAGGGTGTGTATTTAAAGTAATGAACTATATCAGGGGAGGGTGCTTAGGAAGCTAGAGATATAACTTGTTTGAAGATTTAGAAACATTTTACATTACAGGTTGTATTTCTCAGTATCTAGCATGCAAGACAGTCCTATAAATGAACAGACGATGAAGAGTAAAAGAATAGCATGATGGGCTATGGGGTGGGGAGGGTACTGAAGGCCCAGTAATATCTATGTACAACACTCTAGGGTGGGTCTAAATCAGGGGCCCTTCAGTGTTGTCCAAAGTTGGGTCCAGACATCTCGGCATTTAGTGTCCCATATGATTCCATCTTTGGGTCCAAGTGACTCATGGGATCCTGATGTAGTAGACAGTCCTAAGAGCTAGGGCAGGGAACTCCCAATTGAAATGCAAGTCCACCAGAGCAGGAGAGAAAGCCCAGTTTTTTCTTACAGTCTGATTAAGCCTAAAGAGCCTTTCTAGTGTGCCTAACACTCTACTGTCTGGCGTGTGCATTCTATAATCACATTAGGATTTATATTGTGAACGTCTAACAGACCAAATAGATTTCTCTTAGATTTAAATTATTTCACAGTCTCACACATATTATCTCACTAAATTTTTCATTATTCCCCAGCTAGAGATCATGGGGATAAAAAATAAAAAAAAATAAATAAAAATAAAAAAAAAAAACCCTCAAAGAATTACAAGTATTACCTGCTGAAAAGCAAACCCAAATTTCAAATTGTATTCTGTAAGTCCAGTGGGAATGACTGGATTTTCAAAATTTCCAATGGAATGTGTGTCAGGTAAAGCACAGTTCCTCATGTGGACATTAAAGGACAAGCTAGATATGATTTTAAACTTGAAAGGACTTACGTACAAAGTAATCTTAACATCAAATGAAGTACAGAAAATCACTATTCCACATGTTCTGAGGCAAGATCAAGCTTTAGGTGACAACACATAGTCTGAGAGGTGTCACTGAGGAACAATCAGTGAGCTTTTCAGATTTCAGCCTTCTTATATGGATAAAACAAAACTGTGCTTTGTAAACCTGTGAACTAAAGACACAAACATTCGACTCATTTCTGGAACACAGTTGCTGTGTGTTTTCAAATGTCTCTAACTTTTTGCTTCTAGAAATTCAAGGTATCTTCATTTGATCACTTTTCTTCAATGTAGGCCAGTAAAATGGTGGTACCAATATGGTCTATATATATGAGGTGGGGAGCTCCTGATCAGCTAAATCAAAATCCTTGAATGTTCTTAAATTAGGATATGCTGATCAAATGTGGATTATTCAGCCTGTAAAAAAAAAACATGACAGGCTGAAACCCATTTTTAGATGGGTAAAAGACAATATTGTAACTGTAAGTAACTGGCTTCATGTACTATTTGAAAATATTTGAACAAGGGCCTCTAGATGGCTGCACTACCTAGGAACTTACATTAAATACTCAAGACTTCTGTTTCTGTTTCAACATTCACTTTTCTATAAGACATTATTTCTATAAGAATAAACCAACTATTTAGAACACCATTTAAGTGCTGGAGCCCATGCCCAGCAGTAGATGGTCAACACAAAATGGACTCATCGGCATCCTTGTAGGCTCTTTGTCTCATAAAGTAATGTCAAGGATGTTTATTGTATTTTTTCTGCCTTGCAGGTCTTTTGTGTACATATTATGGCTTCCAGTTTGGGGTTTTATGGGATTCCTGAGTGAATGAACCTGTGTGTTTCTTATGCTTTTTTGGGGGGTTCTTTTTCTTGTTTGGTTCCTTGGTCATAGTTGGATTTATTTCTATTTATTCCCGACATGTCTGTTTGTTTTATAAGGAAAACAGAAAGGGTGTGGCTCCAGATGGGTGGGGAGGTAGGGAGGAACTAGGAGGAATAAAGGAAGGGAAACCACAGTATACTGCATGAAAAAAATCTTTTTTTAATAAAAGAAAGAGAGAGAGGCAGCATAAAAGGCAATAGCTGTGAAATTGTTCAGATTTAAATTTTACATATGTCATTTAAAATAAAACTAGAGTTTCTTATAAAAATAAATGTATACCACACTGATCAACATGTATAGGACAATTTTTAAAGAAGGGGTTTTAAAACACAATTCTGCAGAAATACACATTTGAAATATTATATTTTGAGATGGGGCTTTCAGGAATTTTATTTTTTACAGATGTCTCCTGGGTAGGAGAAAGATGAGAGTGGGTTAAAAGTAGCTGTTTCCTTGCAGGTATATGGCTGCACATCATTTCCTAGACAGTGAACATGCACACGTACTCCATTAGTAACAGAACATCTCTGGGTTCATACCCTAGTGAACCATAAACAAGAGTCATTGCACACTAAGTGTCCTCTGTCGATATCCACCCTGATGGAAAACACCAGAGCAGAGCTCCAGCTCTAAGGGAGAACCCTGAAACCTCTCATTGAGTCATCTGATGACAGTTCCGACGTCCAGGTGCACGGAGAAGTGCCACTGTGGAAGGTGATGCCAGGCAGAGGAGAACTGTTCTCCGGGATAGTTTTAAAGTTCCATTTACCTTTATGTGTCCTTCCTTAGCACTTCTCAGGTGGCACACACACACACACAGAGGTGGTGGCACTGCACCAGTGGCACCCATGATTTACAGCCTCTATCCTACCATTATGAAACTTTGCTGAAAAGCCATGAGCCTCAAATAATTCACACAGCAATAATTTAAAATAAACATAGTACTTAGCTTACACAGTATAAGATATTTAATAAAGGTCTGTATGAATTGTGATATGAGGCAAGATTCTGTTACATCACACCTTTTGTTAAGTAGCCAATTTGGCCGATATGAAATCCTATAAAACAGCAACGATATAATAAAGAGTCAGTAGTTCACTAATTTAGAAAGTCAATTATATGTCACTACTTCATATCAGGTTAATTACTTCATTTACATTTTTAGAATTTTTAAGCAGTTCATAAAAGGTACCAGATTGACAGTAGTGCCAGCTGAAATTCTTACACTACTTTTACAGTTAATAATGTAAAAAGCAATATCCAAAATGGAGTTAGACATAGATTTTACATGATGAGACTCAAGACACACTGTAGGTATAAATGAACAAGAGAAATGCTTCCAGAGAAAAAAATTACCAGTCACATAACAGTACGCAAGGAAAGTCCCAGACAGCTAGACAGCTTCCAGGCTGTCCTTCTAGGCACGCACAGATGAAACCAGTGGGGGCTGTGCAGCAACAAAACCTGTGGTTGAAGAAGAGACTGAATGGCATTCTAGAGGAGTTCGAAGAAAACGGTTGGAAAAGAGAGTAAAAGTGTGAGTGTCCTCACAACCAGACAAATCATGAAATGGAGACAGACTAGAGACTGAAAGAGCATGCACAGGACATGGCCCAGGGACAAACACGTGCTTCTGGAGTCCTCCCTCCTAACCTGTTCTGACCGAACTCCACCTGCCACTCCTTCAGTGGGCGTCCCGATGAAATCTACCAGACTGCTTTCTGTCACGGAGCTATCGGGCAAAGCAGGGCCTTTCTGCGCCGTCTCTTCCCACACAGTCGTCAGCACACACTGTCAACTAGGAGTCCCATTACTTAAACAAAAAGGACAATAAACCTAGTGCTGAATTTTCCAGTAATTTAATTAAAATTTCTAGGAGGTAATTGACTGTTGAAGCCACATTTTATTAGCTGGGAGTGGGTGGGTTAGAGCCTACTGTTCTAAAATTTACATTTTAACGGTTATGAATGCGGTCGAACGGTGTCTCCTATAGTCCAAACTTTATAAGTGAACATATGAGTTACTGAGACAAATTTAAATATTAATAATGACACAGATGCCCCATAACCTCACATAGAAGAAAAGAATGAAGGACTGTCAAGGACAGAAGACACTATCCAGTTGTTGTTTGTTTAGTAGAGACAATGGGTGAAACAACTTAGGTGTCAGCTGTAGGGTGACAAGGACCAACATTAGGATCAAATGCCAAGTTCCAAAAGGATGAGGTCTCTGCTCCATGCTATACCAAAGTGTCCTCCTATCTGAGAGCACATGTGCCTCTCCTTCCTGGTAACACAGCCTGGCATTCTGCTTCCCAATAACATTGCAGCTCCATAGTGATTTACTTTTATGCAAGTTGTGGGCTGACAGGCCACCAAGGCGATTTATACACATAAAGCGCTTTAATTCTGTGGACTGAATAACTGTTGTTTTTGTTCTTTTTCTGATCAATTTGGCAGGTCAAGTCAGTCAAATGGTTTCTTCATGTAGACACTGCCTTACTATGGAAATGAACATGGAAACATTCATCTTTGTCAGAAATTATGTCAAATTATTCAAATTTATTGGTGAATTACAGCAAACATCCCAGCTGATGAACATCTCAGTCATATGTTTTTCAGAGAACACTTATGGCTCTGAACAGCTAACACTGCAGTGAGCTTTCCCATTCTGAAGCAAAGATGTCTGGAAAAAAGATGTGGTCTGTTATTCAAGAGAGTCATTTATTCTAATCATGAAACTTCCAAGATGTCCAGAGTTGTGGAAAATAAACGGCCCCTCTCTATAGCACCATGGTTGTCTCCATGCTCTCTCTGCCTCTCTCCTCCCGAGGAACCCCAGGAAGCTGTCTCTAAGACTCCATCTTTTCTATTGACATGCTGAAGCCTTCATGTTAATGCTGTGTCTCTGGCTTGAGGTCAAAAACAATTAGCCACAGCACAATGTGATGTTCATGTTATTCTTTGCTGTTCTATACTCAGTCAACCTCTCAAAAATTAATGCAAATACATCAGGATATGAAATTAACTTTTTATAGCCAAAAGCAACATCTTGATAGAAGGAGAAAAAATAACTATTCTAAATAGGCTGGCAGCTGATCACCTGTAGATAGTACCAGAAAATAGTATTTCACATTACAAAATGTCGAATATAGCAAAAAGCTGTCCCATATTGATTAGTCAGCACTTTGCTTATGAACTGATGAGGTATAGCTGGGTGGTAACTGTTTTCAGTGACAGATCCATTACCAAAGGTCACAGACGAACCTGCTCTTATGATGCCATATGGAAGAAATTAGGAAAAGAAAATAATACACAACATTTCTTTCTGAACTGCTTATTAAATTTGAGCATATTTTCTCAGAAATTATAAAAGTCAGCTATTCATATACTGTGAAATATGTGTTATTCAATACACACTTAGTTGCTGGAGAGAGCACTCATCAGGTAAAGTGGTTGTTGGGCAAGGCTGAAGAGCCAACTTGGATCCCTGGAGTCCATGTGCAGTGGAAGGAGATACCAACTCCATAAAATTGCCCTCTGACCTTCACATACATGCCACGCACTTGCCCCTGCCCAACAGTATACCAATAATATTTTACATTTTTTTTAAATTCAAAAGAAACTACTCTGTGAAATTAAAACATGAAAAATGAATATAAGACAATGTAAATATATATCTTTTTATAGATGCTTTAAAATAATTTCTTATTAGAGTATTTATTTAGAAAAACCTAATCTGGGATGCTATAAAGCTAAGCAATTTTACTTAAAATTGTCCACTTGTTCATATTCCAATATTCTACTGGTATTCTGACAAATTTTAAGTATATTAAGAATCTCTTTTTTGTCATAATACCAAATGTATGTCAGAAAACATTAACATATGCAAGAATACTTTATTCCAACCTCTTATATTAAAAAATCAGCATCTTTTTCCAATAAAAATAAAAGATGATTGGAATGTCATACACATAAAATATGGCCAGAGAAAAATATGACCTGTTACCAGTTCTATGACAGATCAAGTTCATTAGCAGAGCAGGATAGAATGGTCTTCTATATTCTAGAAGCCTTCTATATTTGGAGGAGGGAAGATTGGGAGAGAAAGGAGAGAGCTTTACTTTTAAAGCATATAGTAGATTAAACACAAAGATGGCATTAATGTCCTTAGTGGAAACCTTCAGTTCACTATGTTGCTTAACTTTCTTTCATGTAGGCACCACAGCGTTAGCATGTTAGAACTATGAAAGGCAGTGCATCACTTTACTCACTTTAAGTAATGAGCTGAAATGGCAGATTAGATAATGCTTAAAATAGTTTCAAAAGGCCACAAGTCATTATTGAGCACATGCTAAAAATAACAAATAGGATAACTAAAATAAATTTATATAAGCCAAAGTGCAGATCATGCCATTTGTGCTCATCACTCAAATCCTTTGTGTATCATTCTCTTGATCTTTTCCAAACAAATCACACTAACTTTTGAAGGCTTTCCCTCACACTCGCTCCCTAGAAGCACAGCTGGCAAGGGATCTAAACCTCATCACTGGGCAAACTTGCCCTTCTGGTTTTGCCAAGAATGACATTTCCAGTGGGAAAAAAGAAGTTACTGTATGGGACACTTGAGACTGTATTTATTTGTGAGAATCAATAGCTCTCCTTCTTTGTGATCACTATATATCAATCAGTATTAGAAATAAAATCAAAATAACAAAGACTCAAACTTCCTATAACTCTCTAAATTCAATTTTTAATTAAAGTAAGAGCAAAGCAATCAGCTGAATATTTCTAATTTCCTGGAGAAAGACATAAGTGAGGATAAGCAGTGCCCCCTAGTGTCCATAACTACAGATAATAGGAGCTAAAAGTAAGTTGCAAATGTAAGCTGAAGTATTAAAATTATCTATGTGATACGTTACAAATTTACAGTCCCTATTTTATATACAAAGGTACACCAATAATTTACTACGTTTGAATTTGCCCAGGAATGTGTGTGAAGAGGTACACATGTGTGTGTGTGCGCACACACACATACACACACACACACACACACACACACACACACACACACACACACACACCATTGTATATACACTGACCCCAGTCAAGATGCCTTTAACATTCTAGGAAAGTAGGGGAAAAATTCCACCTAGAACAGGCCATGCGTGAATCAAGTGACAGCAGGCCCAGTCGATTACTTATTGTGGAAACGTCCACTAGGCACTGCTGGGCACACAATACAGGCAGCAGGGCCTGAACAACTGCAGTGGAATGGCCACGATGAACTGTAAAGGTTTCAGGCCCATCCCACGATGTAATTAAATCAGTAGAGTTTTCTGCTGCAGTGTGGGGAGAACAGCTGGACTTAGCAGAGGCCGAACACACTGTAACTTTGACTGTGCATTCTGAATACTCAATGCTGAATTTTAAATAAATAAATTACATCTATTATTGCAAGAATATATAATGTAATTAGCATTTTATGGAATTTAAGTTCGGATATATTTTCTGAAGAATTTAACATATGGAAAAAAATTTAGAGGCTAATAAGGTACAAAGAGAGTGGTACTGTAATACAAAGATGAAACCAGCTTTTCAGTGACTGAGCTACTGCATTTATCCATCAGTAGCTAAATAAAAACATTAAATGGTGGCAAAAGGAAAGCATACACGCAAATAAAAGTCTAACAAAAACAGAAGTAAGGCAGGAGGAATGGATGTTACCTCTCAAAGACACTACTGATATAAAACAAAGGAAAAACTATCACATAATTTTATTTGCAAAAGAAAAAACATACAGGCAAAGAAAGATTCAATGCTATTGAAAGCATTCATTGTATAAGAATCCACTCATGAATTACTTTTCAACATAGAACAATAATGCACATACTAATAGTTTTACAGTTTAAAAAGCAAGAAACATAATTATGCTTTTATGAATAGTCCTACGTGCATTTCATTTGCTGTTTTTAAGACAAGGGTGGTGAAAATGCACTACTTTATAAGGCTTTTATATACAGAATGCCCACAAAAATATTTAAAAGTAGGTGAACATTTAAACCTTTATCATAATCTTGGCTAAGACAGAAATGGAAGCTTCAGTGTCCTAAATTTAGAAAAATGTTCTAAAATACCTAATACCACTTAAAAAAATGTTTACCGTTGCTAAGACTATTAGAAATCATTGGGTACAATGGCAAAAGTTCCTTCTTATTTATAACATCATTTAACAAAACCTCAGAAGAAAATAAAACAAAAGTATATTTTTTATACTAGTTATATTAATATAAATTTTTGCTGAATTAAAAATTATGAGCTTCCTTATAAAAAAATCTCTTCAGGAAACGGAATTTTATCATTTATTGGTACTAAGAGCCACCTGCTTAGACAGGTGATAGTGAAAAGTAAAATGAGCAGGTAGCATGAAGGCTTCTGTCTGCACATTAACACTTGACCGATGGGCGGCTGCAACTGCCACTAACAAGTGATTTCTTGCAACTTTAAACAAGTTTAAAACATTACACATAGAAACTTGTTACATTCCTTTACACTTGTTATAAAGATTTATTTTCACAGGCATTTACAGTTTCCATTTCTCATTCAACTATTATTGTTGATTTTCAAGTGATGTGAGATTTCTAACCACCATATTAGTTGCCTATATTAAATCTGCAGTACCCAGGAAAAAAACAGTAGAGTTCTATAAGCTAATATCACTAAGACATGCTTTTGGAGATAAACATTAGGAGATTTTTATTTACCCCAGAATAGTTTTGTATAAATTGGTTTAAGGGATGTATGATGAACTATTCATACGCATGATATTCCTGCTGTCGAAAAGGGAAAGGCAAGCAGGCCTGCGCCTGTGGTGTGAGAAGAGAACCCGCAGGGCTGTGGAGTGTGCAGCTAGCTTCTAACACAGCTGTGCAGGAGTGAGCTGGGGTCTCAGCATCCCTCCAAGGTCAAAGGACGTGGAAAGGAAAAGGCCCACAATCCATGCACTCGCTCTGCTGTCTGCTCTCACAGCCCATGATTACGGTTTCTTTCTGTCTGTAACAACTCAGATAAAAGACTGGAAAAATATATAAGCAGGCACCAAAGAAAGTCCGTTTTTAAAACATGAACTTTCACCTTTAGCTTTCAAAAGCCTCTATAAATGATCAAATGTAATTTTTTTGGCATGTGGGTTAGAAACAACTACCAATGAGAACAGTCTTATAGAATTCTCCTAAGTGAAAAAATAATACAACATATAATTTCAAAAGAAGGCATTTCCTTATTGTATTTATATTTATCCAAATTTCCAATTACTCAATTCTTCATATATATGGGTACAAATTATTTGAAAAGAATTTCCATATACTTAAATAATTAACAACTATGTAACAAATTACTGAGCAAAATAAAATCAATAGCTCCTAATATACCAACAGTCTCATTCGTGATGATTAAACTATAGAACATTTTCACAGATGATTCCAAGTTGGAAAGAACAAATAGTATGTAAAGCACTTACTAGTCTTCATTCTGACCATCTCATATTTACCAACAAAGCTAGTTTGCTTATGAAACCAATGTAAAGGGATAAGAAATAGTAATAAAAGGTAGTAAAATATTATATTATTCAGAAATTATGTAATTTTTGTGTTTTTAAATTAAGTTTTAAGTTATTACACAATGTAATGGGTTTTGTTAGATTATATTCATACATACATATATGAATATAATATACATATATACATATATATAGACAGATAAATACATTATACTTTGTTCTTAATGACCATCCCCTCCTCCAGAGTCTCCTCGTTAAACTTCTGCTACTGTATACTTTTTTAGCTTATCTTTTTATTTCTCATGAAACTAATAATTTCACAGAAACTATATCTTTTTAAACTGAAGTTTTTAATGTTTGATTTTTTTCTTCTGACCTTAAAACTAGAACTTTCACATATGGTATTAAAAACAAAGTTCCCATTAAATTATCAGTTTTAAGTATCATATATTGAGAGACATTTTTCCAGTTTAGGTTCATAAAGAAATTAAGTATGTGGTTTCAATATGGGAGGGAGCTATAAAGTAATTTTGAACAAATTACATGACAAAATCTCCTTAGTTCATGTACATACTTGCAGCTCTTTGTAGCTGCTCCTGACTACTTGGATCGGGAGTTGGTCAGCCCCAAAGAAGTTTACAGGGAATCTCCTGCAGCCCCATAAAGCTGGTGGATGTACACAGCCTTTTTTTTTTTTTAAACATGGCTAAGGAGAGGTACTCCTCAGCATCAGAATTAGCTTGTTTGATCACAGATTAAGCACACTGACTCTTAGGACTTCAGAGGCAAGAGTTCCCTTCCACTCATGGCATATGACATATTGAAGGCAGCTCAAGCCACACATTCATTCATTCAGCTATGCAAGTTTAAGCACCAGAGGCAAGTGAATTATGCAAGATGAAGCACATTCTATTTTATTTGGTAAAAATGTACAAACACTTTATCACTGCATTTCTGAGATCTACAATTATACTTGAGATGCTTTGAATAAAAAAGCTGCAAGGTAATTTCTGTTTCCACAAATTTGATTCAGTTTTGAGAAGCTGTTTTAAAGAGTCGAGATGGTTTTCCAGTTTAATATTTTTATGTCTTTCATTTGGCATTTTTATAAAAGCTTTCCTCAAACTACCAAACTATATTAATGATTTTATGATTGAATGATCAAAGCACAATTACACTACTTTATAAATCACTTTTATACTTTATGATTTATGTGTAACAAAATGATTAAGAATTTAAAGCATTCTTGTTAAGCTTCAATAACATATAAATCTTATTTTTCAATATAAGTTCACATTTCTTAATATATGTTGTTTACATGAATAATAATTCTATTTATGGGTATTGACTGGATAAATGTTATAGGATTCATGCATATGTCTCTTTAATGGTATAGTTTTTACAGGGCATCTTAAAATAATAAATGACATTAACAATTTAACAATGGGATCTCTAATATTTTATCATCAAAGTGTACAAAACAATTATTAAAGTAGTATTAAATTATTATGGCTGAGTGGTATTTCTGAGATACCTTTTTTATCTTTTACATTTTTAATTTCAATTATTTTAACAGTATATGGAAACAAAGCATAAAAAGTTATTTTGATTTTAGGAGGTACTGTTAAGCATACTTTCAATTGTCAAGGACTTTCAGCATCAGAGTTTAATCATCCACAGCAAAAGAATTAAGTTCAGCCATGACACATTTCTAAATGTGTTCACATTAACCTCCCGTAGAAACTCAACCAACTCTGAGGAGACAGCATGGACTGCAGGAATACAGTGCCCTGATTCTGACAGAGCCTCCCATTTATCCCAATCCGTGGTAAATAGGTTTAGAGGTAATGAGCATTGTTTTGATGATTAAGTATATAGACAAATACGTTGTTGGGCAGACAATATAAATGTAGACTTAAGGACTTGCAAATAACAAAAATTAGCAGTTTACATAGCATTCACCAGTTTTTCATAGATTCGCTTGAAGACTTCTGCTGTAAAGTTATGATATGAAAGGTATTCTATCAATGACTGATGCATGGGTCCTCTTCCAGTCTGTGAGGCAGGTTTACATGAGCCGTGCCAACAGTGCCAGTGCTGCTAAGCAGTGTCAGGAAAGTCTGGGCAGAGCATGGACTCACAGTTGGAACAAGCAATGGTCCTTAGTTTCCTAAATTCATAAAGCAACACACACTCCTTTTGAACTAAGACAAAGGGTATTTTTCTGCAAATACCAATCAACTTTAGTTTGTGTCCAGGTTTGGGACCATCTTGATTAAAGAAAATGGCTTTAAGGTGGAATCAAAATACACTGGCAAACAAAAATAGCACAACATAACTGGTACATATTCTGACACTTTTCTTTTTCAAACATAATCTAGTCCACAGTACAAATTGCAAAAACTTTCAAGTTCAGAGGAGGAAAAGCTATCTTATCGTCATTAAAAAAAAAAAAAAAAAAAAAAAAAAGGCCTATGCTTCTTGGAATAAAATTGAGACACCTGCAGGTAAGTCTTACCTTCTCCCTAGAATGTTTGGGATGAACCCCCTGTAACTTTGTCTTCCAAAGACAGACAAAGTGATCGATTCAAGAACACATCAGGCAGCCTTGGACAGGGCAATCAATGCAATAAAGAACCTTGCCCAGGGCCTTATGCAAATAGCAGCACATCCTGTAACCTATGGAGGGACATGCGCAATAGATCAATTAGATCTCAAAAACCTCTGAGCTATCTTAGCTGCAGACAGTAAGAACATACTGATGAATATCACACACTTCCTGTGAATTCTTAAAATGGGTTATTCCTTAATAACTAGTTTAAAACTCTTCATGGGATCTGAAGTTCAGCACAGAGGAAGAAATATCAGGGGGAAAATAGTCAGCTTCACCTTTAAGTCACTGAAAAAATTCTTATTTCTTAAAAACTGGCAGAACTGAATTTTGCTAACACATCAGAAGGCTAAGTTTAAAGTACTATTTTATTCGTGAACAGTAAATAGAAATCTAAGGAGCATATACAATCTCAGGTTGTTCTTGAACAAAAATAAAAGAAAGAAAGGAAAAATAATTTAAGATATAAAATTAGTTATTCTCAGATTAAAAACCCAATTGTCAATCTTGTGGTTGAATTTGAAGTAGGAAAAGTTTTTCTTTAAGAGTTAATGCTATGTCTCCAGAAATGAGTCTACATTCTGATCAGGCTGCACAGCAGCTTTGAAAATTAGTTAACAGACAATGTTACTACACAAAGCTCTATCCCTGAAAAATGGTTCTAAAAACGAATCAGGTCATGGTGGGGGCATCACAAATGCCTCAATGTAAGTCTTCAAAGGAACATCATTTGAGCGCAAATTTTTTTCTCACAAGATTTTAAATTCTTTTTTTTTTTTTGGTATATCATGTCCCTTATTTTAAAAAGTCTTTCATAAGTTAAAAATATTTAAATATGAATTACAATGCCTTAAACTAGAATATAAACATTAACAAGCATAAAGAAGTTTCTGCAAATGAACATCAGCACTTTTATCTTCATTGGCTTCTACTCTGAGACAGCTGGAGCTTCATCTGATCAGACAATTAACAAATACTTCTAAGTTTAAATACTACTATATAATTTTTCTTTTTCCTTTAGGTTGTAATGACTTCCTAACTCGAACATCATATAAAATATGAACATTGTGGCTCACTCATAAAGCCTGTGAGTTTAGGTTACTATTTAGCAATTAAAAGAGTGCAGACATCCTAAAACACTGGCCTACCTAGTTGAAGGGAAGACACATGGAGCTAGGCAGGGAAGACACATGGAGCTAGGCAGGAAAGCCAACCACACTTAGTGTTTCTTCATTTCTAGAAAGAGCTTTTTACATTGGTGACACCTTAGGTTTCACCATTAAGAGTGCCCCTAATATACAATTCACCATGCCAGTCAAATGCTTCATCCTCTTACTTAGACTTAAAGCTTTACAAAAACTTCAGTATTTTCCTCAAGGATAGCATGGAGATTAAAAAAAAAAAAAAAATCAAAGTAACATAATACTTTTTTATTGCTTTTCAAGTATTAGCTAGCACATAAAGTACTTCTAAGTCATAAAGCTGGAAGCAGTAGGTTAATGACAGACACTCAAATGTCTCTCTTTCTCCCATTTTAATTTTAACATATGACTTGTGGCAGTCTAGAACTCACAGTAAAGTGCAGCTGCTAATTCGTGGTATATAACACAAAAAGGTTCAACTATGGATATCTTATTATTACAATATTTAAATCATGCTTTCTCATCTGAATAGATGAAAATTAGAAAAATGAGAAATTATTTTAGCACATAGTCATATGCTACATATATTTTCACTGCAGTAGAAATCAAATCAAATTCTATCCTACCTAGTATAAATTTGTATACCATGTGTATTCCTTGCTTTTAAAAACACATTCAAATTTAAATAGTAGGTGTCAGATATGTGTAGTTTACTGAAGAGTGTTCTTTATAATCAGAAAGGCAGAATTTTCTTAAATTGGGGGCAGTTCCTTCATTCATCATAATATCCTAATTTACTTTAAACTTACTTCATGAACTTAACTAAAACATTAGAAGAAAATGTGTCTTTGGAGTAAATTCATGGACTTGGATTTTGGTCAAGGCTTTGTCCCCTGTGCAAATTTTCTAAGTTCTTTAACCTTTTGAAATCCTTGTTTACAAAACAAGAGTAATAATACCTACTTCTTAAGAGTTAAATTTAGGATGAACATGACTTGCTAATGCTTAATGACCAGACCTATCATATCCTAATCTTGTGTTACCTTGGAAAAGTAGTATATATAATATAGTAGTTATGAGCATGGGCTGTCGAGCTAGAAAACCCAAGTTTAAATTCTAATTCCTTTATTTATTTCTTGTATGATCTTAAATAAGCTATTTAATATATCACATGTGTTCATTTCCTTATATGGAAGTGAGAGTGATGCTAGTCTCTACACCGTAGGTTGTTAGAGAGACTGCATGAACTAATATTTCCAGAGCACCTGAACCAATGCCTAGTACTTAGCAGGCAATACATTGTATAACTAGTAGTTACACTTTAGTAATATGGTAACAAAAACTGATAGTAGAGATTATTTTAACAGAATCAATTCTACTTAGTTAGTATTAGAAGGTAAGTACTGAATCTGTTTTGGTATGGTGAATTTAGACAGCTGTCTATTTACAGCAAGATTGAGCTACAAAGAGTCCATTATGGGCTTAGCTAAGACAATTCATTCCTTTCTAGATCTTTCTTTTGTGTTTTCTCCCATTTACATTAAATCCCTCATATCAAAACAGATGCAATCCTTAAGTATAACTGATGTAAAAGTTATTATTATAAAATTCCTCACCTTCCACCTTCATTAGTTTGGGTAACTAATTAGGTAAAAGTCTTTCTTGGAGGGGGGAGAAGGCGGGGGAAGGTGGCAAACGCCTGTAATGGGAGGCATAGGCAGCACTCGGGAGGCAGAGGCAGGTGGATCTCTGAGTTTGAGGCCAGCCTGGTCTACAGAGCTAGTCCAGGACAGGCTCCAAAAGCTACAGATAAACCCTGTCTCGAAAAAAAACAAAAACAAAAACAAAAAAAAGTCTTCACATACATGCATAAAAAAGTTAAGAGATTATAAAAATAAATTATCATGAATAAAACAGAGAAATGTAGAATCCTGGAGACATGAAAATCCAGAAATTATTTGAAGGATAAGTCACAATTGTTAGAAGAACATGAATAAACTGAACCCCAAATTAGTAGATAATTCTAAGAAGAAGAAAAAAAACAGACCATGAAATCTATCAGCATATTAAGAAGATTACACGTGAGTTATACCAGGAGTACAAGGATGGTTCAAACATATACAAATCAGTAAGTGCAATATATCATGATAATAAAGGTTAAAAAACCATAATTATTATCTAAATAGACAAAAATATGGAATAAATTTAATATACTTTCATGATAAAAACTCCAAAAAGGATGTATCTTTTTTCCTTTATTATAATATAATGCTATATTGTAATTCATTTATTCCTTCCCTTTTATCCCTGCACCCCTCCCTTATTCCCCACCCTTGCTCTGTTTCAGATTCATAGCCTGTTTTTTCATTACTTGTTGTTACATGTATTCATGTATGAGGAATACACGTGTATTCCTCAATATAACTTGCTCCGTCTGAAGGAGTTGTTTAGTAGTTTTATCCATTGGGGTTGGGCTACACAATTCTATATATTCATTGGTTCTTGTTTTCTGTAATGGTCTCCATTTTTTTACAAAGAGAAGTTCCCCCAATGAGAGATAAGAACAACACTTGCCTGTGAGTATAAGGACAAATATTTAGAGTATGATTAGAGATTATACTGGTTCAATAAAGTGGTGGCTATAGATTCCTCTCTGAGACACAAGACTTCATTCCAGCACTAGACATGGCTTCCCTCTTGTTGACCATTCATTAAGTCCAATTAGAGAGCTGTTGATTACTTCCCAGGTATGAGTGGTGCTATTGCACACTTAGGGTTATCATGTGTGTTGATTTTTGTTGTAGTTCACAGGATTATAGCTGGGTAAGGGAGGGCTCTTGGTAGTCTTCTTCCTTTGGAAGCTTGCATGGAGACTTTTGGTACCATGAAAGCTAGTCCTCAGGGAAGAAGCATTCAGGTCAATTCCAGCTCAGAGGTTTCTGGGCCCTATGTTTGAAGTGCATGGTGTCTTCAGCAACAGGGACTTACTTAGAAGGAATATATCTTAACACAATAAAATCTACATATGATCACCTCCAAGCCAAATAAAACTAAAGTTTAAAAAGGTGAAAACATTAGCCTAAGATCTGGAGCAAGGCAAGTACATCCACCGTCATAATTCTGTCAACTTGGCAGAATCTGGAATCACCTGAGATATGGGCTTCTGGGCATGCCTATGGAAGACTATCTTGATTGGTGTTTGGTTGAGATAGGAAGATTCACCCAACTGTGGATGGGTCCACTCCCTAGGCAGGGGGCAACCTGGTGATCCTAGCCTATATAAGATTCAAAAGGTAAGCTCAGCACTAGCATGCATTCTTCAGTTACTCTTGCTTTTTTACTGTGGGTGCAATGTAACTAGCTGCCTCTAGTTCTTCCTACTGTGAAGTCCCAAACACAATGACGGATTGTTAAGTTTCAACTGGAAGATTAAATAAGGCATTTCTACCCTAAGTTGCATTTGTCAGCTTATATTATTACAGCAAAAAGAAAAAAAAAATCAACTTCACCATTTGTATTCAACAAAGCACTAGAAAAACAGAACTAGAAAAGAAAAAGAGTAAGTAAAATTATCTGTTTGAAGATGAAATTTTATACATAAGAAAACCTAAAGACTATCAAAACAGAAGTGGTCTTTTAAATGTCAGTAAATTTTCAGGATATAAAAGTCAACATTAAAAATCTTGTGTTGGTTACTCTTCAAATTGCTATGACAAATCCGACAGAACACTTAGAGGAGAAAGGTCTCTTCAGCTCCCGACTTAAAGACTGCAGTGAGACTGTGTGATGGAGGAGAGAAAGGGACGCTCAGGGAGGTCTGTCTCCAGATCAGAGGCAGATGTAACCCGTGTCAGCCAGCTACTCCACAGTCCCAGATCCCACAGTGTCCTCAAACAGGATGACCAGCTAGGAATAAGTGTTCACAATTTTGAATCTATGGGGTCATTTTACATCAAAACCGAACAAATCAGTTGCACTTTTCTACCAAAAATTTAAAAACTTACTAAAATATCAAGAAAACCATCACATACACAATAGCTACAAATAATATTACACAATATAATACATTATAATACCTAGAAAGTAATTTATGGCAGGAAGTAAAAGCTGTATATAATGAAAACTAAATATCATTTGTCCCTCCCCATCCACCCCCAAACTTCAAACAAGCTAGAATCATCTGAGAAGTGAAACTTCAATGGAGAAAATGCCTCATCAGATAACCTATATGCATGTCTGTAGGGGATTTTCTTGAAATGGGGGGCCCATCCATTGTGCTGGTGACATCCCTGGGCTAGTGTTAGTGGACAGTAAAAGAAAGCAGGTAGAACATGCTTTGGGTAACAAGCCAGTAAGTTAGCACTCCTCTATGGCCTCTGAGCCAGTGCCTGTCTCCAGGTTCCTGCCTTTGGTTTCTACCCTGACTGCCCTTCAAAATGGACTGTGATAAGGAGGCATATGCCAAATAAACCCTTTCCTCCCAGAGTTGCTTTTGGTCATGGGTTTTACCACAAGACTAGAAAGCAAACTAAGACAACACATATGAAAAAAATGAAGAAAATACACACATGTGCAAAAAAATGCATATTCATAGATTACAAGAATCAACAATGTAAAAATGTCTATTCTATCCAAAACAGTCTACAAATAATGCTATTTTCTACCAAAACATCAATGATGTTCTTCCCCAAACTGGAAAGTAAATAATGCTAAAGATTGTAAGAACCCAGAGCAAACAAACACAAAACTTCTGAATCACTTGTATCATCTTGAGCCAGACATGAAGGTCAGAAGACCTTATACTACCTGACCTCGAAACACAGCATAAAGGTATGGTAGACAAAACAGCATGGTTATGAGGGCAAATGTTTAAAGATGACTGTTAGGGATTATGTGGTTTTAGTAAATTTGTAGTTATAGATTCTCATCCTAATTTGTAACAGATGGAGATCACTACAAAACACACACACACACACACACACACACACACACACACACACACACACACAACCAAAATACAGAATTGTAGAGGCCAGTCCCCAAAAATACAACTATAAAGCACTCCCACACCTAAGGCTCAGGGACCCTGCAGAATAATGGGCAGAAAGTATAAGAGCCAGAGTGTAGGGAGTTTGCTGTGAGATTATGTCTCCTAGCATCATTAGAAGCAACACCAAGAAAGTCTCCCCAACAGGACTGCACAAACACCAGCTGAACAAGGGTGATACCAACTAAAACGTCGAACTGGATGGGGACAAGCTCATGAGGCCTCAACACTACACAAATCATGATTTCTTTTGAGAAGAGTATAGAACCAACACAACTTTTAAAATTTAATTGTTCTCTATGCACTTTAAATATTCTTCTTTTAAAAACTGTAAATGCTGAGAGTGGGAGAAATAGTCTTCCCCAGTGAGGAGTGCACCAGTTATCTAACGGTAAGTGGTTAGCTCTGAACCCTAAATACAAGTAACATCACACAAACTCGGTGAGTTACATAGGAATATATACATGCACATACAAATACTTATATGCATGCAATAACAATTAGTGGGAAAAAGAGGCCATGAATATGACAGAGAGCAGGGAAGGGTACATGAGAGTAATTGGAGAGAGAGAAGGGAAGAAAGAAAGACATGTAATTAAATTATAAATATAAAAATAAAAAACCCACCAAAAATAAGATGTGAAAGATAAAAGAAAACTGTTCAGGAGCTGGGATGTTTGAGGATTCTTTTGGAGAAGACATGAGCAGCACAGGAAACAAAGGCAAACAATATCCACACCGAAACCCTCCGCACAGTGTGGAGACATTAGCAGCATGAAAACGCAAACAATCCACCTCGAAATAATCCATAATATATATTAAGAGTTCAGGTAATTTTACAGTAAGAAATAAATTAAAGAATTAACTTGATTTTAAAATAGGCGACACATATGAATAGAAATTTCTCAAAAGAAGACGTAAAAAAAGCTAACATGTATATATGACAATGTTCAAAATCACTAATTATTATTGAGCTAGGGCCAAGAGTAGTAGGCCTATAATCCCAGCTAGTTAGTTGTCTGGAAACAGGAGAGTCAGAAGTTGTCACAGGCCTGCCTGGGATGCAGAGTGAATTCAAGGCCAATGATGTCAACCTAACACTGTCTCAAAAGAAAAATTAAAAAGAGAGCTAGGGCTATATCTCAGTGGTAGACTGCTTGTCTAGCATGCATAATGGTAAAATGCACAGTACTTTAATAAAAATAAAAGCCCAAATGAGACAGCATCTCACCCCTGAAAAAACTATTGCCACAATCTCTGAAGATGACAAACATTGCTGCAGATACAGAAAAAGGGACCTGCGTAAGCACTGCTGAGAATGTAAACTATCACACCTATTACAAAGTCAGCACAGTGTCCTCAAGAAACTCCAAACCACCACACATGTTCTGGTGCCAAATTATTATATCAAAGAAATACCTGCATGCCTAGGTTGGTTATAGTTGTAGTCACAATATCCAGACATGAAAATCACATATACACTGGTTATGAATGAGAAAGAAATTATGCTATATGTATATAATAGAATGTTGTTTTGCCATAAAAGAATGGAATCTCATTATCTGTGCCAACATGGCTATAATTGAAAGGCATTATGTTAAGTAAGTTCAATTCTGCATGCTTTGACTTATGGAGAAGCCAAAAACATGGGTGAGGTGAGAGGACAGAATGAGGTAGGAAAACAGGTACAAAATAAAGTAGACAGGAGAAATTGCTTTTTGGTAGATATCTGATAATAAGAGGAAAGAAACAAAAAAGTCCAACTATAACAAAGTGAATAGTCATCCTTTTAAGGGGAGATAAAGTATGTATAAAGATGATGATGAGTATCTAGAAGATTCAAGGTCATCTGGGACAACTTACTGAGGCCCTGACTCAATTATTAATAAAAAAAAAAAAATAAGAGGCCAAAAAACAGTACAGCTCAGTGTTAACCTACTCACCTTGTGTGTATGACCCCTAGATTCAACACCCAGTACTAAAAAGCAAGATAATTACATTTACTTCTTAAAACTATTAAGAGGGTTAAGAGACCACCTGATACAGAATACTATTTAAGCATTACTGATAATGATGATGGGCATGGATAGGATATGATTCTACCACCTTATGCTCTGTAAGAACTTGAAACATAACTACCTCTACTGGGAACATCCATCTTCACCTTAGACACCAATATGAAATTTGTAAAGTTTCATTTGATGCAGTCATGTCCTAAGACGGCTAACTGACGTATTCTCTGGATTCTATAAGAACAGAAGGGAGAGGAAGTGCAGTAAGAGCAGGAGAGGACTCTTCACACAGCCACCACCTGTGAAAGTATCTGAAGATCTATAGCAAGGACGTAGAGAAAAAGGCAAATGTTACCAAATGGTAGTTTATAATACACAAAAGCATCTAATGACTTATTGTATTTTAATATTTAGACAATATAAACATATTTAGTCTTGAACAGATGCCTCAAAATGTGTAATAGAAAGCAAAACTGCAAATTTGAGGATAAGCTTGTAACCATGGTAAAAACTTTGCTTACACTGTTAGTATTATTACTCCTGGGAATTTTTTTGTAGATGAAATGAACAGTGACATAAAGGAGGAGTTTCAAAAGAAAATGGCCCATATGGAGTGGCACTATTAGGAAGTATGACAATGTTGGAGTAGGTATGGCCTTGTTGGAGGAAGTATGTCACTGTGAGAATGGGTTTTAACGTCTCTTATGCTCAAGCTACACTCAATGTGACACACTGTTCATTTCCTATCACCTGAGGATCAAGATGTAGAATTCTCAGCTCATTCTCCAGCACCATATCTGCCTGCACACTGCCATGTCCCACCATGATGATAATGGACTTAACCTTTGAAATTGCAAGCCATCCCAAGTAAATGTTTTCCTTTATAACAGTTGCTGTGATCATTATGTCATGATGTTACGGTGTCATGTCATGCAATAGACCTAACCAAACCAGGAGAAAACAAGTAGACCAGTGAATCACCATTTTGTCACTGTATATGAGAAGGCATCAGGGAAAGTCAAGGCTTCTTTGTTTTGACAGGCAATTAGAAGACTTATATTATTAACATTTGTAATTATAAAACATTCCTGATACCTTATCACTGGAAAAAAGGCAAGACTGGGGATTTCAACCATTGGAGAATGCTCAAAATGTTTTATATTTCTACACAGTGCCTGTGATTAAGGCAAAGAAATAATGGATGTGAGAAAATATATATCCAAGTTTATTGATGTATAGGAGTAATCCGAGCATATAAGAAGCATGGATGCTTTTTTACTGATTGAGGTCCATGATCAGATAGTCAGAGAACTACTGACAGGAATTGTTACTGTGCCCTAACACGGTTCCTTGTATGTTCTCGCGGGTTCGTAGCTGGAAGAGCATTGAACCTCAGTAAGAAGCAAGTCTTTAGTGTCACTCTCAGCAGATTTGGATGACATTTACAAACGGGACTCCACATTTTAGCCTGAAACGTATCACTGTGATAGGTTAAGGCTTTGAAGGCTGTTGAGTAGAATTAACATATTTTTCTATATGACAAGAGCTTTTATTTTGGAGGATCTGGAATCCTGTATTATGGATTCCAAGTTTGAGTCTGTCCAAAATTGGTATATTAAAACATTACACCTAGGATAATGGTATGAGGAAGTGGGATCTCTGGCCCTGAAAGTTGAAGAGGATTTCCTGAGACTTAAGCCCCAACAATAAGATTAGTATCTTTAGAAAAAGATGAAGGGACTCAAAGGGGTCAGTAGTAGGGCCTCCATCAGATAGTACCTTTGATTTTCTGAATCTGCAGAATTATAAAATATTATTCTTCAAGTCATAAAGGTCAGAGTGATTTTATTACAACAGCCCAAATTAATAAACATTTACATAGAGAAACTAATTTCTAAAGGATCAGACTTAATTCATATTGAATTTACACACAGAAAATATAACTAAAGCTTAGGGTTATGTCTAACTACTTCCCTTGAAAAGAGATTTAAGATATGATGAGATTTCTTAGTTAAATTACTGTATTTACCAAGAAATTTACAGTATTCATTTACCCAGGAACACAAAATTTCAGGGCCACAAACAATTCATGCTGCACACCCATGAATAGAATCTCTAAGTGCTCATCTTTTACATCATCTTTGTCATCTTGCCCATTTTGGTTCTGTCCAGCAGCTCTACTTAAATACTCAGGACTGACCTGAATATCACTGGTTTCAACATAGCAACACTAAGATACAGTTGTGAGAATTTTATACGTACATACATACATACATACACACACACACACATATAATTGTCTGTCTGTCTATGTAATCTATTAACCAATCACCAAAAATGTTCCATTGCTACACTTGTTGGCAGTGAGCAGAGCCTTAATCGTTATGTTGCTGCTACTTCACCAGTGATTGATATTTCCTCTGTACTTCCTTGTAAGGAGGTGACATGAGGTTTACAGAGGGAAAAAAATGTTCAACTAATTACTCTATGTATTTTGTAGTTATCATTGAATTCCTTCCCTGGAAACTGGATTATACCTCCTGATCACACTCTGAGCTTATCACCCTATAGCTACTTAGTTAATAGCTCACCTGCTACATGCTCCAATGCTGACTTTTGCAGCACATTGTCTTCTGAAACCATTCTGAACTCTACTAAAGAGCTCTTTGCCCATATCTGGTTTCCATTGTTGCTCCCTAAAACCACACCTTAACATGGATACAAAATGGTTTAAATTTGAGGCCTACCTGGCTCTGTGAGTTAATTTGAGTACACTATTTAATAAGGATTGGGCCCTAAACCTATGGTAGAAGCTAAATAGTTTGTACTATAAATACGCAATTTCTTTTCAATTTTAGATATCAAAATACAGGTATTGGCAGAATTAAGCATTGTATTTTCTGAGAATTTACAATGAATTATCATTATAAGACCACAGGATCAGCAAAAGGGAAAAAATTTCCTATTTAACTAGAATGTACTCTTCACCAATCCCGAGGAAAGCAGTGCAAGAGGCGGTTGCATGTTCTATTTACGGGGTAGGTTCTGCCACTGAGATACAGCAAATATGGGGAAGGAAATGTTTCTTGCCTATTTTTTTTAATTTGGACATGGTTGTAATTTCCTATATTCTCAGTGCTCAGTAGCTAATGGCAGGCAGATCTCTGTGAGTTTGAGGATAGCCTGTTCTACATAGTGAATTATACAGTGAGACTGTCTTTAAAAAAGGATTTCTATTCAGCACATTAATTTGTCAACTTATTTTCTGAGTTAACAAGTATCATCCTACTTTTACCAGCTCATTGGCTTCACAACCACCTTATTAACAGAGATCATGTCCAGCCTTTTAGCTGTGTGGATGTGGAAGGCCATGAGCCTGGCACAATCTTTGTGGACACTGTAAAAGCCTCTTCCAAAAGTAATTCTCAGAGAATAGTTTGGATCATTTGTTATATAAATAACACCACCTTTTCTCTATTTCACAGTCTTCTGCATGATATGATCTTCCAGGGAAGTAACACAGAAATAATCACAACCAACATCATGCTCAAGTGAAACAATGACTGTTTTTCCCTCAGGGTCACACAGAAGACATGTTGGCCACTCAGCAGCCTCTACACAGCCTGTACTGTAGTTTCTCCTCAGGACAATCAGGCAAAAACAACTTACAAAATGGAAGAAATTATGTCAACTTTATCCAGATTGGAAAGGAAGAAACAACATTAGCTTTAGTCACAAAGTTATGGCACTGAAAATGAGTAAGTCTGAGGGTGTGGGTCCCGCACTGGAGATGGACAACATACCAGTGCTCACTCCCTTAAAGAGAAATGACTGCCTTTCCTAACAGCCACTCACCACCAATTGCTAATAATTCCTCAGCTAAAGACCTAAATAAATGGAAAGACAATCCATGTTCATGGATGGGAAAGCTTGCATCATCAAGACAGCAACTCTCCAAATTGTGTGCACATTTAATCAACCCGGATCAGAATTACTGATGTTTTCTTCCCTTCAGCAACAAATACATTGATTCTAAAATCCATAAGGAAATGCAAGGCGCCAAAGTAATCTTTAAAAAGTAGTAGGACAACATCCTGATTTCAAAACTTATCTCAATGAAGTACAATAAGTAATTATATTTCAGATATATTTTATAAATTTTATCTTGAAAGTAAAATAATTAAAACAAGAAAGTAAGTTATTAAGTCAACTATATGTTGGGATAAAATGATCTTTTAGAGATCTTCCACTGGCTGTGATATGACACTGTAAAAACAAAATTTACTTTAATAATTTTCCTGTTTTACTGAAAGGAATATACATAATGAGTTATAGAGAAGTGATCTTTTCTGCCAAACTGAGAGTTGGGGTCAAAGAAGAAAAGGAGAACATTGCTTAATCAGAAAGATTTGATTTGCCAGAATTCTGAGACCAGTCAATACTTAAATTGAGAGCAGAATGAATATTAATAGAAATGGTATTGCTAAAGCTTAACTCCATGCAACAGCAAACTAACTATAACTATTTATAACTACCCTGTCATTGTTGGCATATTCTCAAACTTGGGTGCAACATTAGACTCTACCTGGAAGCTGTTTCTTCAGCATTTGGGTGAACAAAGACTTAGATATACAAGACAAGTTTAAAGTAAAACTAATTACGATGTATCTTGTCATTCTACTACGTGTTATTTTTACTGCATTGGCGAGTTTTCAAAGTAAGTTAACAAGACTGTTTTCATCCCCAATTACTTTGATACCATTATGATCCCATTTTCTCTACTTTATCCTCCCTTATTTTACCTTCCCTCAATTTCTGATTCCCAGACATCCCAAATTTTACAATTCACACTGATCACATTGAATAAACTTCCTACCAATATTTACTTTACTTTGTTTATTATGGACAAAATGTAATTTTACTACTTTAAGGTCAAAGTTAGCAGTTATGTCTCCATGGGTAAAGGCTAAAAATTTTAACTCAATTGCATTTCCTCTTCAGCATAAATCTAAATCATGTTCCAAGTAACTTGAAAAGATCTAAGACTAGACAGAGGTTGAGTGTCCTCATACAGCCATGTCCAAAACTAGCTTTCTACCAGCTGCTCAAGGCAGCTTAGGCTGCCTGGAGGCCAGGGAACCCAGCACAGAACAATGGCAGGAAAATAGAGTTCCCTTCATTCCTTAATTCACATGCAAGTGAGGTGCCAATCAAGTGCTGACAAGCATGGAAAAACCAAAATCAAAAGTGGGCAGAGACATGCTTTCAAAAGGAGCTGTTTTCACACTTTTCTAAGAGACGTTTTTTTAATGGTGACTGAACAAACCACTAACAACGTAGAAAAAGAAATAAAAACGAGCAGATCCTAATATTCTATCAATTGAAACAATTCACTGAAGCCAATGAAATGTATTGATTCAAATACTTGATACACTTTACAAAAAATATGAGCACTGTTGTTTTGGTTAAAGGAAACCATCTGAGTGTGATATCTTGAGACCTGTAAGCAAAGCAGTAAAGTGAGCCAAGGTAGGTATGAACCCTGACAAGCCAGCTTATTTTAACAACAATAATGATGATGATGTTACTTGATTTCCTAAACTGATTAGCACCTGGAAAGACCAGAACAAAACTCAGTGAAATGGCCAATGGAAGCAATGGAATCATTTCAACCAAGTGTCTGGGAAAGAGATGGAAATGTCAAAACATGAATTATAATATGAAAATTAAAGAAAAATGAAACTCAGAGCTGTTTTAATAAGTAAGCTGCACTATATATCTGTACATGTCTTTCCAAATAATTTGGTAAACAAATTGTAGCTAAGATTACTAATTCTACCATATATAAAATTAAATTTGTAAGGCAGAAATTTATGGCTAAGTATGATGACTTAGACCAGATAACATAGGCAGATATACTATTTTCAGAAATTCATTATCAATTGATAAGACTGTTTATTCTCTTGTCTTTGATAGCTACAATTGTATTAAAACAGGATGTGTTATTAATACTTGTTTTTCCTCAGATCACAGAAAGTTTGGAGAACTGTATCTTTGAGTTTCACTCTATAATACAAGCAAGGGCTGTGACAGGAATACTTTTATTATGATGCTTCTTGTGGCCACGGCAAACTATAGACTTTTTATATGGCTAGATTCAGGATAGTTGCATTACAAGATATACTACCGTAAAATGAATACTGGCTTTGAGAATAAATCTTTCACTATTGTATGTTCTTCAGGAGCAATTCAACACTTTTTTGTTGTTGTTGTTTTTGTTTTTTGAGGCAGGGTTTCTCCCTGTAGCTTTGCACATTTCCTGGAACTCACTCTGTAGATCTGGCTGGCCTTGAACTCACAGAGATCTGCCTGCCTCTGCCTCCCGAGTGCTGGAATTAAAGGCATGCACTACCACTGCCTGGCTGCAATTCAACACTTTAAAGCAGAGTATGTTTAAGGCAAAGTATGTTCTTACTTTCCGAAAATAATTAGGAAAACATGGACTAACAATTTTGTTCTCCAAACTTCAAAGTAAGCATTTTTAATTTGAAAGTAGAATTTTACATTAATTTTAACTCAGTATATGGCAAGCCACATTGCATAAGGTCCTATTGCCTGGTATTCAAACAGTGAACATTATACAAAATTGCATTAATTATGTTTATTTTGTCAACTGTACATGCTATACAGTTGACATTTAAATGTTCTGTAACATAGCTCAAAGAAGGCAGCTGACGTACATGATAATGGCAGAGAACGATCTGTCCTCAACTATGATGGGGCACACTGAGGCGGGGCATGGAGACAGAGAGCCCTGCAGGCTTTAAACTGTAAATTCTCAACAGTCTTTAAACATTTTAAACCACTGAATGCTAATGGTTTATGAATGATGTGTATAATGCACCACCAAGAAAATAAACTATACTACAATTTAAGATTTATAATCTTCACATTTTTCTTATATAGCTAATATTAACACTTTGAAACCATGTAAGACAATTCCATGTATTACACTCATGCTAAAATACCCTGAGACAACATCTGTCAACATTTTAAACACTAAGACTTTTCTCTTAGGAATATTAATAAGTGGAAAGAATGTTAGCGTTACACATAGGCAGGTTTACAAACATTGCAGTTTTTTTTTTTTGTTACAATACTTTCTTTCAAAAAAGTATTTTGAAATAGAAACATAATGAACTTACACGTTTATTAAATTTACCAAAATGTAAACCTCCTCAGTATGCACTATTATTTGCTTGTAAGTTACTTTTTAGGCCAAGACCACTCTTCTTCAGCTGGCACTGTTGGTACCCCTGCATTACACAGTTTAATCATCTGTTGCACGTGTAGCAAATGCATGAGGTTGATATGATAACCATTCGTATTTTAAGACCTAAACAAGTATATTACATTAAATAGACTTCTCAGTCCCGTTCCTGCCTGACAGGGCCTCCAGTGGTTCTATTATCTCCACCTCCCATGCATGGCCTCCTGCAGGGACAGCAGACTACAGAAGTGACCCTTACTGGGACCATCTTGTCTCCCAGACAAAGCTCCCTTTTAACTTCTTACTTACTAGTTACTTCCTGTGCTGGAGAAAAACTTTAGCTCAGCTTGTGATAATTTCACAGGCCCTGCGGACCCTGACCGTAATAGCCTCAAGGTCAGAAGTCAAGACTTGTTCTGAAACATCTGTGTGCTTTATATTAACATGGAACAAAAGTGGAGAAGTGCCCACCAGTGTGTGACAAGAAGGACAGGCAAGCCAGGATTGACACACTGGTCATCTGTCAATTTGGGCATTTTAAGTTCATTTCAAAAAATAGCCTTAAATTCATCCCGATTCCAAATTTGATTTACAAAGTTTTTTTTAAAAATAAATGATTGTAATGTAAAAAACAAAAATACAAGTTATATTTTATTGAAATTAGAAATTAGTGTTTCAGGACTTCATACATTTTAAAAGTTACTCCATAAATTTAAAAAGTTAATTTTAAAGTAATTTAATGGCTTACAAATAAAAGCTATCTACACTACAAATGTGTAATATTTATCTGTAGATAGTGAAACATATGATTTAAAAACATTGTATTTTCCCCTAACATCCATATTTAAAAAAAACTCACACTAATGTGTTAAAAAGCTCTCTTAAGGTGTCTGTTATGTATAACATAATATATAACAAAATAAACAAAACCTGTGAAGCTAAAAATGCTTGTAAACAATCTCTAAATTCCAAAGTCAAATTAAGAAAGAAATGACAACACATCTTCATTTTAGTAGAGCGTGTGATTTCAGAACTAGGAGAGCCACTGCAGAGTCCACAGGTGTCAGGGCCAGCAGGCAAAGGCCACAGAAATGTATTTACAAAACTATACACCAAAGTCTAAAAGTTAAAGCGGGCAATGGCTAGCATGTATGTAGTCTGACACCACCCTTCACTGGTGACTTCCTAGCAATAGCCACAATGGTGTAACTGGACTATTCTAAAACACCTCATCAAATCAGATTAAATTCAAAATACCTGATAACTGTTCCTATCATGTATACCTTACTTTAACTCTTCAGAATACTTACAAATGCAAAATTTTTGTGACCAAGCACAAAATGATAGTTCCAAGTAAATTGTTGGAACCTTTCTGATAGTTTTAATGCTAAACACACAAACTCTGACGAAGTATTAAATAGTAAACAGTACACATTAAAGTCAGTTAAAATTATTAAATGGGGGCTGGCAGGATAGCTCAGTAGTTAAGAACACTGGCTGCTCTTACAGAGGATGGATGGAGGTGCAATTCCCAGCACCCACATGGGAGCACACAACTGTCTGTAACTCCAGTTACATAGACATACATGTAAGCAAACCACCAATAAAATAAATAAATACTTTAAAAAATTATTAAAATAACAAATATTAAAAAGGTTTGCAGTTTTGGGTTCTATATGGATAGCATACATAATAATTGTGTATAAAATGTACAACTAAAATAATGGTGTATAAAATGTACATCTAAAATGGGAATAATAATATCAAAATTTAAAAATAGTATATAAAGAAGGAACAGGCAAAAATCACAATATAAAGCTCTGTTATACTAAAAAAAATTAGTATATATTAGTATATTTTTTTCAAAAATCATACAAGTATATCCTGGATACATTTAAAATACATTTTAATTTTTAAATTTAAATTTTTTCTGTATTAAGAATTTTTATATTCATTTTACATACCAACCACAGATCCCTAAGGAACATGAGTTTTTTTTCTTTAAGAAATTTTTTATTCATTTTACATATCAACTACAGATCCCCCTCATCTGTCCTCCTGCTCTCCTCCTCATCTTTCTCCCCATCAATCCACCCACCTCCGACAAGGTAAGATCTCCCATGGGTAGTCAGCAAAGCCTAGTATAATCAGTTGAAGCCGGTCCAAGCCTTTCCCTCCACATCAAGGCTGTTCATGGTGTCCTACCATAGGAAATGGGCTCATGCAACAGGGATAGATCCTGATCCCTCTGCAAGGGGCCCCTTAAATGGACCAAGCTACACAACGGTCTTGCTTATGCAGAGGGCCTAGTCTGGTCCCATGCAGGCTCCACAGCTGCTGGTCTAAGTTCATGAGTTTCCACTAGCTTAGTTTGGTTGTCTCTGTAGGTTTTCCCATCATGACCTTGATGCCCCTAGTGCACAGAATCCCTTTTCCCTCTCTTCGACTGAACTCCTGGACCTTGGCCTGTTACTTGGCTGTGAATCTCTGAATCTGTACCAGTACTGGATGAAGGCTCTATGATGGCAAGGTATTTACCAATCTTATTACTAGGGTAGGCAATCTCTCCACTATTGCTAGTAGTCTAAGCTGGGGTCATCCTTGTGGATTCCTGGGAATTTCCCAAGTACCAGGTTTCTCCCTATCCCCATGATGTCTCCCTCTATCAGGGTATCTCTCTTATTACTCTCCCACTCCATCCCTGTGGCAGCTCAACCATCCCATTCCCTCATGTTCTCATCCCCGATCCCCTACCTTCTATTGTGCCCCCCACGCCAAGTTTACTGAGGAGATCTCATCTATTTCCCCTTCCCAGGGCGATCCATGTATCATTATTAGGGTCATCCTTGTTAGCTAGCTTCTCTGGAGCTGTGGGTTGTAGTCTGGTTATCCTTTGCTTTACATCTAGTACCCACTTATAAGTGAGTATATACCATGTTGTCTTTCTGGGTCTGGATTACCTCATTCAGGATGGTATTTTCTAGTTCCATCCATTTGTCTGCAAATTTCATGATGTCACTGTTTTTCTCTGCTGAGTAGTACTCCATTGTGTATATTTACCACATTTTCTTTATCCATTCTTCAGTTGAGGGGCATCTAGATTGTTTGCACATTCTGGCTATTACAAATAGTGCTGCTATAAACATAGTTGAGCATGTGTTCTTGTGGTATGATTGAGCATTCCTTGGGTATATGCCCAAGAGTGGTATCATTGGGTCTTGAGGTAGATTGATTATCAATTTTCTGAGGAACAGCCATACTGATTTCCAGAGTGGCTGTACCAGTTTGCATTCCCACCAGCAGTGGAGGAGTATTCCTCTTATTCCACATCCTCTCCAACATAAGCTGTCATTAGTGTTTTTGGTCTTCGCCATTCTGACTGGTGCAAGGTGGTATCTCAGAGTTGTTTTGATTTGCATTTCCCTGATGACTAAAGATGTTGAGCAATTCCTTAAATGTCTCCCAGCCATTTGAGATTCTTCTATTGAGAATTCTGTTTAGCTCTGCAGTCCATTTTTAAATTGGATTATTTGGTGTTTTGATGTCTAGTTTCTTGAGTTCTTTATCTATTTAGGAGATCAGCCTACACACACACACACACACACACACACACACACACACACACACACACACACAGAGAGAGAGAGAGAGAGAGAGAGAGAGAGAGAGAGAGAGAGAGAGAGAGAGAGAGAGAGAGAGAGAGAGAGAGAGAGAGAGAGAGAGAGAGAGACAGAGAGAGAGAGAGACAGAGAGAGCATTTTGTGTTGTCTAATTACTACTGATCATGAGGACTGTCCTGGAGTGGTTGATATACCCAGTGTCACTCTATTAGAGAAAGCTAATTTTCCCTTTCCCAGCAGTAATCAGTTGCAAATAGATTCTTGGTTAAAGGTGGGATTTTGTGTCAATACCTGTTTTTCAGTGTAGGAACTTCATCTGGTTTGAACCTATGCAGATCCTGTGCATGCTGCCACAGTCTGTCTCTGTGTGTGTGCATGCTGCCATAGTCTGTGTGTGTGCACATGCTGCCACAGTCTCTTGTGCTCAAATGCTCATCTGTCCTGTTATGTTTGGAAGATGCTGTTTCCTTGGAGTCATACACCTATCCATCACCTCTAGCTCTTATAACTTTTTAAATAACTTGAAGTAATAATATTAAGAAAAAAATAGAGAGCATGCTGGGTACAGTGGCTCATGCCTTTAATCCTAGCATTTGAAAGGCAGAGGCAGGCACCTATGCAAGTTCAAGGCCAGCCTTGTCTACATTGCAAGTTCCAGGCCATTCAGGGATGCATAGTGAAACCCTGTCTCAAACCAAACAAAACTAAACCAAACCTGTAAGAAGGCTGAGAGCAGAATTAGAGTTAAGGAGTGAGGATGGTTCTGCTGTTAAGAGCATTTCCTGCTCCTATAGAGGACCCTTGTCACTTCCTCTATCACTGCAGAGAACACCCATATCTGGTGGCTCACAACTGCCAGTAACTTCAGTTTCAGGGGAATCCTTTGCCCTTTTCTGGACATATAAGTACTGGTATGCACACAGTATACATATATACAGGGACTTAAACACATACATTAAGAAAACCAAATCATTTAAAAAAGTTAAATGTTCACTTACTAGTTCAACAAAAGCAAGTCCTCCATAGCTGTGAGCAACAAAAAACACATTCTCAGCAGCAGATTGAGCTATGAAATGGTCCCAAACATAGATTGCATGTTCTTCAGGAGAACCATTTTCCTATAAAGAAAACAAATATATATTGCATATTGTATCTAGTGATTACCACAGTAATCAAATTAAATTATATGCTTGCATACATAGCACAAGAATAAGATGGTTAGAGGACATTCAATGAAATAAAACAACTCTACTGAATATTTAAATTAGAGAATAGATTAGTGTTAAAACTATTAGTAGATTACTGCCAAGCTTAAATGAAAATGTAATCTTCAGAAACAACTTATTAAAATAAATGCATATTAAGGGAAACAATCCATGTATACCTGTGATATTAACATCTACTTAAGCATATTAGAATTATATAATAAGACATTATGGTGGGTTTTAATAGAATAATTTAATGCTATAATATTTGGGCTACATTCTTATATTATCTTAAAGTATTTATATTATATATCTATATATTATTTATTTTGTTTATGAGATTTTTAAATAGTAAACTGAAAAAATGGTGAAAATTAATAATGGGTATTTTCTATTGAAGTTATTTAAAGGAATACATGCTAACAGCATGTTCTATACACATTTTATTTTGAGAACCAAGAGAAATCCAGGGGCTTTTAATCTAGGATTTTAAACCCTGGGAAGCATATTCTAAAACCTCTATAATGACTTCATTTTACTATATTTATTGCATTAGCTGATACATATAATGGTTAAAGAAAAAATCTAGATAATATGAAAATACTGATCAAATCATAAATTGCTAAGAGTCAATCAGACCATTAAAATGTATGTGTGTATATATATTCTTAGAAGCGATTTTCCTAACAACATCATGGATATTGCAAATGAAGAGAATTTATTCACAATTTTCTTCTTTATAAAGTTATATATTTGGAGACACAATGGCTCTTATATTCTTTCAGCCTTTTCTCCCACAGTGATCCTCTAAGCTATAGGGAGTTGTATAGGAACTGGGCTCCACAACTATGAATTTTGATTGGCTATGGTTTTCTGTAATGGTCTCCATAAAAATCACACCAATGTAGATGTCTCCACAAGTGCTGAACAAGGACAACAAGAATAAATAAGCTGGAGATGGGGAAAGCCCCCAAGGCCTCAACCCTACACAAAGAACTACAGGCAATGGAGGCATACTAACAGCAGGGGAAATAGCCTTCCCTGGGGAAGAGTTCATCTGCTGATCTAATAAAGAGCTGAATGGCCAATAGCAAGACAGAAGAAAGGATAGGCGGGGCTGGCAGGCAGAGATCATATAGAGAAGGAGAGATCTGGGAGAGAAGAAGGAAGTAGCCAGAGAAGGAGGAGGACACAAGGAGCCAGCCACCAAGTTACACAGCAAGCCATGGAGTAAGTGTAAGATTTACAGAAGTAAGAGAATGGGAAAAGCCCAGAGGCAAAGGTAGTAGAATATTATTTTAAGGTGTGTTACTTTTGTTTATGTTGCTTTTGTTTAACTCTGTAAAGCTGTGTTACTGTGCCTGTCTAAAATACCTGATGGTCTCATAAAGAGCTGAATGGCCAATAGGAAGGCAGGAGAAAGGATAAGTGGGGCTGGCAGGCAGAGAGAATACACAGAAAGAGAAAACAGAATCTAGGATCTAGAAGCCAAAGGAAGAGGATGACACCAGGGGCCAGTCAACCAGCTACACAGCAAGCCATGGAGTAAGAATAAGATTTACAGAAGTAAGAGAACTAAGAGAATGGGAAAAGCCCAGAGGCAAAAAAGTAGACAGGATAATTTAGAGTTAAGGAAAGCTGACTAAAACCTAAGACAAGCTAAGGACGGGCGTTCATAAGTAAGACTAAGCCTCTGTGTGTGAATTATTTGAGAGCTGGGTGGTGGGTTTCCCAAAAGAGCAACAACAAGAGCAAAAACAACAACACTCACCAGTTGGTTACAACAGCAAATGTCAGTCATGAAAACATACATACAAATAACATTATAGAGACTGAGCAGGTTGTATTCAGAAATACTACACACACACACACACACACACACACACACACACACACACACACACATTTATGTATATAACAACAATTAGTGAAAGAAGAGGCCATGAATTTGAAAGAGAGCAAAGAGGGGTATATGGGAGGGTTTGGATGGAGGAAACAGAAGGAAAAATATGATGTAATTATATTATAATCTCAAAAAATTAAAAGAAATAATTTTTAAAAACATGTATGTTTGGTTTTATCAAACAGGGTCTACACTGTAGCTCAGACTGGCCTGGAACTCACTCTAGCCTGCACTGCTCACACTATGGCTGTGTGCTCCATCTCCCAGTGCTCCTCCAATCAAAGGCTGAACAGGCACAGCTCCACCTTAGAAGTTAGAATTAAGCTGTTGTTCCCTGTCTATCACCACTCCACATTTCCTCCCACAGCCATAAAGTATTGGCCACTGGTCATTTCCTTATAGATATCCCATAGACACTTCAACTAACCCAAGCCTTCCAGAAACTTCCTGCCTCAATCTGTTTGTGTGCCCCACATTCAGCTGAAACCTGAACATCCTCTTTTACATCTTCCCTTAAATTCCTCATGGAACCAGTCACTTCAATCCTGCTGATCCTGTCTCCAAACCTGTCAGAACCAACCTAGCCCTCCTTAGCTTTATTTCTTCAAGTGGCCGATAGCAAAGCAACGAAGTCAGAGATACCACTCTGGCTATTGGTCCTTAGCAGGTGGATGACAGCATCCTAGCAGTATCCAGACTGAGCTCACTAGATGTTTATGAGCAGCAGTGAGAAAGACTGCTTCAAACTGGCTGTGGCAGAAGGAGTGATAAAAGATCAGGGAGAGGAAGCCAAGAAACAGAAAAGGACATTTAGGAGAGCTGCAGGAGTGGAGCAGTATTAAGTGTTACTAAGCAAGGGAAAAGTGGCACTGGGACAGAGATAACTGACAGAACAGGTGACCTTGAATAGAGAAAGACTGTTCAAAGTGATACATGAATTCCCTTTTGAAGTACTAGTAGTATATAATTAAGCAGCTTTAATAATCAAAGTGTTATTTTTGTCTTGTTGACTGAATTTTCTGACAACTTCACACACACATCCATCCCACACAAACTGCATTCTGTCCACTCTCACCCCGGCACCATCCATTCTCTACAGGTTCCTGTCCCATGTTCATGCCTTTGTTTTATTTTGTGATCCATTGATTTTAAGTAGGGCCATATGTGTGGCCATGAATGGAAGTATTCATTGGAACCGAGGGGTGCACTTTTAGTACACAGTGAAGATAATAATTGTCTCTCCCTCAGCATCCAACAGCAGCTAACAATTCAGCAGGGAGGGATGGGGTCCCATGAGCCTCAAACTAATCCACTTCCGCCTGTTGACACACCCAGTTTAATGTAGGCCTGGTGCCCTCAACTGCAGCTAGTGTGAGATCCAGTTTCAACAGCCATGCCCTGCAGGGAAGATGTTGTCCTGCAGGGAGCACCACTTCCCCCCTCTGGCTCTTCTATTCTTTAGACTTCTTTTCTACAATGTCCCCGAGCCTTGGAGAACTTTAAACATCATTTATTCTAAGCATCTTCAGCAATTAACAGACTTTTATTTAATATTCAAAGAACTAATTTTTTAAAAGGCAAGAAAGGAGATAAACCTTTGCCCTAAAAGACTTGATTTCTCTCTATAGCTATCTCAGAAAGTTTTCAGAAGCTCAGGCTTTCATTTGTTTACTTATTATACCACCATCATTGGAGCATTTACAAAATTCTGTGAAATCATTGTAGGTGTCTACAACTGCTACGTATGGAAATTAATACAAAAACCATAGTTCTAAATATATACTTCTGAAATATATTACTGACATGATAAACTAAAACTTCATTTTTATAAATGAGATGATGCTGCATCCAGGCAAAATAGCATTATTCTAACCTAGATCCTATATTGTGCCAATAATCATTTTAAGTTTATAAACTATTTAGAGAGTATGTTACTGACAGTACATTTTGAAGCAAAACAGATTTCAATGAGAAAAACTTCATAATACAGAAATACAAACAAACAGAATGTATTCTATAGGTTTCTCTATGAAGTTACATTTTGTACTGAGTAACTTGTAAGCAGGAGACAAGGTGAAAGGTGGTGGTTAGAATATTTAAATGAACTGAAGGCATGAAAGGCGCTTAAGTCCATCAGCTGGAGTTTGCAGGTAGCAGAAAGCACAGGTTACATGGACTGCGTAATGCGCATTGCCTAGAATGCAGGCTGACTTCCCTGCTGTACTCTGGCATCAATTGCTAAGTGCTGCAATAATCAAAGCCTTATCAACCAGGCCAGATACTACCCCACCTGAGCACAGTGAGGTCTGCATTTGTGATGGAATACCTGAGCTGATAACATATATAACTAACCAAACAACATTTGCATATTTGTGTAATTATTTTCTAAGGTTAATTAGCTCCTGTAATGCATTTCGCCCTTTGAGACTGCTTACAGTGACAGGTTCACATATTTTCTGAACCCCTGCCAAATCTGACAGCTTTTTCTTCAGCTAACCTGTTGCTACAAAGTTATAAAATGAGTGACCCTATAATATATACTTTATACTTACAATTCATTTAAAAAGCAAAATAAAAATGTAATAAATAGAAAGATTTCTTAAAATTCCCATTTTAAAAGTCAAAACATAAAGGCATCACACACTGGAAGAGTATTAACATTTCCATGACAACAATCTAATATAAAAATTATAATTTTAAATTAGCACATGCCAATGTCACTAATTCAGCTATGCCACCCATAGATGGCACCCATAGATGAACATTAATATGCATCCACTACTTCCCTTGCCAGCTGCCCTTAGGGCCAGCCTTTATTTCTTTCTATACTGGAGGTCCAACTGGAGAATGAACACTATATGAAATATACATCTGTTTGTAGTCCAAATTTATTTAAAGTTGAAGTTTCTCCTAAAAAACTAAGGTGTTCTATTAGGAAAGTATGTGCCAATAAAATCCAAATAGGAAGCCAATAAATCAGATGGATTAAGATACAAAATGTAATCATTTTGTATCCAGCAAAGCCACAGTTACACAATGAAAGAAAATTCCCAACTCCATAGGATATATCTCTAGAAGAAATGAAACTTAAACATTTTTAATTCTTTAATGTGACTCTGTTGGTAAAATTTTTAATTTATGTGTATTAAACAACAGTCACTGGATGAGAGTTCTATGATGATAGTTAGGGTGTTCGGCCATCTGATCACCAGAGTAGGTCAGCTCAGGCACTCTCTTGACCATTGCCACTAGTCTATAGTGGAGGTATCTTTGTGGATTTCTGGGATCTCTCTTGCAGAGATCTACGGCCAAACCCCAGATAGAGCTCCAGGAGTCCAATTGGCAAGAGAGAGGAGGGAGGGATTATATGAGAAAGAGATATTGAGACCATGATGGGAAAAAGCACAGGGACAAATAGCTAAACAAGGAAAAACATGTGAACTGTGAACCAGTAGCTGAGAAGCCCCCATAGAACTGGATCAGACCCTCTGGATAAGTGAGACAATTGAACAACTTGAAATGTTTGGGACCCCGACCTATCCTTAGTGCATGAGCTGGCTGTTTGGAACCTTGGGCTTACACAGGGACACTTTGCTCAGCCTGGAAGGAGGGGACAGGACCTGCCTATACTGAATCCACCAGGTTGAATTGAATCCCCAGGGATGTCTTGGCCCTGGAGGAGATGGGAATGGAGGGGAGGGTCTGGGGGGAAGGTAGGGGCGGGGGCAGGAGGGGGGAGAACAGGGGAACCCATGGCTGATGTGTAAAATTAAAACACAAATATAATAAATAAAAAAGGAGAAAAAAATTAAAAATTTTATACTCATAAAAACATTTAATGAAAATATCTGAATATAAATATATTTTATAAACCACACAGGCTATTATTTTATTTTACTTATTCCATTAAATAAATTTGATTGAAAATTATACTCATTTCTCCCTACTTCAAACATGCAAACTTTTACAGATTGAACATATTTGGCTCGGCAATTTAAAGGACTAGGCATACTGTTACACAAAATTACTGGTAAAGTGTGCATATAATAACATTAAAAGATCAAAACCATATTTGTTTTCTAAATAATAAGTAGAATCACATGAGGATACCATTATTAGATATTTGGTTCTAAAATAAAATTTTATAAAGTTAAATTTTGAGCTGAAAAAACTTACTATCCTAGTTAGGGTCACTACTGCTGTGACAAAACACTGTGACCAGAGCAACTGGGGAGAAAAGGGTTTATTTGGCTTATGCTTCCACATCACTGTTCATGATGAAGGAAGTCAGGACAGGAACTCAACCAGAGCAGAAACCTGGAGACAGAGGCCTTGGAGAGATGCTTCTTACTGGCTTGCTCCCATGGCTTACTAGGCTTGCTTATAGAACCCAGGGCCACCACTAGCCCAGGAGTGACCCTACTCATAGTGGGCTGGGCCCTCTCCTCACAAACACTAATGAAGAAAATGCTCTACAGGCTTGCTACAGCCTGAGATCAATTGAGGCCTCTCCTCTCAGATGATCCTAAGGTTGTGTCATAGTTGACATACAGGCAACACACCTATAAAATCAAAATATCTTGAAACTCTTTCCCTCCACTTTTAGATAACAAGATATTGTTAATAGTAATTACCCCTAACTATTGGTGAAATTATTAAGGCCACTCCACGTAGTTAAAAGGGAGGTTTATTTTGTGGGGTAACTTACAAATGAAGGGGTAGGTTGCAGGGTCTGGCAAAGGTATGGCGCAGTCCGGCGGTGTTCTCTGGAGAACTCTGCTCGGTCTACTTCCAGCGTTCAGGGTCCTGGAACCAAGAGAGCCCAGGCATCTGGATCTTGGGTCTTCAGCATCCTCTCTCAGCCCTGCCTTGTAGGCTTGACCATTACCGAAGCTTCAATGGTGTTTGGAACTTCCAGGTCAAAGCTGGAATGGCTACCCACTACACCTAATGGTATACTACCAGTCAACATGACTACTTTCATAAATTATAACTGGTTATGCACAGAAGATATTTGTAATAAATATAATTGACAAAAGTTCAGTATTAAAGACTTTATCAAACATATTAGAAATGAGCAGATAGTTCAAATTTGACATGCCCAGAATAAATTCTGAATTAGATTTCCATCTGTCTTTTTCTTCACTTTTTACATCTTGTCAAGTGGTAACTTGACCTATCCACTTATTCATGTCCAAATCCTGAGGTCAACTAAGACATCTCCTCTAACTATACCCTCTACATTTACTTGGTTTAACTCATCCTCAGTATATTTCCAGATCCATAAACTTCTTTTGGTCTCCTCTCTCAGTGCCCTAGCTCAAAGTCCACCATGTCTTATCTAGAGCGCTACCCACTGGACTTTGTCACCTGTTCTTCTCCAGTCATTATCTACAATGAATTTCTGACATAGATACTTTTGATAACGCTATTTATGACAATTTGCTTAAGTTCACACAACTTGCTAAAGTGCAAACTAGTTTGTTTGGTTATAGTGTCAAATAAAACAATGTTTACTTATTGTGGGGGCAAAAGAGAGAAGATGAGAGGGTAAGCTGCAGGAGCCCATTCTCTCCTTTCTCTTGTTTCTCCTACAGAGTACCCAAGGCTAGCCCAAGAGCTCTCAAGTGGTTCTCCTATCTTTGCTGCTGTCCATTACACACTTGAAGAGCTAGGATTTAAAGGGTGTAGTGCCACATTTGGATTACTTCTTTTAAAAAATTAAAAAATACATTTTTATATTTTTTACCTCTATCAACTCCTCCAGATCTACACCCCTCTATCCACTCAACTTCATGTTTCTCTCTCTCAAAAGAATAAAAAATGACTTAAAAAATTAATACAAAAAGTACCAAGACAAAACAAAAATGTATATTCATGTGCACTAATACATACAACACACACAGTGAGAAAGAGAGAGAAACTCACAACACAACATGGGATCCATTTTGTGTTAGCCAATAATATTCCTGGGCCCTGGGTCTGCCTGGAATGTGCTTAATCCATCTGTGACACCCCACTGGAGAGAACTGATGCTCAGTTCTCAGACACCGATGTGGTGTCTATTGCTGACAGACACAACCCCTGCACAGGTTCCCACCAGACAAAGGTCAGCACTCAGAAGGGGAAGTGGACACAGCTAAGTGCATTTCACTCTTTGTGGTTCTGATGCTGGGCAGCAAGCACTTTCACCTGCTGATCCATTTTCTTGGTCCTCATGGTCTGAATTTCAATACTGATACCCATCCTTTTAGATCATACATGGCAAAGAGTTAAAAAAAAAAAAATCAAGCTGACACAAACTTGTTTTGTTAACTGTCTAAATATAAAATTTGAACCAAAATTACCAAGTTAGTTGTAAAAGAACAGAAATGAATAAATAAATATGACTCAACACTTTACAGATGTGCTGTAGGTGATCAGACACTAGAACATAAAATAGGCTTAGTGTAACCTACAATGCAGGCATATAATAACATTTGCAGAGAGTGCTTCTTTCTATAGTATATAACATGTCAGGCATGACTCAATATAAATAATAGCACACAATATGAGTTAGGAACTATTACTATCCTTATAGTCACATAAGAAGACAAAGATTGATTAAGCATACTATATGAATCATAATATATAGCAGACCTACAATTCAAAGCTAAGTAGTTCAATTTCTTAAATTTAATCCTAATATATACGTAGTCATTAATATTGAAACACACGCAGTATCTCCTACTTTATGTAGACATAGCTAACATGGACACACTTCCTAACAATGATCCAAAGAGTGTAGGGTCTTAAACACAAAGGCACAAGGACTTTATTTAGGCATATATTATATTCTGTAGGTCAGGTTCACTTCAAAAACTACCTTGGAATAAGAAAAAAAGTTTTCTGAAAATTCAATGTATCTGTTCTTCTTTAAATAATTTTGCAACCTTAAAGAAAAACTGAGTTTAACTTAAAACATACTATTTTCTGCTGTGTATTTATCTATGGCAATGCACAAGGCTAAATGAAAGAAACTGGAAGAAAAGATTCAACACATTATGAGCTAGTTAATTGGAAAAACTAGGAAAACTGAAACCATAGCATTAGAATGATAATTGGTGTCCAAAGGAGTCAGAACATGAGAGGAAGAAGTGGTTATAAGGAGTCATAAGAAAAAACATTTTGGGTAATGGAAATGTTTGTCTTTTGTTGCCATGACTAGTGATGTTTACAACAATGGCATATATTTACCAAGCCATTCAGTAATATGAAACCCATGGTTTGATACTGATAACTGGTCATATTTTTTTTTTAAGTTTTGTTAAAACATAGTCACACATTCTTGATTATGTATTATCTATGGTTGCTCTTGTTGTACAGTAGTGGAGCTGAGTAGTTGAGACACTCGGTATGTCTGCAATTATCAATTATCTTTTTCTTATGAAAGAAAACATTTGTCAAATCCTGCTTTCAATATTTATGGTCTCAGCTCTACTTTTGAATGTCACATTAAACATCCAAGTCTGATTAGATTACCACTAAGTCCCAGGAAGACTACAGTCAAAGATGTCTTTAAACAAAGACAAATTCACAATGCCTAGTAGAATGAGGCAGGGAAAAATGTCAGTTTAGAAAAGATACCTCAGATAGATAAGTGATAATTTACCAGATCTGACAAAGTCTAATGCTACAGTTGCCAGTGAAAAAGTGGAAGGAAGTTTGTTTAAGAACCCTCAAGAATGTAGAAAAATGCAAATGCATCTACACTTATCACCCTGCACAAAACTCTAGGTGATCAAAGACTTCAACATAAGGCAGAATCGCTGAATCTCAAAGACGAGACAGTGAGGAATACTCTTGACATCATTAGCACAGGAAAGACTTTCTGAACATAACACGGATAGCACAGGAACTAAGAACAACAACAAATGAGTAGGACCTCATGATAGCTTCTGCATGGCAAAGGACACCAGCAATTAGACAAAGTGGTAGCCTACAGAATAGAAAAAAAAAAATTACCAACTACATATCTGATAGAGGGCTAAGAATGAAAACAGATAAAGAACACAAACACACAAAAAACTGGGTATCAAGAAAACACATAACTTAATTAAAAATGAGGAACATATCTAAACAGAGAATTCTCAATAGAGGAAAGTCAAATGGCTGAGAAGCACTTAGAGAAATTTTTTACATCCTTAGTCACCAGGGAAATGCAAATCAAAACTACTCTTGATATTATACCTTTGCACAGTCAGAATGGGGAAGATGAATAGAACAAATGACAGTTCCTGCTGGCCAGAATGTAGAGTAGTAAAGGGAACACTCATCTATTGCTGGTGAGTGTGCATATTTGTACAGTCACTAAAAAAAAAATCAGTGTGGTAATTCCAAAGGAAACGGAATAAATCTACCTCAAGATCCAGCTATACCACTCTTGGGCACATACTCAAAGGACTCTACATCCTACAACAGAGACATTTACTCAACCATGTTCACTGCTGCTCAGTTCATAATAGCCAGAGATTGGAAACAGCTAAGATGCTTGTCAATGGATGAATGAGTAAAGAAAATGCAGTACCATTTACACAATGGAATATTAGTACGCAAGCATCAGAGAAAAAGAGAGAGGGGGGAATAAGAGGAGGAGGAGGAGGAGGAGGAGGAGAGGAAAAAAGAAAGAAACCATTAAACAAATCATTTGCATGTAAATGGAGAGAGCTAGAAAAAAAGAATCACCCTCAAAGAGGCAGCACAGAACCCAAAAGACAAATAAGGTACCATTCATTGGTATGTGGATGTCAGCTGTTAAGTCCTCAATACCCTACGGTCCATAGAACCACACAGGTTAGGTACAGGGTAAGGAACTAGGGGGAGAATGGATCTCCCTAGGAAGGGGAATAGAACAGACAGTCGTGGATGAATGAGGGGATTGGAGGACAGGAATGAGAGGATCAAACAGGAAGGAAAGAAGACTGGAGCAAGGGAAGAAATATGAGGAGGGACAGCTAAAACTAATGGCCATGTTAGGGATCCTATGAAAATCAAACACAGTAGAAGCATCCTAAAATACATGAAGGCAATCTAAAGGAAATCACCTAATAACAGGTATTGTTGTGAGGACCAGCCTTCAGCAGCTCAGGGATGGAGGGGGATCCACTTCCACTGAGTCAGCAAATTACTCAATTGACTTTTCTGTCTGAGGGAGTAAAACTTAACTCTCTGGGGACAGCGGAAAAAGGGAAACACACATACCATGCATGCGTGCATTTACACACACACACACACACACACACACACACACACACACACACACACACACACACCAAGAACTCAGGGTCTCACCTAGGGTGCTGATGAATGGCAAGCCTTCAGCAGGTCAGAGAAACTGAAGAGGAGATGCAGAGCAAGCAAACTACTGGACAAACAGACACAACAGAATTTTTCTGAGGGCCAAAACTTAGTTCTTCATTTTATTCTTCTTTCTTACGCTTGTTTTACTCCAGTCTTTCTTGGTGCTGTTCTCCTACCCTGCTGTTTCCTTTCTGTCTATTGTTAATTTTTTCCTTACAGCTTATATATCCCAGAAGAATCTCTCAAGCAATATAAAAATTACAATGTGGTTACATTCTATTTTTTAAGTGCATGACTACAATGAATACAAGTAAAAACCAGCATGTTTTTCATATCTCTTACATTATAAAACATTTTACATATTACAGGTGAAAAACAAGTTGCCCAAGAACCCAAATACCCATTGGGTACCCATTCATACCCAAGCAACTTGTTATAGATTAACAGTGTGTAAGCAATCAAGGTATATTTTTCAGTCAGTTCTTTTGCTGGCAGGCTGCATTTTGCAGTTATAAAGAAAGGATCAATCACTTTATTATTTACCTCAAAAGGTAATCTTATAAGAAATCTAAAAAGAATCACAAATCTAAACTTTTATATATGAAAAACAATCAGTCAGCTCTACTTTAAATCATGAGGGTTCATACCCATTCATCAACAGTTTTTTATATCAGAAAGCTGAGGGCAGAAATGGGTACAAGGAACTATGACCACCCTTGATCACTAACCCATCCTAGCAAGAAAGGCACATCAGCCAGCTATAGCCAGGCTACCATTATTCCTGTTCCCTGGTCTCCACAAGTCCCTCACTCAACTATTAAATGTGTGTCCTGATAAACTTTAAATTGTTCTCCAAGATTTTCTACCTCAAAGTCATTAGCAAAAACATCTTAATCTAACCTTAAGTCATTATTTAAAGCTTTGCTTTAGCTATGATGCACACTGAAACTCCTGAACACATTTCCCACATTAAGATTAAAACAACTTTAGCTTCTTGGATTTAATTTTCTTAATCATTAATCAAATCTTTGGTCGTATTTTTTTTTATCCTTTATATCCCATGCTTTATTAGGGGTGGAGGCAACACCATATCTTGCCTTTACCTATATTAATTTCCCCACTAAACTAACCTTTATTATAACACCTTACTGTGGGGCGTACCCACCAACCCCACAGCTCCCCAAAGTTTTCTTGAGTGTGAGTAGCAGGAAATATTAGATAAAAGGATTTATAGTATAGAGAGAAACAGAAAATAAAGGATAGCCTCAAGAGGGCCTGGAACCTTTTCCAATGGGCCCTGACTGTCTCAGCTGAGGTATAGAGATGCCAAGGGGGTGGAGGAAAAGACCTCCTCCCCCAGCACAGCCAGGTGCAGACCATTTCAGACACCTGCACTCAGGCCCTTGGCCCTAATCATCCTAATCATACGGACCTGCTGTGTAAAGCCACGAGGAACCCGAGAACCGGCTCCAACACATCCCCCTTTCTTAATATATAAAAAATAACTCATTAGTAATAGCTGACAGCAATCTCCATGGCTGTTATACCCCCCAGTATGGGAGTAGAGGATGATAAAGATGGCATTTCTTTTTTGAATTAGGTCCAAGGTGACTACAGCAGTCTTTAGCTGCATCAAGCCCTTTCTAAACCAAAAACTTAATGCAATCACAAACTTAATGGTAATGATGAAGTTAAAGGATTCTTTAACAGATTAACATAAATATTGCATAGTCAAACATAGTCACAATTCTCCCAATCTGACAACTCAAAGCAAACTCTTTACAGAACCATTTGAATTGACATATATGGTGCTATATATAGTTAAAATTTTCCTCAGTCTTATAACTTTAACTATTATTTGAATTTTCTTGCTAACAGAACATAGGAAAAACTTTGATGTATTCACAAACTTAAATATTTCCTTAACTCCACAAAACCAGGGTGCATTAATATCAATAGGTTAAACAATTTCTGCAAACATAATTCAAACTTAATTCACCAAGAACTCCTCCTTTTCTTTATAGTTTTTTAAACAAAATCTCAAACATGGTTAGAAAAAAACCCAAACATATAATTCCTACAAACCCATATTGAAAAGCAATATTCTCAAACCATTAACACTTTGAAAACTTAGCAAAACATCCAAAAGCAGTTTCTTAATAAAACTTTTTACACTTTAAAAGTAGTCTCTTAATATACCCCATTTGCATTTCTTACTAACAAAACATGACATTAATCTAAAAATATTTTTAAATTAAATAGACTAAGGAATATTAATTTTCACTTTTCTTTATATTTTAAGCAAAGTCTCAAGCCTAGTTAGAAAACCCAAACTTTTCCATTTAAAAAGTTCCGTTTGCAACACAAAACCAGTTCCAAAAGTAATTCCATTTTTACATAAACAGTTCCAAAAAACAATTCATGAATCACAAGTTACTAAAGCATATATGCATACACAAAATAGCATCTTGATTCTAGGTAGAAACAATAATTTTCTTCATTTAAACAGTTCCATTTTTAACCCAAATCCCAGAAAACAGTTCCCAGGTTATTACTATTAAGTAAATTTAAAATTATCCCATTGCAATGAAATCACTTGTTAATTTCATTTCTTAAGTCCCAAAATTCAAATGATAAATTCTGGCACTAGCCTTCCAAATATAAAGAAATCCATAACAAAAAATCTTGTAACTTTATCTCTTTTTTTTTAAGTTCAAAAAGTTCATAAAATTCTGGTATCAGGCTTTCACTTCCAAATACGAAGAGACGTTTTACAACCAAAACTTTGCAGTTAACAATTTTAGTTCAAACAAGCATCTCTGCAACTTGTGTTTTCACAGAGATCTTTGTAGTTATAGTAGTATTCTAAACCACACCATTTTTGATGTTAGCTCAGGTTTTTCTGTGTTGTGTTGATTTTCCACGGATCTCAGCTGCGGATGCCTTGTTGTGCTGGTTCTGGCCTCCACCATTCTTAGCTTCTTAGAGGCTTCTGGAGCTTTTGAAACCATTCAGACTACCTGCTTTGCAGTCTACTAGGTCACTACCTTCTGTGTCTCAGGTTCTTTCACCATGTACATTAAGAACAGACTCACACTTAACATTTACACTTTTTTTTTTTTTTTTTACAAACTCATATATAACATTTTGCCTTGCAAAGCATTTAGACTCACATTCAACATTTACACTTTACGAACTCACATATAACATATTAACATCTACTTATTTATACTCCTTAATGAAACTCTAGAACTACTTTAGCAAATATATTTCTTATTACTTCTTATATACTTCTTATATTCATTCCATCTTATTTCTTATTTAAACTTAATTTACAACTAGCATCTTTACTTCTTACAAGCTTATTACTACATGTTTTAAGACTACCTTAGATACTTCTTGCAAGCTTATATTCTTAAAGGGACTCTATAGATCTATTTTACAAACTTATATAGGGCTACCATTAGCATATATTTAACTTAGCAAACACCTAAAAATTTCTTAACACAGTTCTAACAAGACAGAAGAATTTCTACAAACTCACAGATCTTATTTATCTTTTTCTACTTACTCGTAATTATCACAGTCTCTATTTAACCTGACAGGAAGTACATACATCATTTCAAAGTTTAGAGTTTTATAGTCAGCTTTGCTATACAACACAGGGATTTAGTGAGTGTTGTTGTTATAGAATTGTGATATTTGTTGCTAGGGAACTAACATTCTCAGGACAAAGCCACACCCCAAAGTTGCATTCCTGAACCAGCAGAGATGCACTGTGAGCGGTAAACGGTTTTTAACTAGAGGCTGTCCCTTCACCCAGATTCATAATAGCTCCCCTAAGTGCTTCAATTCAGACAAACGTTTGTACTGCAGCAATACTTTTGGTTTGTTCTACCAAAAAACTTCACTTCACCCTGAGGGTGAAATTACCGTATTTAGCTGCTGTAAAGCTCTTCGCAAAATACTGCACAGCTATTAGGTGATATAAAGTATTTTTCTAAAGGAGCTAGTAAAGCCGAAAGCGGCACAGCTCCGAACTCTATTTCCAGTGACAAAACCTCAGGAACACTGATGGAGCCACTTTCATTCTGGTTCCTTATAGGAACGTCATTGGAGCTGACCCTCCTTAGTTCCACGCTCCTTACCAAACGCTCCAGTAACCACCGAGCTTCATTCTCCTCTGTGAAAAAACACAACATGTCCTCGATCCAGTATTAAAACAGGATCGGGACCCTTCCATAATCCCAAGCAGGGATCTTTCAATTTCACTTGAGCAAAAGTCACTTGCGTGACACTGTGCCAAAATCTATCTGCCGCAGACTGCTCACAGACATCCATATTCAAAAAGTTCAGAACAAAAAGAGCATGATTTAATGCATTATGTGGCGACTGAGGGTAAATTTCTTCCTTTTCTATTTTTATTTTTTGAAGGTGTATTTTAAGACTGCTATGAGCCCTTTCCACAATACCTTGTCCCTGAGGATTATAAGGAATACCTGTTTTATGTACAATTTCCCATTGGGTACAAAATTGTTGAAATGCCTTACTACTATATCTAGAACCATTAACAGTTTTAATAATTTTTGGTATACCCATATATGAAAAGTATTTCAAGCAGTGTACAATTACATGTTTTGTAGCTTCCCCAGGTTGTTCATTAGCCATTAAAAATCCTGAATAAGTGTCAATGGTCACATGTACATATTTTAATTTACCAAATTCTGCAATATGAGTAACATCCATTTGCCACAGATGGTTAGGAAGAAGACCTCGAGTGTTTACCCCTAAGTGAGGGACAGGAAAATATTTTGGACATATCCCACATCATTTCACTATTTGACAAGCTGCTTCTTTGGTAAGATTGAATTGCTTTAAGCTTTTGCTATGTTGATGATGAAGAGCATGTGACTGTTGAGCCATTTCCACTTGGGATAATGCTGCTATCTTTAACTTATCAGCCATTGCATTACCCTCAGCTAAAGGAGCAGGAAGATTGGAGTGAGCTCTAATATGGCCCACAAAGCATGGCAGCTTTCTTTTGTGGAATAGCATCTTGAATTTGTTGAAATATTTTGACTTGATTGTTGTTAGTTCCAGTATTTTTACCAAAACTGTTACTATTCAAAGGAGTCAAGAACATAGATGTTCTTTCATGAAACATATCCTTCATTAGATTACTTTGAGAAAAAGCATTTTCAGGATTTAGTATTTTCACTTCATTAGCTTTAACTCCTGATATTATTAGCAGCTGTGATATTTAGCATTGATTTCTTTCAAGGAACTTTTAGGTGAAGCAACTGTTTTGTAAGACAGCTAGATTTTCTGAAGTTTGTTTCCCATCTATAAAGCAGTCATTTCTTTTTGAATGCCTTTTTCCTTGACTCCTTATTAGATTTGCAAAGGAAGTACTCATTGCAGGTAGTTTGTTCAAAAGGCAAAGAACTTTTTAAACTTCAACGTAAGTTTCTTCATATCTAAGACAACATTCAGTGTATTAACTGCTTTCCCTTGTTTTAAGGATTTGTTTTTTTTTTTTGTTTTGTTTTTTTGTTTTTTGAGACAGGGTTTCTCTGTAGCTTTGGAGCCTGTCCTGGACTAGCTCTGTAGACCATGCTGGCCTCAAACTCACAGAGATCCACCTGCCTCTGTGCTGGGATTACAGGAGTGTGCCACCAACGTCCGGCGTTTTAAGGATTTTAAAGTGGCTTGTTTGGTCTTTTAGGTAGCTCTTTGTCTGATCTGAGTTCTCAAGAGGTAAGATTAAGCTTTCTAGTATTGCTTTGAGGAAAAAACTTAACTCTGAGCTGAAAAGTTTTTGGACAGTATCGCCAACTTTAGCTGAAAAACTCCATTTCCCAGAATTCATTTATCTTCATCAACTCACTGTTAAGAGCTAGCTTATGGGCTCCATTTCCCATAGTTCTTTTTGGGTCTGGGAGTCAACCTCCAGTTCTCTTTTACTGGACTTGTTTTAGAAGTTTTTGCTTTTGCAACAAGAGATTTGACCAAGCGTTTTAAGTTTTCAATTATGGGACATTGAGAGATTTCTATTCTCTCCTCACCTGGCTTTAACAGGTGTCTCTCCTTCGTTAGACACTGGCCCCGATCAGAACCGCACCTGCCTCTGTTAGCTGGCATTGAGGCTGGCATTCCTGATAGCAACTATCCTTGGGGCTGGGGCTTGTGTTTGCCTTAGCCAGTCAGTGAAAAACGTTTACAACAGAGCTTTTCCCTAGCTCCTTCGGAGAGATTTTCTCCCACTGATTTTAATCTCATTTTGCTTGTTCCTTTCCCCCTAGATGCAGAGCTTCAAGTATCTGTTTGCGGCTCTGTACCTATGCTAGCTGCCTTTGGAGGTAGGAGCTTTTCCCCCCCTGAATCTGCCTCAAACTCTTAGCTTTCACAGGTCATGCATTTTCTGGGGAGGAATCTGTCCCTTCTGTTTCTTCAGAGTCTTTTTCCCAGACAGTTCCCAGTTTGGTCTCAATTTATCCCCTCTGCCCCAGAAACAGTTTCCGACACTACAGTGGCGGCTTTCCTAGTTACTGAAGGTAGGGGCTTTTTATCCATTTCTGTTTTTGGGGTCTGTGTGATTTGTGTACAGACTGAAAATCTAACAAGGGAGATTTTTGCCATTTCTAAACTCCCATTAGGACAGGTGTTTTGCTTCATCAGGCCTTCACCTGGCCCAGTCCCCTAGTGGGTTGTGTTTGTGTGCTCAAGGACAGAGCTTAGGCTGGAGGCAGTCACCCCTCAGGGGTACACTTCCTCACCTCACAGGAGTCAGTTGAAACAAAGCTTTTCTCAAAGAGATGCTTTCTCTAACAGAAAGCAAGCTTTACTCCTGGATAGTTCTGTTCTGCCCTGGCTGGGCTCTTTTCCCAGACAGCTTCTGATTCAGCAGCACAACTGCTTCACACACAGTTCGGCTTTACTGCTTTCCCATCTTTTCTTTGATACGAAAGCTTTTCTCAGATTTCCTTTTGCAGCTGTGGAGCTATCAACCCGGGACTTGTAGGAAAGCGGACAACTGTGCCGTTCCCACCAGCTTTAGCCTTGTTTGTTCATTAGCAATCTTCCCCTGGGTCCTGCACCTTCCTGCCTCAGCTCTGTGCTCCAGGAAGTTTGCAACTACTGGAACGCTAGTATTCCCGAAATACACTCCAACTCAGAGACGCTGGCCAGTCGCCTCTGGGTTTTTGCTCAGAAGCTAGGATATAATGCTAACAGTTTGTATCACTTCAGGGGATCTTTGCATTAGGGCAATTAGGAGCACCTTTTCCTTCTGAAGAGCTCACTCAGAAACAAAACCCTTGATGCCTCAGCTCGGCTGAAACTGAAAAGCTTGGCTCTTTTGCTTTTTTCAGGTAAGGTTTTCTGCCCTTTGGGCTCTGTCGCTCTTCACCAACACTCTCCCAGGGTTTCCCTCAGGGGACTCTGACCTACTGTCTTTTACTAGCTTGAAGAGACAGAGCTCAGAAGAGGTTTGTAGGAACTTGTCCCTGCCTCCTGCATTGCAGGGAGGATTTTTAAAGCTTGAAAGAAAACAGAGGTTTTGCTGTCTTAAGAGGTTTGTTGTTTTCCCTTAGGAAAAAAATCACAGGTGATTCCCATACTAATATCTTCAGCTGATTCTAATTTGTCCTTTTGAGAAAGTTGAAGGCTTTAGTTTTTAAGTTTTTTAAAAGAGAAAGATTACGGCTTTTTAAGAGAGATTTTCCCCCCCCCACCAAGTTTTTCAAGAAGAGCTTTTTAGTTTAAGTAAGATTTTTTGCCCCAGAAGAGAAAGACCAACTTTTCCCAAAACTTCCCAGCTTTAAATTTTGGCTTTTTACACCCACATTTTTGCCTCAGGGAGAAATCACTTTCTCCTGCCACTTGGACTTAGCATTTCAGCTGTCCCCAGGTCAACAACTTTCATAGGAAACTTTTTCTTCCCCATAAGCTCAAAGAAGAGCTAGCTTTTTTATTACCCGTAAAGCCCAAAGAAAGATTTTTTTTCCCCAGTTTGCGTTCATAGCTCCAAAGTTAGAAAATTGGAGTTTTTCTGTCTAGTTGCTTTTAGTTATCTTAAATTTTTCTACACGATCTTACATTTCTAAGTTTTTCCTACCCTATATTACTACACTATGCCTTATATTTTTCACAAAAAGAAATTGAGAAAGGGATAGAAGATAGAAAATTTTGACAGAAGAGAATTTTGCGCTGTAGCATCAGACATTCTTCCAGACCCCGTTTCCCTTTTCTCTCAAGGATAAAACCCCTGCCCCTCATATATACATTACACACACACACACACACACACACACACACACACACACATATAACATAACACTGGCATGCCACTTTCCACTGGCAGGGCTGACTCACACTTTCGCCAAAAACTCTGTAATAAAACAATTATTTTCCTTTTTCTTTAGTCCCTAATACTTTGTCTTTGGTCCCTGTTCATTTGTCTTTAGTCCCCTTTTTTCCCCTTTTATCTTTAGTCCATTTTTTTCATTTTCCCCTTTTTTTCTTTAGTCCCTGTTCATGCCACCATTCTGTGGGGCGTTTACCCACCAACCCCACAGCTCCCCAGAGTTTTGAGTGTGAGCAGCAGGAAATGTTAGATAGAAGGATTTATTGTGTGGAGAGAAACAGAAAATAAAGGATAGCCTTGAGAGGGCCTGGAACCTTTTCCAATGGGCCTTGACTGTCTCTGCCCCAGGATATTTATAGAGATGCCAATGGGGTGGAGCAAAAGACCTCCTCCCCCAGCATGGCCAAGTGCAGACCATCTCAGACACCTGCACTCAGGCCCTTGGCCCTAATCATCCTCTATGCAGACCTGCTGGGTAAAGCCACTAGGAACCTGAAAACTGGCTCCAACACCTTATTACATTTTTCAAAAACCCTTAAGCTTCAAAATTCCATTTGAACTAAAAATATTATTTTATAAAATCATTGCTTCAATTAAATAGTACAACTTGAGAGGAAATCATAATAACCCACAGGTTAAAAATACCCAGTAGAACAGGATATTTCCATGAGATAATCACACCAATTTAAAGATAACCTCCCCACAACCATTCACACCATGCTAGATACCAGAGAAAAATGGCAGCAGCAAACTTGCAAAGGCACAGCAATAGCAAGAGACACTTTGGAGCCAAAGCCCTCTGGGCCTTGCTTCTCTGAGATTCACCCATCAGTGCCTTGCACTATGGTTGGCCAATTTCCTGTAGTTAATTGCCACCTGCTGCTCCTTTGATATGGTCATCAGCAAATAGGGAAGATGGAACCCTAACTGGACATCGCCCATCACCAAATGAAGCTTCCAGTGCCTGAAATGAGTTACATGTGATCTAGTTATTAGACAAGGGGGTCCCATTGAATTTCCCAAACAACCTATGCTGTTGTCGAGCCTATTGGTTGCTCTCCCCAAACTGACAGCAAAACTCAATTGCAGAAGGCAACATCTAGACAAATCATTGAATATGGAGAAAACAAGTTAGTGCCCATTTATAGACTTCACCTCAACAGACTAGTGTTCATCATACTGAAAAGCATTCTGCACTCTCAAGGGTAAACTCCAACCCAGCTACAAATCCTTAGATCTATAATGATGCCCTGCCTGCAAGATGAGCTAATGCAATAGAGGTAGAAAGCTTGTGGGAGCAACCAACCAATATCTGATGGGACTTAAGGCCCACTCCATGAGATGAAACACATCCCCATCCCCAACACTATTTGGGTGGCCTGAGACTAGAAAGCACAGGGACCTGGGAAAAAAACAAAGACTACTGTTCTGTTAAGGAACACAGGAATGACTCCTAATGACATTCTGCTGTACTTGTAGATCAGTGTCTTGCTCAGCTCTCTTCAGAGAAGCTGCCTCCTGCAGCACAAGGGAACAAATACAGACTCCACAGCCAGACATTATGCAGAGCATGAGAGACATTGGAACACACAGTCCTAAATGGAGTGTTTTCATTAAATTTCTCCCTTCTTGCCTCGGGGAACTCTGCTAAGGAAGAGGCAAAAAAATTGTAAGAGGCAGAGGAAATGAAGAAAACCAAGGAACCAAGGCCTTCTAGATACAATGGTACTGACTTACATATGAACTCACAGAGACTGTAACAGCACACGCAGGGCCTGAACGTGTCTTAAGAGAGATGTGGTCTCAACACCAAGAGGAGAAGTAGACACATGCCCCCATCTCTAAGCCAGAAGCTATCTCCAAATAAAAACCACTTACAAAGTTTTCTCTAAGGGAGTCTCACTGGGTAAACAAAGAACTTTTAAGGGCAGGCCCCATGCCCAGCAGTAGAGGGCCAACACATAAACTCAATGGCATTCTAGGAGGTTGTCTCAATGTTGTGTCAGAACATTTATTTATATATGTATTTCTACTTTTAATTTTTTTATCTTATTCTTTTTTTCTTTTCTTTTCTTTTTTTTTTACCTTGTAGGTCCCAGTTCTGTGTTTTTAATAAGGGATTCCTGTGTATACAAACATCTGTGTCTCTGTGGCTATATGTGTTTTTTGTCTTTTTCCCGTTCGTTCATTATAATTGTTGCTTTATTTTATTAATATTCTTTAGATGTCTGTTTTCTACAAAGAGACAATAAGGGGGTGAATTCAGATGGGAGGGGAGGTGGGAAGGTTCTTGGAGTTGGGGGAAGGGAAACAATAATCAATGTATTTTAAGAAATGTATTTCAATAAAAGGAAAATAGAAAGCATTGGGAGATTACAGTTGCTTCTGAGATTGAAGGAGAATGGGAAGCGTGTTTTAGAATCAGGCTGTTTAAGAAGTAGGTATTTTTAGGCCATGTGGGTATCCAATGGTCTGTACCACGTTGCACATATCTTTACCTCGAAGCCATGTTGGTATCTGTGAAGCATGCTGCTGCCTGGGGCTATATTGACCTGAGTGGCCATAGTGGTGTCCAGGACCTGCACTGCCACAGATGGCTGAAATGATATCTATGGCCTGTGCAGCAGCAGAGGGCCATGTTGATGTCTATGCTCTGTACTGCCACTGGAGACATGCTGACACGGAGACCATGAGCAAGTACAAGATCCCGTGTTCTTGCTGACTGGAAAGGGCAGGGAAGCTACCCTTGCCATGGTACTGATGACTGCAGACGTACATCAGAGAAAGAGAGACATGGAAGGCTTCTGTGACAACCTCTACCTCCAACCCCATCCCAAAAGGTAACATGGTGCACACCTTTATAATCTCAGCACTAAGGAGGTGGAGACAGGAATATAAGGCAGGTAGAGACAGGATCTTGCCCTCATTCCGTCTGAGGATTTGTAGAGACAAGATCTCCGCCATTCAGTCTGAGATTTCTTAAAGAAAAGAAGTCTCTTTAGTGTCTGCTGCTCTGCTTCTCTGATTTCAGCTTTCACCCTCAATATCTGACTACGGGTTTTTATTTAATAAGACTAATTAGGATTGTGCATCATAGATAGGGAAGTTACACATCAGAACTCAGAGCAGTTGTGACAACTTAATAAGACCCAGGGAAGCTCAAACCAGACAGGCTCCCCAAATGGAGGGATAGAAGGAACAAATCCTGCCAGCCGAGAGTTAGCCATTTGCCCAGGCTGGGGAAGGAAGGTGAAGCCCAGCCCAGGCTTCCAGAGGTTTAGGCTAGAGGTAGGGTGAGAAGCACTGGGAGGGCCAAGTACTGAGTGAGTCCCAGGCTCCTATGGGACTTGAAATGGGAAGAATATCCATGGGATTTCCAACAAATCATGTAAGTACAATATTTGCATATGAAATCATCAAAAAAATTAAGATAAAGAAATTAAAATAAACAGCAGATTTGAAAAAGAACTTTTTACTCATTTATATTAGCTCTTTGAATATTTTATACAACGTATTGATCTTATTCACCCTTTCCAACTCCTCCCAGAACCAACCCCCGTTACCTACCCAACTTGTCTTTGTTTTAATATAAGAAGTGGAGCTTATGCTCCCTTGGATGTATGGCCTTCACTGGCGCATGGTTGGTCTACCAGGGCTCATACTCTTTTCCTAATTCCTCAGTGTAGGTCTCCAAGAAAGCTGGGATAAATGACTAACTGGAGTGCCTATTAACATACCAAGTCAGACTTGGGCTGCCAGGCTCTCATCCCCAGCCCAGCCCCACCTTAACCCTCTCCAGCCCAAGCTTTGCTTCCTTCTCCCAGCTTCTCTCACTATAGAGCCTTAGCCATTGCAGCTGTGCTTTCTTGGCTCCTGGTTCCTCTCTCCCCTGAACCCTCTCTCCTCTCAGAGCTGGTTCAGTCGGCTAGTCAGGTTAAGTATGGACTCTTCTGTGGCCTCTGTTTGTGCTCCCCTCAACCATACCCAGGAACAGTCATGGCCTCCTTTTCATTCACCTGTATCACTTCCAAGTCCTTCTCAAATCATGACCTCGTTGGGGATTTAGCTCAGTGGTAGAGCGCTCGCCTAGCAAGCCCAAGGCCCTGGGTTCGATCCTCAGCTAAAAAAAGAAAAATGACCTCTACTTTATTATTACTGTTACATATACACACAGATACTACATAACCTACCAAATCCATTTAGTGATGCTTAGGAGTACACGTGTTCAGGGCTGATCAGTGGGACTGGGGATGGGACGACCTATCACAGGACATACTCCTGGAGAAAACAGACTCTCCCTCTCCCAGCAACCATTTGCGTGTAGTTTTTCATCTAGGAGTGAGGCCTTAGGAGCGTCCCTCCATCTGGAGACTATTACAGAGATCCACAACTAGTCAGATGAGGAGAGTACATACCTGTGAGGTATCCAGTTCCAGTTGACACAACTACAATGCAACCCTACACCTAAAGCTTAAGGAAAACTGAGGAGGATGGGTGGAAAGACCATGAAAGCCAGAGGACAAGAGACCTCCTGAAAGACAGTGTCTTCTAGATTTGACAGGGAAGCTGTGCCCTTGACATCTCAACAATATGGTGCCTAAACAAAATCTACATAACATTCTTAATAAATATTTTAAAAATTCTTTCTCAAATTCCTACCACACTATGGGAAAGGAACCTTTTTCATGCATAAATAACAATAGGTATTACAGTTCATTCAAAAACTTTTATGTTTTGAATGTAGCTTAGTTGGTACAATGCTTACCTCCTGTACACAATGATCTGGGTTCAATCACTAGAATCTAATAAATCTGCTAGAGTGGCACACTACAGAAATCTTAGCATTCAGGTTAGCCAAATTTTTATGAATCAATTTTCTCAACAAATACGTGTTGATCATAGCACCTTGCTTTGTATCTCATTGGGATGAAAATACTAAGCAAATGGAAATGTTATATAATCATTTGCTATAATAATCCAGTGCTTAGTATAATAAGCTTGATAATTATTATAGTTACTGACATAATTTAATTTGAAAACCTTGAAGCCATCTCAGAGCTGGTAAGTTTTAATTAAAAACAAGCCATTTCAGAATATATCCCCTTGAAGAAAAATATTTTATCTACTGTGAACCCAGATTTCTCACCATCTAAACAAACTGAAAAACTTGACACATTTTAATAAAATAACAAATTGGTATATTTAATTAGCAGTTCTGGTTTTAGAAGAAGGATGAACAAAATGTTTTCTTTATTGTCCAACAGAAAATGAAAAAAGGGAACACAACTTGGCCATGCTATTTAAAGATTTTCCACAAATAGCAAACATACCCTAGTTAGTAAGAAAAATGTGAGAAAAACAAGAAAAATAATTGTATTTATTGTGACCTCCTGAAAACTGCATGGTTTAAAATATAGCATTCTGTATGTAATGTTAAGGTTATGGGCTATATACTATTATTAAATATTATGTCATATAAAATGGCAGCTAACCTTTACTAGTTTCTGGTTAAATGCATACATGTTTCATTCGCTGACATCTCACAATAACACTGAGCTGTTTCTTCATTGACATTTCACAAGAACTCTTTGAGGCAGGTTCTCAGCATATGAATGAAGCACAGAAAGGATGAGTACCTTGCCCAAAGTCAAACAGCCCATCAGCATAATCCCCATTAGAGCACAAAAAGGTGAGTTACAAATCCATCTTTTTTTATTAGTACAGTGATTACTATTTCCCCATCCAAATCTTTCCTCCACAGGGTCTCACAAGTTGATCCACAAAAATTTAACTTGTACTTGAATGTTCTGTTCAAAAATGCAATTTAAAATGCTCAAAAACTTTTCCAAAACTTTCAAATTTTCAAGTTAAACTATTTCAGTAAATTTATATTATGCCAAAAATGCCTTTTGAGAAAATTCAACATGTCTTCATGATAAAAATTCTGGCAAAGATACAAACACAAGCTCAAAGCTAAATCATTTTAACCGGGGGTGTGGGGGGTGGGAGTGGGGGTGTGGGGGGTACCAGCAGGGGCCTCCAGTATTTCCACTAAAACCAGGCACAAGCCAAAGATGAAAACTATTGGGGACACAACAGGGGAAGAAGAATTCAATGTATATTAATCTACTGATGTACATGATGATTCTTTATATGAAAACATTAAAGATAACACCAGAAAACTCCCACGGCAAATAAATGCATTCAGCAAAACTGTAGCATATAAAATTAACACACCCCCTACACACAAATATCAAACTCACTGAGAAAGATGCTAAAAAAGCATCACTATTCACAATAGCCTAAAACAAACAAACAAACAAACAAACAAAAAACCTCAGAATCAACCCAACTAAGGAAGTGAAAGACTCGTACAATGAGAACTTTAAGGCACAAGAAAAAGAAGTTGAAGATTCCAGAAAACGAAATGGTCATGGATTGGTAGGATTAATATTGTGAATATGTGAATATTAATAAAGTGAATATGCTCTAAAATCAATTTATAGATTCAACATAGTCCCTACCAAAATTCTCAGTTCTGTACATAAATTGAGAAAAGAAATACTCTTAAACTTCATATGGAAAAACAATATACCAAGAATAGTCAAAACAATCTTAAACAACAATACCAACAAAAAATCTGCTGTATGTATCACTGTCCCAAATGTCATGTTATACTACAGAACTATTATTAAAAAAAAAAAAAAAAAAAAAAAAACAGCATGGTACTGGGGTTAAAAAAAAAAAAAAAAGTGTTCACTGATCAATGGAATAGAAAGGGATTACCTACACATAGGCACACATTCTGACAACCATTTGATTTTTGACAGAGGCGTCAATGATACACATTGGGGAAAAGTAACTATCTTCAACAAATATTGTTGACCAAACTGGATAGTTGTATGTAGAAGAATAAAACTTGAACAATATATTTTACCCTGCATAAAAATTCAACTCTAAATGGACCAAGGACCTTAAAATAAGACCTGATAACCTGTATCTGATAAAGGAAAAAGTAGGAAATGTACTTGAAATCATTTGCATAGGAAATGAACAGGACCCAAACAGCACAGGCATTGAGATCAAGAATTAATAAATGTGATCTTATAAAACTAAAAAGTTTCTGTGTAGCAAAGGACACTATAACTTGAGTGGAAAAGCAACCTACAGATTGGGAAAAATCTTTAGCAATTATTCATCTGACAAAAGTATAGAATCTATAATATAAAAAGAACCAAAAAGAAAAACAATAACAACAAAACTAAACATCAAGCAAAGTATACTCATAGGTCTTACTTACGAACATGACTGCCTAAGTAGAAGTTGATAAAGGATGACACCAATAGACATGTCAAAGTGGATGGGAGAAAGGTCCATGAGGCTTCAACTCTACACAGACCTACAGGCAACTAAGGAATACTGAGATTGGAAAAAATCATACTCGCCAGACAAGAGCATACCAATTGCTTATCTAATACTAAGGGCAGTAGCCTGAAAACAGACATATGATTAACATTATACAGACTGAGCAGGTTATATTTAGGAATATATATATATATGCATGTAATAACAATTACTGAAAAAGAAAACCATGAAATGAAGTTTAAAGAGATCAAGGAAAGGTATATGGGAGGGTTCGGAGGAAGGAGAGGCGTTAGAATTTCTAGTTGCTCTCCCAGCTATATGACCGTGCGTGTGCTGGCAAGATGCTTAGTCATCCCAGGGCCTTACATCCTATGTGATCCTGTAATTTGCATGCAGCAAGATCATGTGACCTATGTGCATGCTTGGCGTAGCTACATAAGCCCATATGCACATGTGTGTGGGGAACCTATAAAAGTGGGTTCCACTAATTTCTCCCCTCTCTTCCTGCACCATCATTCCATAGGCCTATGCACATTCCTTCTGTTCCCCTCCCTTAATAAACTCTTAGAGAGTGGGTTTTGTTGTACTTCATGGCTTTTCTGGCATGGTAAACAGCGCCGCATAATGAATAACATTGTGCCACTTAATTAACAAGAGGGGAGGGAACATTTTGTAAATATATTATAATCTCAAAAAGAAAAAAAACAAGACAGAGAACTCAATAGAGAGCTCTCAAAAGAATAAATACAAATGGCTGAGATATGCTTAAAAAATGTTCAATATTTCCACAAGCTTTATGTCACCATTGCCTGGCATATAGTACAGGTACGACACCATTGTAGATAAAGGGTTTGTAGTTGACTTGGTGTTTATATTTCTCTTTTGACATTGTGTGGAGTACCTTCCTGTACCAAATATGGTACGAGGCAGGGATGGAGGTTCTCTGTAGGCACCAGTTCTACATTTCCATGTTCAATGTGTTCAGTGTTGTAGAATAATTTCAAGGTGTGTTAACTTTTGTTTATGCTCTGGAATGTTTGTTTAATGATGCGAAGATGTGTTTGCTTAAATAAAATTAAGTTAAATTAAATAAAATCCAAGAGGCTGAATCAGCAACTAGCTGACAGGAAGTGGTAGGGAGGAGCCAGATGAAAAAGTGTTTATAAAGAGGGGTGAGGAGAAGCACAGTGGCTTTTTGGAGGATGTGAGCAAGGAGAGGAGATGAGCTACTTTCCATTCAGTCCCTTGAAGAGCAGAATTCCCCCTTAACCTTTGAATCTTTAATTGCTCAGAAGGAGAGAGGTTTAGTTAAGTTCTCTTCTTAGGTTGGCAAGTGGCCTAACTGCTGCTGGTAGCACCGGAGTTGCAGTTGCTGATTCAGACAGCTGTGGATTAAAGGGCAGAAACCATTTAAAAAGGACAACACTTCAGCACTGGGGCCTTGCTGTCAGTTTGCGGAAAGCAACCTATAATCTTGGCAACAGTCTGGTTTGTTTGGCCAACAACTCAAATGTAACCACACCCCAGTACTGGAAGCTTCATTAGGCTCCTCCATTAGGCTTGCCTTCATATATTTTAGAAAGTTCCCACTATAGTAGGTTCCCATACCATCTCTCCCTTCCCACTTCCTACTTGACCTTCCGAAGCCAGCCCCCACCATCCTCCATCCATTGCTGTCTATTCTACTTTCCTTTCCTAATGATATATCTGTTTCCCTCCAGTCAGAGGGGATGGAGGATACTGAGAAAGCAAGGTTCTCTAAATCAACATGAGCAAAGCTCATATGAACTCACAGAGTCTGACGGAGCATGCAGAGGGCTTACATGGGTCTGCACCAGGCTGTCTGTACTTACATTATTGCTTCCAGTTTAGTGTTTTTATAAGATACTAGAATGTGCAAAAGAGTGAGTCTCTGACCCTTGTGCCTTCTTTTGGGCTCTTTTCCTTCTGTTGATTTGTCTTGTCCAACTTCAATGTGATGGTTTTTCTTTTATCTTATATTTTATTTTTTACATTAAAAAATTAATGAATGAAAGAAAACCTAGTAACTAGGGTAAAGGTTAGCAACTTAACTACCATTTATACCTGCTGACAAATTCCTCCAATGGAATGACACTGGGTAAATCAATCACTTCAGGGCAGGCCTCATATTCAGGAGTACTTGACCAACATATAACACACTCCAGGTTTTTTTTGGGGGGGGAGTTGCTTGTTTATTTGTGTGTGTGTGTGTGTGTGTGTGTGCGCGCGCGCGCGCACGCGCACGCGCGTTTATTTGGTTACAACTTGGTGGTTTATTATTTTTTCTTTTTCTCCTTGGGTGGTATTTTACTTTGTTTTCTTGGTTTGGGGGGGGAGGGTTCTGATGTTGTATTGAGTTTTTGGGGTTTTTTTTGAGAAAGAACTTAAAAGTTGGGTATATGGGAAGGGGGAGAGGATCTAGAAGGACTTGGGGGAGGGGAAGAATATGATCAAGATATATTTAAAGTTAAAATTGTTTTAGAATAATAAAAATATAATAAAAAAGAAAAGCAAGCAAACAAACACACAAAATGTTCAACATTCTCAGACATCAGGACAACACAAATTAAAACTACTTTGAGATGTCATCTTATCCCAATCAGAAGTACCAAGATCAGTGAAAACAAAAGAGTGACAAGTGCTGGCTTGGATGAGGAAAAGGGATGCTTATGCACAGATGGTTGGGTATAAACTGGTACAAACACTATGGAGGTTACCATGGAGCCTCTGATCTACCACATGATCCAGCTAAAGCACTCACCACTCTTGGAAATAAAGAACTTCATATCCTAAGGGATCTGCTTAAAAATTGCTGTTCTACTCACAACAGCTGGGACGAAGCCTAGATGTTGATCAATTGATGAATGGATACAGTAATGAAATATTACACAATGAAATATTATTTAGCTGTTAACAGAGTAAAAATGAAATTATGAAATTCTCAGTTAAACGGATGGAACTAGAAACAATCATTCTGATTGAAGTAACCCAGATCAGAAAGACAAAAATCTCATGTTTTCTTTCATGTGTAGATGTTATCTTTGAATCCTTAAAGATGTGTGTTTGGTTTGGAATACAAGTCAAAAAGTTACTAAGGGCAAGGGAATAGTAGAACAGGAAAGGTTAAGCTTGGGTAGGGAAGAGGTAGGCAGCGTAGAGGAGGGAATATGGAAAAGAATAAATAGTACTAAAGACCTTTTGAAGAAGTTATATGGAAACCAACTACTTCAAGAACTTCAAAAATGTGTGTGTGTGTATACATATGAAAAAAAAATGGAGTTATCTTCTTGTGGGAATCCCTGAACCTAATAAGTCCCTGTGCAGGGCACCATCTGTGGGAGGCCAGCTCCCACCTTTTCAAGGGTTCCTATGAGGAGGAGAGAGGAATAAGAAACTTTTAGAGGCCAGGTGGTGGTGGCGCACACCTGTAATCCCAGCACTTGAGAGGCAGTGGCAGAGGCAGGTGGGTCTCTGTGAGTTCAAGGCCAGCCTGGGCTACCAAGTGAGTTCCAGGATAGCCTCCAAAGCTACACAGAGAAACCCTGTCTCAAAAACCAAACCAAAACAAAACAAAACAAAAAAAAAGAAACTTTTAGATAGAAAGATAGTGGAGAGGATTTAGAAATACAGGATAGCTTTGGGAGGACCTGGATCAAAATTCACCAGCCCCTTCTGTCTCTTCAAAAGGGCTCTTTATAACAATGCCAAGGGGCAGGGCATAAGACTTCCCCTTTGCTAGATCAAAGCATACTGCATAGCCAAATGCTGATTCTTCCAAACCCCTGGTAACCATGCCCATGCTGGGTAAAGCAAGCTCTGATTCTCAGACTTTGAGTAAGTTCTCACTAGGAAACTTCTATGGGTCTCTACACCTTCTAATGAGACAACAATACTCCTACTAGACATCACAGGTTAACAAATAAAAAAGTCCAGTATCAGGAAAGAGTTATCTCTTTGTGAATAGTTAGCCAAGGGTATCCCACAGACCTTGAAGCACTACAGGCTATTGACAGTACTACTGGTTACCCCTCAGAACTTGATAAGGCCCTGCTACTGAAGAATATGGAAAATTACCCAGCTGTGAAAATTGCAAGAAACAAAAATGACTGGCCTGGCAACTCATGTCCACTAGTATAATAGTGGCATGAACATCATGTGAGTTACTAACCTCTTTTTGACTGGATTTATGTTCCACTTCACAAGACAAAACCAATACTTGGCACCATTATTGGGTGAAGAACATATGCCAGATAGGTCACAGGCCCTTGGGGGAGAACCTACTACAATCATTCTACTAAAAGGATATAGAACCACCTCTTAATTGCTTATGGTTATAGTTCATAAATAAATGAAGCCCTCATCAAAGACACTTCTTTTTGCAATAGATAATGATTATCACACAGACTGATAACTGCCCAAGGTGCAGAGAATAAGATTGCAGGATGTTCACACTTGAAGAAAACATCATATATATATATATATATATATATATATATATATATATATATATATATATATACACACACATATATATAGATATACATACATACATACTCATACATACATACACACTGTGTACACCACCTCCCAAGGCTCAGGGATCGTTGTGGAAGAGGGAGTAGAAAAAGTATAAAGTGCAGAGTTGGTGGCTCAAGAAAGCAGTGTCTTTTCGACACAGAAGAACAGTACATATGAAATCAGTGTTGTGAAAGCATGCAGAAGAGCCATGCAAGCACAAGATGGACAAATCCCAGAAGGGAGTGGAAATGTCCTAGTTTGTTCTCTGTTGCTGAGATAAAAACACTTCCTAAAGCTAACTACTGAAGGAAGAGTTTATTTCATTTTCTATCTCCCAGGTCACAGTCCATCAGTAAGGTAAGTCAGGCAAGAACTGAAGCAGAGATGATGGAAGAATGCTGCTTTTGGCCTTTCTCCTTGGCTTCTCAGTTTGCTTTCTTTTAAAACAACCTAGGACTGCCTGCTCAGAGGTGGCAGTGCCCACAGTGGCTGGGTCCTCACACATCAAACCATTTACTCAAGAAAAGGCTTCACAGACGTGCCTGCAGGCCAGTAAGACAGAGGTATTTCCTCAGTTCAGCTCCCCTCTGCCCAGATGATTCAAGTTTGTGTCAAGTTGATAGAAAAAAAATGTACTTAGCATAAAAATTGGGCATGAGGTCCCAACCCTAATGTAGGAAAATGGCTGTTGGGGAGGGAGAATATAGATTTCTCTACGAGTGTAGCTCCTGCTATGTTGGCCACATTCCAGTCAGTGAAAGACCACATAACCAAGAATATTTGGGCAGCACTAATTGATCTTAATGAGTTAAAAAAAAAAAAGACACAAAGTTGGATGGGTAGGGAATGAGAAGTGGATCTGAGAACAGACTGAGGGTGGTGGATATTACCAAAGCATGTTGTATAAAATTTTCAAAGAACTGATACAAACTTTAAAAAGAACTAGAAGAAATTTAGCTTCTATTAACAACATATAAAATCACTGAAATTAAATTAAAACACGCAATTTAAAAAGAAGGGAGGGACTAGTATACCCAATAAATTGTGAAATCTCTAGCACACTTCTTTTAAAGATAGATACTTTCTTTTGTGAATATGTAGTTATTTGAGATAAAGGCTGCCAAAGATTGGAATCATACCACATAATCAAATGTGACTAAGCATTATATTATTAGCAGATAAAATATTTTAGAGCAAAAAGATGAGTAAAGTAAGAGGCCAGTAATTTTAGCAAGCCATGCTGTCTCAACCTTAGGGTAACAACAAAAGCCTTGGAAACGTCACCTGTACTAAGACTGTCAGAAGTCGACAGCCCACATAGTGACCTTGCTGGCATCTAGTTCACCCAACAGTGTTTGGAAGTGCATTGTTTCAAATCAATAACTAATTAACAAAGTATAAAAGAAGTTGCACTGTTCCCTTAGCTCCTTGTTAAAACGGCTTTTGGCAGCACATGGGCAGGAGGTCGCTTTATGACATCTCCAGGAGCCTTTCAACACCCGCCTCTGTCAGATTAAATTACTTTTAGCAATTAATTTTCCTAAGTTAAAACAGAAACACATTTGTGACAGCAGGCTGTCATAATGACATGGTGAGTAGTTGTTTTGATATGAATTTCTTTCTCTGACCTTCTATCATATCTTAATTTTTGTGGTTGACCTAACGGGAAGATTGGGACCACATCTCAGATAAAGAACCAGAGGCCAGACCTGGAATGATAAGATACAAACTGAAATTGAAAAGAAGAATCTGCAGAATTTATGAAACAATGGAATACATAACCATAAATTGAATTTAAGGTAAAATTGTTCATAATGATAAAATACCTAATGTAAAAAGAACAAAATTTTCTAGGGGGTTCATCAAGATGAGATAATAGCATTTTCAACAATTGACACCAAGGTTACAAACCTAGAGTCATGCGGCACTGTGCCACAGTCTTTGTCCCCTAGAGTCACCTGATTCACCAAATCTTTCTAAAGTGCACATATTAAAGAAAATAAAATATGAATAGCAAGTATACTATAGACACATAGGATACACACTTTCTTCTGTTAGTATGAATAGCAGGTATACTATAGACACTCAGGATAAATACTATCTACTGTTAGTATGAATAGCAGGTATACTATAGACACACAGGATACACACTATCTTCTGTTAGTATGAATAGCAGGTATACTAGAAACACACGGGATACACACTATCTTCTGTTAGTATGAATAGCAGGTATAATAGACACACAGGATACACACTATCTTCTGTTAGTATGAATAGCAGGTATACTATAGACACCAGGATACACACTATCTTCTGTTAGTATGAATAGCAGGTATACTATAGACACACAGGATACACACTATCTTCTGTTAGTATGAATAGCAGGTATACTATAGACACACAGGATACACACTATGTTTTGTCAGTATGAATAGCAGATAGACTATATACACACAGGATACACACTATCTTCTGTTAGTATGAATAGTAGGTAGACTATGTACACACAGGATAAACACTATCTTCTGTTAGTATGAAGAGCAGATAGACTATATACACACAGGATACACACTATCTTCTGTTAGTACGAAGAGTGGATAGACTATTATACACACAGGATATACACTGTCTTCTGTTAGTATGAATAGTAGGTGGAGTATATACACACAGGATACACACTATCTTCTGTTAGTATGAATAGCAGATAGACTATATACACACAGGATACACACTATCTTCTGTTAGTATGAAGAGCAGATAGACTATATACACACAGGATACACACGATCTTCTGTTAGTATGAATAGTAGGTGGAGTATATACACACAGGATACACACTATCTTCTGTTAGTATGAATAGTAGGTAGAGTATATACACACAGGATAAACGCTATCTTCTGTTAGTATGAATAGTAGGTGGAGTATATACACACAGGATACACACTATCTTCTGTTAGTATGAATAGTAGGTAGAGTATAAACACACAGGATAAACACTATCTTCTGTTAGTATGAATAGTAGGTGGAGTATATACACACAGGATAAACACTATCTTCTGTTAGTATGAATAATATGTGTAGTATATACACACAGGATGCACACTATCTTCTGCTAGTATAAATAGTAGGTGGAGTATACACACATCATTCACAGTATCTTCTGTTTAAACTGCACTTTGATATAATCGGTTTCTAACAATTCTTACTGGATCATTTACTCTACAAAACTGCGTTTAAACTGAAAACAAAAATACCTCTAATGGAGAAATATACTACTTACTACGTCCCCTAACAAAAGGTCAAGTAGTATGTTTGACAGTGAATATTGCAGACATGTTTTTCTCCTGAATGTAAAAAAAAAATTATACTTGATTTTTCTCGCCTTTTGTTATAAATTTGCTACATTCTTTAGCTATTTTCAAGTTGACAAGAGTTTCATGATATATAAAATACTAAATGAAAACGAAGGCAGCTCAAACAGATAAGGAAAATGAAACACATGATCTTTTCAAAGAATTCTAAAACTCCATGAAAACAGTGATAACAGCAGCTATTATTTTCAAGTGCTTGCTCTATTATTTGCTAAAGCTTAATATGCTCTAATTCAATTAATCCTCGGGATACCCTGGGCACACATGATTATCTCCTTTCTATAGATAAGGCCATTGATACTTTAAGCATTTAAATAATTTCATTATCAATTAATGGAGTCCTTTAGAGCACATGTTCTTAAATTAATTTGACAGTAATTTTAACTTACATATACATGCATATGGTCAAATGTATGCAATATACATACATACAATTATTTACACATACATATATGCATACATACATACATACATACATACATACACACAAAACACCTAAAAACAAGTAACTTTTAGCTATAACAATGGCACTCAAGGATAAGAAGGACTATGTCTGGAAAACTGACCCTTACTTCATCCATTTCACAATCTCCCTGAGGATTAAGCCCAGGGCTATTCAGCAATCACATGTCTGGAGAACAGCAGAAGCTGTGACTAGAGCATCCTGGGCCGTTTGGGAGGACTGCAGGATATTGACAGATGAAAGTAGCATATGAGTATGTTTGTGCTTGGTGACCCTTCTCAAGAACCTGGTGAGATACTTGTCAGATCAGCTGGTAGTGGCAGGAGGACCTGTGAACACATCAGGGTCAGTGTTCCTTGTTTCTTCTGCTTAGCTAATGGCATTAAGTTCTGCTCTATGCAGTTGCCTAGAATGAATTTTCATATTCATCATTTATATTAAAGGACCTTGATATCTTCAGGGCACTCAATGTCCAACATGTGGATACCATGCCACAGAAACAAAATTTGGCCTCTTTTTAGAAAGAAAAAATGTCTAATGATGTAATGACGTGCTACACAGCAGAATGGGCAATAATAACATTATGCACATTTAATAACTAGAATAAATGATTGCATTGTTTCCCAGAACAATACACTAACAATAGTAATTAAGTGGGCAAAATATTTCCTCAGATTTCTCTATTTAAGTCATTTTCATCTGCAACATTCAGAAGAAATCCTCTGAGTTAAATCAGCACATTATAGTAATGGGATTTGTTCTCAAGTATTAGGAATACTTAGTCTTTTGTAAGTATTGCCTCGGAGCTGAAACAGTCCTTCCTGGAGGAAGGGTGGAGCCTCACAAGACCCAGAGCTCAGGAGGCCCCTTGGGACAACATAGACAGTCAGCAACTGCTGGGAGGAGGAGACAGCAGAGCAGCCTGCTGCGAGGATGCAGTTACCAACTGTGATGCAGCTAAGCGAATGTCAGTCCTGCTTATGCAAGGAACACTGAGAACTTCAGTGGTTCACTAAGCTAGACTTGGGAGGAAGCCCTTGCTGTGGACTAATTTGGTATATGGGATAAAAACATCTGTGTACTTCTCCCTAGGGAGGGGAGCTCCTCTGGGTGTGAGTGTGATCATAGCACTGAAGGGTTAAGAAGAAAGGGAAAGTGGTGTTCATTTGTCAGCAAGCACGTGGGAAGTCAGAATGCAACCAAGGGCAGAGCATGACCTGGCACTCCTCCCTGCTACAGTACAGACAGAGGGCAAGGAGTCAGAAGCTCTTGGATTTCCTCACATAGCATGAAACCAGGTGGAAGAGAATTTTGTAATATTTATCTTAAAACAAACATAAAACAGCTGAATTTCAGTTCTGGTTCAAGATGTTTAATAGATAGAAGTAAAAATCCTTACTTTTGTTTTGAAAACTGGCACATTCTTTTTAAATATTTTTTTTTTTTTTGTAAATGAATAATTTCATTACAATTGGGAAACCTGGTTTTACCATCCTAAACCCCAGTTCACATAGGATTTCTTTCTTCTATGTCTATGCTTATACAATTTCCACTGTTGCAAATACCTCCTTCTGTGGGCGATAGATCCTAAACTGACTAGTGAACACCTGAGGCTGTAGACTGTAGAGAACTATGAAGTGCGCTGTTCTACCAATTCAATGCCTTTTCTGTCATAACTGAGCATTTATCACATAGTGTGGCCTGGAAGTTAAGGAAGGGACAGTAACTGAGCTTGTTTTTCCTTCCTCACACTTTCAGGTACAGAATATTTGTTTTCTTATCACGTATCTTTTACATAAAAAAAACCTTTCACCCTTCTATTTAAAGGACACACTCATGGCTTTTCTTTGGTATACCCAAATTGCAAACCACATTTCTTTGACTTGCATCCACTATTAAAGTAGAGAGGTCACTGTCCCACTGTTGGTCTGCTAACATAGGTGGCTACTATGTGACGAACAGGCAGGCAGTGTATGGAGTGTGGGTAAACAGGTCAAGCTAGAATGGCATGGCAGGAGACTCCATCACACTATTTATATGTAGAAAGATGCAAAACCCTAACTTTACATCTGACTTTGAAAGTTTTTATTTGATCTTGTTAAGCAATGCTTAAGAGTAATGATAAAATTGCAACCTGCAGGTAAGAGAAAGCTACTGTCCTGCTCAGTGTCTGCTGCCCTGCCTTGATCTAACTTATTTAATACGAATTTCACCCAGAAAACTTTGCCTAGATCTTCCACTCTTAGCCCACCTGGACTATAATGCTGTGGATATTGATCTGTATAAATAAAATGCTGATTGGCCAGTAGCCAGTAAGGAAGTATAGGCGGAACAAGGAGAGAGGAGAATTCTTGGAAGTGGAAGGCGAAGGCAGAGAGATACGTCCAGCCGCTGCCATGACAAGATGTAAGTTACTGGTAAGCCATGAGCCATGTGGCAAGGTATAGATTAATAGAAATGGGCTAAATAGAAGAGTAAGAGCTAGACAATGGTAGGCCTGAGCTAATGGCCAAGCAGTTTAAATAATATGAATGTCTGTATGTTTATTTTATAAATGGGTTGTTGGACTAATAGGGCTTGGTGGGGGCTGGAGAGAAGCTCTCCAACTACTCTATAATCCATCAGGACTGCCAACAGAAATACTACGTGAGTTGAGCATGTCTGTATCATTGTGCTCACTTTATTGCTACATTATTTCTATGGAAAGAGTCATATGTTATTTGATCTTCATAAATCAAGTGCGTAGCACAAAGTTGCTCAATAAAAATTTCATGAGCTGTTCAAGAACTTACTGGCTAAAAGAACATCTAGCATTTCTCTAAAATTCCACTTAGTTAGCAAGCTAGCAACCGAACCATAAAAATATCATGGAAAACTGCCTCCATTTAATACAGTCCGTTTTGAGCCACAAAATGCACGTTCCACTACTATTCACAGAAGCATCTGTTTAGTGTTTCTGCTTTATGTAGTCACATAATTAATGTTCTCTGGCTCTATACCTCTTGCCACCTAAACTCCGAGCAATTTTGATCTTTAATGGGTGTGAGACAACAACAAAGCGCAGACAGGACCTCCACCCTCAGCCTCACCACAGCAAATCAGGAGGCAGAGCAGAGCAGAGCAGTGAAGGAAGATGATTCACATCTGTCAACAACCTGCATTATTGGTTTTAATTTATGACAAAAGTAACTTCCAAAGGGTGGGTTGCTTGGCTCACATTTCCAGGGCCTGGCCCATCACAATGAGGAAGGCGTGGCGAAGGAATGTGAGGCAGCTGGCCACACTGCATCTCTAGTCAGGAAGTAGAAGGAGATGAGATGCTAGCACTTGGCTCACATGGTCCCTTTTATTCAGCCTGTGACCCCAGTCACACATCCTGCAGCCAACCTTCAAGGCACTGCTTCACCCCTCAGGTAAACTATTCTAGAAGAACCCTCACAGACACACCCAGAAGAATGTCTCAACAGTTGAACTTGGAATATTGGCTACCTCAGAAAGGATGAGCACATTTTATGGGAACATAGGTCTACGTTTCCTTATTTGAACCCCTGGCACCAGATGTGTGGACATTAAGCAAGTAATGAATTGTATATGCTTTATTAAATATTTTGCTACGTACAAAATATTATGCAACAAAGTGTAACAGTTAACAACCATCTCAACAGGAAAAGACCCGTACAGACGCCCATGAAAATTAACTTGTTCATTATTTTAACCATTTGTGAAGGAATATTCTTGGTTTGATCTTTTGCCAAATATAAACCATACAAGGAGCTCTAACAATAATATCATTAGCAGTTAAGAAAGTCTGAAGAATCTGAAACTGCTAGTTAATTTTTTTCCTTTATTGAGAATTTTTTTTACTCATTTTACAGACCAACCACAGATCCCCATCTCTTCCCTCTCCCCTCCCCCATCAGCCTTCCCCTAACCCACCCCCTTCCCTCCTCCAAAATAAGGCCTTCCATGGGGAGTCAGCACTAGTTACTTCTAACAGGTAAAAGATTTCGTGACTTAGAAAACTTTATCGATAGTATGTGCGGCTTTCCATGCACTGTATTACCTGAGCCAAACAACACGTGCTGTAAGGTAACAGTAGAGAACATTTGATGGGCGAGGTCAAGTGAGAGGAGAAAAAGGCAAGGAACAGTAAGTGTTTCTTAAACTTTGCAAATGTTCTGTATCTGTCTGACTAGCTTCACTTGAGCTAAAACCAGGGGCAAAACAATTTTAAGACTCATGAATAAATACCACCACATAACTGGAAACAGAAATATTACAGCTTCAGAATGTGTCAAAAACATCCACCAAATTAATTCCCTTTATGTGCCAAATTCTGAAGTAGTTTATAATTTTTAACAAAAAATCATGTTATATAACATTATGTAAAAGAATTTATATAAATATTTTTCTCACTGCAGAAAGTTGTATTTAGTAAAAAAAAATTTTAATTCTCAAATTTTTACAATTCACTGTGGTTTACAATTGAGTTGCTAAGTACCTGACTTTCATTGCTAATGATACAGAAATAGTTGTGAAAGGACATTTTGATTCTCAATTTTACAATAATTTTCCTTTTTATACATCCTACAAGGCAGCATACAAACTGTTTAGAAATGTCCTAATGTGTGACTCTCAGAGCTGTGGACTAACAGAAGTTTAGCTTCTTCGGGAGACTGTTCCTCCTGAAAGCACTCTGGCCTTGAGACTTGATCTCCTGGTAAGACCTAGGGTCCCCAGTTCCACCACCTCCAGCCTTTCCTTTCTGCATCCCTGCCTAACTACTGCCCACAGGCTAAGCTACTCTCAACCAGAGACCCACCTCAGTCACAAAAGGCTGGGACTCGGGGAGGTAACCTTTACCTTCCTTCCAGCCATTCAGTTCTCTTCAGACTTACACTTAGTACCCGTAAGCTCCTCCCCCAGCCCACTTCCACCCTTAGGACATACCTTAACTGAATAAAGGCAGTTTACAGCAAACCCATGGTCAAAATCAACAAGACAAGTTTGTCCACTCTTGCCATACCTATTCAACACAGTACAAAGGGGAACTAGAATGTGAGGATTACATGGGGAGAAGGACAGGAGAGCCAGAGTAAAGGATGGAATAGAGGAAGGAACAACTAATAATAAAGGCCTTTTAAAAAGCCATAGAGAAACCTACTATTGTAGAAGTTGCCTAAATGTAATAGGAATTTAAATAGAGTCACCATACAAAGGTGGAGACAATGTACCTACCAGACATCTATGCTACCAAGGAAAACCTCCGGTTTTAGGAATGGATTACATCTTGTTGAATTGTTGGTTAAAGGGGGCCCATAGACTCCTCCAATTCCCAAACATCAGAGGTAATTTTAATTGCCAAGGCTATTGGTTAATCTCCACCATCTGATTGTAACACCATATGGTTGACACAACAAAGACACAACTTACTCATCAAACACGGAGAAATTGAGCAGGTGTCCAACAAGAAGCTTCATCTCTACTGACTACCTAATTCATGGTGATGAAAAATACTTTGCAGACTACCAGATGAGAAAAACAATTATCAATATCATCCACATAGAAACCCTGTAAACTGCAAGTGACCTATCTGCTAGATAAACTGGAACAACAGTGGCTCCTTGGCAAGGATTATCTTTAAAAGGCCCTCCCCATCCATGTTTGAATTTTGGCTATCTAAAGTCTAATAGAGCTCTAACACAATTGCTTTTAAGTAGTACTGAACATAATATGAAATATGCAGATGTCACATTCATTAGGATATGTTTATTTGATATCAAAACATACAGGATCTCTTAATAGCTTATTCTGAATGATTTCACATGTCTTGAGTAGAAATTATTTTATTCTCTCTTCTTTTTACTGGTTATAACATCTAGATTTGTGACATGGTATGGAGTCAACAAAACTATCCTAACAGAATGCACTTCATAACATATACTCTCCAAACTAAAAGTTATTTCTCCTGTTTTGTTTTATTTTTTTGAGACAGTGTTTTTTCTGGCTGACCTGGAACTCACTCTGTAGATCAGGCTGGCTTTGAACTCACAGATTCCCCTGTCTCTGCTTGCTGACTGCAGAGATTAAAGTTGTGAGCCACCACTTCCAGGTTACAAGTTATTTCTAATACACTGGAAAGTACAAAAAGACAATTACTAGTTAAAGATCTTATACAAAAGGGTATTTGGGGACTAGATTTTTATTTTTTTCAAATCTAATAGTGATTGTTTTGAAGAATCACCATCTAGATACATCATTTTAAGATATTCTTTTAGCAATATGCTACCCAGCACTACAGAGAATTCAAGCCTGCAGCTATGGTTTGGCAAGAAAAAGAAGATGGCTGACTACAATGGTGGGTAAGCAAGCACAGAGGAGGAGCACCGCTTGTCTCACAGTCACATGGCAGTTCTACAACAGGGCAAAACGGAGGGAAAGCTTGTATGTGTACATCATCTCTAATTTGAGCTGTCTGGAAGGAACATGGAAATACTGAAGAAGTCTAGGGGATTTCAGATTAGAACTATGTGGTATTCGATTCACACAAGCAGACTTATCTTATGCAATATTCATCCATCCAAGACATTTTCAATTAAAGTCACTACTATAATTACTATTAGAAATTATACAGAAATAATCTATGACTTTTCATGTCTTAAATATGCATCCAAAATTTTGAGATATCATTGAAGTCTAACAGAGGGTTTCATGATTGTGTAAAACTGAGACAATCCAAACAATCTTCAATTGACTGAGAAACATACTCACATAACAGCTCCTTTTGTAGTGGCATTCTTAGGTATGCAGATTTTGTGAGTTTCTAAGGAAGTTTTTACTCTCTTTTGTGAAATTCCAACAAAAAGAATGAGGAGTAAATTCAGTATAGATAATATCACTATTCCTGTATGATGATAAATTTTTCCTATTTTATTCTTCCCTTAGATTATAAATTTGATTGATAAGACTAGTGTTTCAAACAAACTTTTAGGTTTAAGCAACCTACAGCAAGTTATATGGCTTAACCTCAGTATCTCAGTGCTTCCCTACATTTACACATTTAGAAGATTTGAAAAACACAGGTAACTTTAGATACCTTCTGGCAACTGAATTGGCAGAGTCTTCCTATAAATGCTCTTCCTAAGCATCCTTTATACAAAACAGTAAACAATCATGGGCCTGATGATTTGCTTCACTATGAAAAGAATATAATCCATGGCAAAATTTAGAACAGAAAAATTATAAAATGTAAGTTACTCTTTTCAATCATATCCAAAACACTTTAATTTTATAGATTACTGTAAAATATTTAAAAATAATACTTCAATTAATTCTTTGAAGAGCTCGAACAATATATTTTTACCATGCTTACCCCTCCAAGTCCACTCATATCCACTCTTACCTCTGTACCCACCCAACTTCAAGTCCGTTAAAGCCATGGAGTCCAGTTCACGTTGCCCAGTTTCTTGTGGGTATGGGGCTTGCACTAAAATGTGTTCTACATGGAAGGGTTACATAAATAAAACCTTTCAAATTGGCCATTGTATTTGGGTGAAATTGGGCTATTATATCTACAACTACCTTGCTAACTATGAAAGAGGCAATCATTCATTCACTCATATGTCTTTGCATGCATATGTGAATAGATAAGTGAATTTTTGTGTGCATCTATACATGTATGTAGGTGTGCTTGTATGTACAGAAGCCAGAGATCAACCTCAACTCTATTTCCTCAGGCACTGTCCACCTTTTCCCCCTTTTTATTCTTTTGAGACAGGGTCTTTTGCCAGTTTGGTATTACATAATCTAGGCTGGCTACCCTCCCCATGCTAATTCCCTGTCAGATTCCACCCTCCTGAATGCTTAAGGGAAGCTCCTTGTCTGTGTATCCAGCATACTGAGTGTTAACAGCTTAGATGCAAGATTGTAAAACATCAGGAGCTGGGGTGGGGATTTAGCTCAATGGTAGAGTGCTTGCTAGCAACCCCCCCCCCCAAAAAAGAAAAAACATCAGAAGTGAACTTCTTCCCTCCGGGGTTCTCCCATTGTGCTGTAAGCCTGTATTTAAGACTTCCTCCCTCCTTCAATAAACGACATTCAGCATTCAAAAAAAGAAGGAGGAGGACAAGGAGGAGAAGGAAGAGGAAGAGGAGGAGGAGGAGGAGGAGGAGGAGGAGGAGGAGGAGGAGGAGGAGGAATCAAGATCATGATGTGGAAATCCACAGAGACAGCTGACCAGTGCTAGGTGGAGCTCACTGACTCTGAACTGACAGCTTGGGGACTGAACTAGGCCCGCTGAATGTGGGTGACAGTTGTGTGGCTTGATCTGTTTGTGGGGTCCCTGGCATCAGGGCTGGAACTTATCCCAGGTGCATGAACTGACTTTTTGGAGCCCATTCCCTGTGGTGGGATACCTTGCTCAGCCTTGATACAATGGGGAGGGGCTAGGCTCTCCTTCAACTTGGTATGCCAGACTTTGATGACTACCATGGGAGGCCTTACCCACTATGAGGAGTGGATGGGGGTAGAGTGGGAGGGAGGTGAGGAGGCGGGAGAAGGGAAGGGAGGGGGAACTGGGGTTTATATGTAAAATGAAAAAAATAAATAAATAAATATATTAAAAAAACATCAAAAAATAATAATAATCTAGGCTGGCTAGACAATGAACACAGGGATTGCAGGTGGGCACCATTACGTATAGATTTTTTAACCACTACAGAACCAGTGTAACTCAAGATAAAACAGACTTTAATTCAAAAAAAGGGCTAAGAAGGCTAAAGTACAATAGAGTAGGACTTTGGATGACACCCAGGAAACAATACTGATAATCTGGCTATTTAGACACATTTTAGAATAATGACTATGATGAAAGTTATGGTTGCTAAAGTCCAAAACTGGCATCTGAGTCTCCATTGGGTTTCGTCAATGGAGGATAACATTTTAGGTTCAATAAAGAATGGAGTTGAAAAGGGCAGTACATAGAAGAGTCTAACCCTGGACTTCCTGAGCCTAGAATCAAACTGGATTGATCCAAGTGTTTCAAGGTTCTTCATTCTTATGCTCTACTCAGTTTACATTGTGGACAACTTGTGATCTACTCAGTTTACATGATGAATCTGGATTTGAATTGCATAACACACCAACAAAACTATGGTTCTTAATCGAGTCTCATGAGTTGCTTTCTTGTTCAAGTCCAGAAAAGAGATATAGACCAAGGGTTCTAAAAATGTGTTCCAGAAACACCAGACATATTCTGAGACTCACAAGAGTTATTTTACTATGATACTAAGACACTATCTTTTTCATTGTGTTGGCATAGTAAAAATGCAGTGAAACATAATACTACCTGTTGGCATAGCATTCATGAAAGCAGAGTCTTGACTACATTCATGCATAAAATCTTCACTACAGCATATAGAGAAAAACATATAGACAAAGAATGAAAAATGACTGTCATTTATTCTTAACTCCTGAGTACATCTGTGTATGGCATACAACGCATACCCTCTGTGATGGCTGTCTAAAGGAATAGCAGTCATGCAGTTGAACCAGTTTTTAGAAAAGAAGGCCAGTTTTAAGGGAATGACATTTTCCCCTAAAACACTGATAGACAAAGTATGAATACACAGATCTGTGTATGTGGAAATTATTCTCTGGAAAATACACAAAGCAACAGTGGCAGTCCAAGAAAAACAAACAGTACTGTTTGTTCCCAACAATGAAAACTACTTGAGGAAAGACTTTTTCCCTAATATGTTAGATAGGTTTTTTTTTAATTATTGAAACTTTTATGATAAGATTTCTACTAATAATAGTGGACTGATTTTTAAATTCTGTGTAACAAAATATGTCAACATTTGCATAATCTGCTTAATTTAGTGAAATAATCTCTTTCAAATAAAAAATTCATGATGTTACAAAATCCTTTATGGTTATAAGATCCATTCAGAGCATTAAACAAACTAGCAGATTCTCATGAGTATGAAATATACCTTAGATTGCATACAGCAACTTGTATTGAGTGTTGCTGTAACAACTAAGAAAACAGACAAAGTTATTTGAAAAAAACTACCAAGACAGTCCTTCCTGTGCAGCAGTGGCATACAGACCTTGTAACCAACAGTTCTCTACTCAAATGCAGCACCTGTTCAACATGAAGGGTACCTGTCAGGTACTTGAAACCTAAACAAATAATCAGTGCTAATGAAACCATGGTTATTGGAGGAGAATCTACAACCATTAATTTACTAAGTGAGCACAATCCTTAACAATCTATAAACATTTGTCCTTATATCCACAAAAAAGTGTAGTCTTCACCCCTCATCAAGGAAACTTCCCTTAGCAACACATGGAGATCACTACAGAAAACCACAACCAATCAAAATGCAAATTGTAGAGCCTAGTCCCAGTGGACACATATACAAAGCAACACCTGAACCTACGGCTGAGAAAACATTGTGAAAGACTGTGGAATGATAGTAAGAACCAGAGGATCAAGAAATTTGCTGTGATATTATGTTTCCTAGTAACACCAGAAGCTACACCTGTAAAATCTTACAAACATCATCATTCAAACATGAGCTGAACAAGGATGACATGAATAGCCATGACAAACTGGATGGGGGAAAATCCATGAGGCCTCAACCCTATAAGAAGAACTACAGGCAACTGGGTAAAGCCGGAAAGAGAAGTGTTCTTCCCCTGGGAGAGCATGCCATTTGGCTGTCTAGTGCCAGCAGTCAGCTGTGGAAACACATACAAGTAACATTATACAGACTGAACAGGTTCTGTTTTGGAATATGTATGTATAAACAAATACATACATGCAGGCAATAACAGCTAATGAAAAAGAGGGCATGAATTTGAAGGAGAGTGGGGAGGGGTATATGGGAGGGTTTGAGGGGAGGAAAGGGAAGGGAGAAAAAAGCAAACAACAGTTCTGTCATGATTGCTTGTCTATTTGTGGCCAAACTGCACCTATATTCATCAGTGCAGAGAAGACATTATAAAAGAGTAAACAGAAATAAATAAAAGAAGTTAACTGTGTTCATTCTCCAGTTATAGTAAAGGTATTTTTAAAAGTAGAATGTTTGTTCAATGTTTTGCTATGGAAAGTTATTTATCATAAAAATGTATGATTTATGTGACCATACAATGAGTTTTGTATTAGTACTTTTAAAACTATTATTAAATTTTCCCATCTTTATTTCCTTTAATGGTGAACACCTATCTTAATTTAACAGTCCAGAGCTTTGTCCAATACTTAGGAGAGTAACTTCAGGGAGAAAAGTCTTTGAGCTCATGCTCACCTGGCTCTACATGCCTGGATAGAACACTGGGGGAGTGGGAGCATATGGTACAGGAGAGCAGAAGAAAGGGGCAACAGGACGTGGCCAGAGACAACAAGACAACCTCAAGGTCCAAAGCCCCAGTTACTTACTTCCTGCAGCTAGGTCCCAACTCCTCAAGTCTCCAGAAAACCTCCCAAAATAGTGCCATCAAGTGGATACCAACCTGCCAACACATCAGCCTTTGGAAAGAGGACACTTCATATCCAAACCATAAAAGCAGCAGATATTAGAAATGATATAAACAAAAAACTCTACAGTGAATCAATAATGTTCATGTTTTTAGTATTTAAAGATAACCCAGGAAAAGACCTTTGACAGAATTCTTCCCAAGGATAAAGGGCAGGAAGAGGCGTGAAAGGAAATATGGGAATAATGTATTGAATAGCACACACACGACTGTCAGATTACATTTTTCAAAGTAAGATTTACTGATGTTTTTACTTGTGTCTGTGTGACACATGTGTGTGTAGGTGTTTGTGTATGTGGCACCAGATGTGTAAGGGTGCCTACAAAGGACAGACATGGAATTGAATCCATGGAGTTTGAATCATAAGCAGTTGTGAGCCATGAAATGTAGGTTCCAGGAATAGAACGTGGGTCCTCTGGAAGAGCAATGAATGCTTTTTTTTTTTTTAATTTAATTTAATTTTACATATCAGCCATGGGTTCCCTTGTCCTCCCCACTCCTGCCCCCACACCCGCCTTCCCCTCCAGCAAACCCCTCATTCCCATCTCCTCCAGGGCAAAGACTCCCTTGGGGATTCAGCTCAACCTGGTAGATTCATTAAGGCAGGTGCAGTCCTCTCCTACCAGGCTGAGCAAAGTGTCCCGAACCAGCTCATGCACTAAGGACAGGTCCGGGTCCCACTGCCTGGGAGCCTTCCAAACAGTTCAAGCTATTCAACTGTCTCACTTATCCAGAGGGCATGATCCAGTTGGGGGCTCCACAGCTTTTGGTTCATAGTTCATGTGTTTCCATTAGTTCAGCTGTTTGTCCCTGTGCTTTTTCCAATCTTGGTCTCAACAATTCACACTCTTACACTCCTTCTTCTTTCTCGCCAATTGAACTCCTGGAGCTCCACCTGGGGCCTGGCTGAGGATCTCTGCATCCACTTTCATCAGTTATTGGATGAGAGTTCTAGCACGACTGTTAGGGTGTTTGGTCATCCAATCACATGACGAGGTTAGTTTGGGCTTTCTCTCAACCACTGCCCGTAGTCTACAGTGGATGTATCTTTGTGGATTTCTAGGGACCTCTCTAGCACTTTGCTTATTCCTGTTCTCATGTGGTCTTCATTTATCATGGTCTGTTATTCCTTGTTCTCCCTTTCTGCTCTTGATCCAGCTGGGATCTCCTGCTCCCCTAAGCTCTCTTTCCCTTGAACCTTGCCCTTCATTACTCCCACTGTTGTCCAGGTTGTTCATGTAGATCTCATCCATTTCTCTGTCATTGGGTGATCCTTGTGTCTTTCCTAGGGTCCTGTTTTCTAGGTAGTCTCCCTGGAGTTGTAAGTAGCAGTCTAGTCATCTTTGTTTTACATCTAGTATCCTAGTATGAGTGAGTACATACCATGTTTGTCCTTCTGAGTCTGTATTACCTCACTCAGGATGATTTTTTCTAGATCTATGCATTTGCCTGCAAACCTCATGTCATTGTTTTTCTCTGCTGAGTAGTACTCCATTGTGTATATGTACCACATTTTCTTTATCCATTCTTCAGTCGAAGGGCATCTAGGTTGTTTCCCGGTTCTGGCTATTACAAACAATGCTGATACGAACATAGCTGAACATAGCTGGTATGATTGAGCATTTCTTGGGTATATGCCCAAGAGTGCTATAGCTGGGTCTTGAGGGAGATGGATTCCCAATTTTCTAAGGAAGCGCCATATTGATTTCCAAAGTGGCTGTACAGGCTTGCATTCCCACTAGCAGTGGGGGAGAGTTCCCCTTGCTCCACATCCTCTCCAGTATAAGCTAATAAGCTGTCTTCTGTGTTTTTGATATTAGCCATTCTGACGGGTGTAAGGTGGTATCTCAGAGTCATTTTGATTTGCATTTCCCAGATAATTAGGGATGTTGAGCAATTCCTTAAATGTCTTTCAGCCATTTGAGCTTCCTCTGTTGAGAATTACCTATTTAGTTCTATAGCCCATTTCTTAATTGGACTGTTGGGCATTTTGATGTCTAATTTCTTGAGTTCTTTATATATTCTGGATATCAGCCCTCTGTCAGATGTGGGGTTGGTGAAGACCTTTTCCCATTCTGTAGGCTGTCGCTTTGTCTTGTTGACCATGTCCTTTGCTCTACAAATGCTTCTCAGTTTCAACAGGTCCCACTGATTGATTGTTTCTCTCAGTGTCTGTGCTACTGGTGTTATATTTAGGAAGTGATCTCCTATGCCAATGCGTTCAAGACTACTTCCTACTTTCTCTTCTATCAGGTTCAGAGTAACTGGATTGATGTTGAGGTCTTTGATCCACTTGGACTTAAGTTTTGTGTATGGTGACAGATATGGATCTATTTGCAGCCTTCTACACATTGACATCCAGTTATGCCAGCACCATTTGTTGAAGATGCTTTCTTTTTTCCATAGTACAGTTTTGGCTTCCTTGTCAAAAATTATATGTTCATAGGTGTGCGGATTAATGTCAGGGTCTTCAATTCAATTCTATTGGTCCATATGTCAGTTTTTATGCCAGTACCAAGCTGTTTTTATTACTGTAGCTCTATAGTAGAGCTTGAGGTCGGGGATCATGATGCCTCCAGAGGTTGTTTTATTGTACAGGATTCTTTTGGCTATCCTGAGTTTTTTGTTTTTCCATATGAAGTTGAGTATTATTCTTTCCAGGTCTGTGAAGAATTGTATTGGTATTTTGATGGGGACTACATTGAATCTGTAGATTGCTTTTGGTAAGATCGCCATTTTTATTATGTTAATCCTGTCTATCCATGAGCATGGGAGATCTTTCCATTTTCTGACATCTTCTTCAATTTCTTTTTTCAGGGACTTAAAGTTCCTGTCATATAGGTCCTTCATTTGCTTAGTTAGAGTTACCCCAAGGTATTTTATATCATTTGTGGCTATTGTAAAGGGTAATGTATCTCTGATTTCCTTCTCAGCCTGTTTGTCTATTGTATATAGGAGGGCTACTGATTTTTTTTTTTTTTTTGAGTTGATCTTGTATTCTGCTATGTTGCTGAAGGTGTTTATAAGCTATATCAGTTCCTTGGTTGAATTTTTGGGGTCACTCATGTATACTATCATGTCATCTGTAAATAGGGAAAGCTTGACTTCTTCCTTTCCAATCTGTATCCCCTTAATCTCCTTATATTGTGTTATAGCTCTGGCTAGAACTTCAAGTGCTATATTGAATAAGTATAGGGAGAGCAGTCAGCCTTGCCTTGTTCCTGATTTTAGTGGAATTGCTTTGAGTTTCTCTCCATTTACTTTGATGTTGGCTGTTGGCTTGCTGTAAACTGCTTTTATTATGTTTAGTTATGTTCCCTGTATTCCTGATCACTTCAAGGCCTTTATCATGAAGGGGTGTTGGATTTTGTCAAATGCCTTTTCTGTGTCTAGTGAGATGATCATGTGGTTTTTTTCTCTGAGATTGTTTATATGGTGTATTACATTGATGAACTTTAGTATGTTCAATCACCCGTGCATCCCTGGGGTGAAGCCTAATTGATCATGGTGGATAATTGTTTGGATGTGTTCTTGGAGTCTGTTTGCCAGTATTTTATTGAGTATTTTTGTATCATTGTTCACGAGGGAGATCGGTCTGTAGTTCTCTTGCTTTGTTGCATCTTTGTTTGGTTTAGGAATCAAGGTAATTGTGGCCTCATAAAAGGAGTTTGGTAATATTCCTTCTGCTTCTATTGTATGGAACAATTTAAAGAGTATTGACATTAACTCTTCTTTGAAGATCTGGTAGAATTCTGCAGTGAAACCATCTGGTCCTGGGCTGTTTTTGGTTGGGAGACTTTTAATGACTGATCCTATTTCCTTAGGGGTTACTGAACTATTTAAATGTCCACTGTTGGTGGGAGTGGAAACTTATACAGCCATTTTGGAAATCAGTATGGTGGTTCCTCAGAAAATTAGGAATCAATCTACCTCAAGACCCAGCGATATCACTCTTGGGCATATACCCAAAGGGTGCACAATCATACCACAAGGACATTTGCTCATCTATGTTAATAACAACATTATTTGTAATAGCCAGAACCTGGAAACAACCTATCTCTCAACTGAAAAATGGATAAAGAAAATGTGGTACATATACACAATGGAGTACTACTCAGCAGTAAAAAACAATGACATCATGAAATTTGCAGGCAAATGGATGGAACTAGAAAATATCATCCTGGGTAAGGTAACCCAGACTCAGAAAGGCAAACATGGTATGTACTCACTCATAAGTGGATATCAGATGTAAAGCAAAAGATAACTAGGCTGCAAACCACAACACCAGAGAAGTTTGGTAAAAAGGAGGACCCTAAGAGGGACAGGTATAGATCCCCCTAGGAAAGGGAAATAGATATGTTCCCTGAGTAAACTGCAAGCACAGGTGTTGGGAGAGGAGGGACGATAAGAATATGAGGGAACAGATTGTGGGATGGACAGAGAGAGAGAGCAAGGAAAGAAATACCCTGATACAGGGAGCCATTATGAAGTTAGGAAGAAACCTGGTGCTAGGGAAATCCCCAGGAATCCACAAGGATGACCCCAGCTAAGATTCCACACAATAGTAGAGAGGGTACCTTAACTGGCCTTCCCCTGTAATCAGATTGATGACTACCCTAATTGTCATCATAGAACCTTCATCCAATAACTGATGGAAGCAAATGCAGAGATCCATAGCTAAGCATTGGGCTGAGCTCCTGGAGTCAAGTTGAAGAGAGGGAGGAGCAAGTGGGCATCAAGACTATGATGGGAAAACCCACAGAGGCAGATGACCTGAGCTAGTGGGAGTTCAAGAACTGTGGATTGACAGCTGGGGAACCTGCATAGGATGAAACTAGACCCTCTGAATGTGGGTGACAGTTGTGTGGCTTGGGTATTTTGTGGGGTCCTGGGCAGTGGGACCAGGATTTATCCCTAGTGCATGAGCTGGATTTTTAGAGCCCATTCCCTATGGAGTGACACCTTGTTCAGCCTTAATGCAAGGTGGTGGGGCTTGGTCCTGCCTCAACTTGATATGCCAGACATTGTTGACTCCCCTTGGGAGGCCTTACCCTCTTTGAGTAGTGGATAGGGAGGGATTGGGAGGAGGCGTGGGAGGGGGAAATGTAGTTGGTATGTAAAATTAAAAAAAAAACAAACTTTTAAATAAAAAAGGAAGAAAGAAGAAAAGAAAATATTGAACAATGAAAAAAACAACAACTTTGTAGTAACTTTGAAATCAAACCTCATTATACTTACTCTTTTAAATAAAAATTGTAAGATAACGAAAGTAATGTATTCATGAATGGATAATGTCTGTATTTTAATACAACTTCTTGAGTTATTAGAAAAGTAATGACAAGAGTGGACTGTTGTTAGATGGTACTTGAGACAGAGCAACATTTGTTTCTTCCTATCATTCTTCACTGTTTTAAACAATAAATGTAAATATATCCAATCAGCCCAGTTGGACAAACCAAAACAAAAACACCACAGTCAGTTTCTCTTTCTAAGAATTGCTCAAGCCAATCCATGCAAAGCATTCCTTCTTGGGCACTCTCTGCCATGTAAAAAGGAATGTTCGGGAGATGATGAGGAAAGTCCTCACAGGGGAAACATCAAATCCACTAGTTCAGATATGAGTCACATTTTCTAGTTGGACAATATCAACTAGTAAAACCAATGTTTTTCTTTTGCTCTTTGAGTCATAAAAGAAGTCATAAAAAGCTAAGGGATTATTTTTGGCAAGATCTGGTTTGATAAACATGTTTGAACTTTATCCCTGGCTCCATAAACCCTAAATCCCTTATAATTTCAAATGATAGGAATGATTTTTATCAAGCAAGAGTTTCCTTTCCACTGATTTTAGGCATTAAGGTGTTGTAGCATGGACCTCTTTGATGACCTCAGGGTAGGGCTTGTTCCCATGAAAGAACAATTGATTTTAAGGTAGAAACTTGTAAGCTTTCCTCCAGACTTGCAGGACAAGAGAAGTTTCCACTTACTGAATACACTGATGTGGTACTAGCATGTAGCACTCCCAGATCGGACACTGAAATTCAGCAAAAACCTTCCAGGTACACTCCTCTCATATCTCTTGGCTTCTCATTCCCAAGTTGTAGTGTTTATAAAAACAACAACAAAAGTAAATCTAAAATATTCTCTTTAGTTTTGTGAGCAATTCTAACAAGTTATAAGCCAGAACTGAATTGTTGGGTGTTCAGCTGAACTAGAGAACTCACCGCTGTCAGAGAAAATACCCCAGAATGAAAAAAGGCACAAGAGCCAGTGATCTTCAGGAGTGGACTCTTTCTCACATGATTCTCACACTGAGAATAAAGCAAACATACTTTTAGAGCCTAAAACTACTCGTCTTAAAGCCCCCAAACTATGTATCCAAAACTGCCTTATGATTCCAGTTTTCAGACACAAAACTGAGGTGTGGGGAAATCAACTTAAGTCATGCTAAGTTGAACAGATGTAATTCAACTCAGGCTGATCACACTCCATACTGCTAATCTCATGTCCATGTATCTTATCAGACACTGAAAATAAGAAACAGTTATCACATTGTGACTTCAATAACACAGGTTTTAAGTTGATTTGTAAAACCACTGAAAACCTTCTAGATGTGTCTAACATTCAGCCTGAAAGTCCTATGTTCACTGAAGTAGCAATGAATGCTCTCCAATGTAAAATAATTTAAAAAATGTAATGTATTATATGATTTTTCTTTTGTTTCTTGATTTTGTTGTTCTGATAAATGAAATGTATCCTGACACCAAAAGTCAGAAAGACTATTATTGGGAATACAGATGTCAGTAAAAGCTGGTCTGGATATGAGGGAAGGGAACTCTTATACACTGTTGGTAAACAAGTGTAGACAAGTACAGATTGCTTTGTAAAGGAGTCCCAAGATTTCTCAACAAACAAACATAAAACCCTTGAAATAGAACCATCACAGGACCCACCTGTACTCTTCTGGGCAGAAGAACTGCATATTCAATTGCAGAGATACTTGGGCATCTATGTTCATGTCTGCTCTACCCACATTAGCTAGAACCTGGATATATATTATAAATGAAGAGACAAAACATATGGTACAGATACACAATGGAATATTACTCCGCTGTGAAAAACATGAAAATTACAGGTAAACAGATGGCAGGGAAAAAACTAAACTGTGAAGTAATTCAGGCACAGAATTCGCACACAGAGGCCCCACACAGAGGCCCCAGGTTCACCTTTTTTTTTGTGTTGTGTTGTTTTGTTTTCTGTCTTAACTTGGAGCACAACTGAAATCAGGAAACTACAAAGGTGCTTTTGGGAGACCAGCAGATTAAGCAAGGGGATAATAGACTGTAGGTGAAATGAGAGTAGGAGGTGGAATACTGGGGGTAGAAAATCCAAGGGGGGAGGGGCACAGACACATGGAGATGTCAGGGACTACAGGGGATAACTCTAAAGAAGAATTAAAAAGGTGTATGGAAGCCTACTGTCTCACAATACAATGAAAAACTTTAACTGGAAGGATAGAAGAACCATTTGATATGAAGAAGATAGGTGAGTCATGGGTAATAAAGAACTAAGTAGGGAACAGGGACAGGAATGGGTAGTAGTAGACGGATTAACTAAAACCAAGTATTATGAAACAGTGCATGGAAGCTAATTTCACAATATAACTGAATAAACAAAGCACTGGAGCGGAATTACTTTGCATAGATGGACAGTGCTACTCCTGACAGACACGGTTAAACCTGCAGTATATGCATGGGATTCCTTCCTAGGGTTACTGGTCAGAAAAGTACCAGGGTCTCATATACACACACCATTGCCATCACACTTGGTTCCACAACAACTGCATGGTGAGACTATTGTGGAGGAAAACACATATTTGGCTACAGGACAGAGAAATCAATTGTAAACCAACTGGATAACTTCCTCTCTATTATTATTGTCCCAACGGTAATGCTATCAAATTGCCTTATAAATATGTATGCTTATCCCCATAGACCTAGACTGATCTCAACAATGGTCAGAGTGACTTATTTTTGTCCATGGCAGCAGTAGAGGCAGAGACTCATAGCTGGTCAATGTGCTGAGAACACAAGACTCCTATTCAGCCCTAACTGGGTCCCACTATCAACACCCCTGGGACAGTAATGGAAGAGCTGGAGGATGAGCAGTGTTGGAAACAGACATGACATGGGACCCATGGCAGATGTGGCTACTGCATGAGCCCCACACAAAATCAAGCCATCCAAACTCCAGCACAAGGGAGGCAGGTGCTTTCCAGCCTTCACTCTGCTGAGGAGCTACTGGCACATACAGCTGCTGAAGGATGGAGAATCAATTATTATGGATTAGTGCATTTTCAGAAAAAAAAAAATAACAAAACCATGAAGTTGGGAAGGGGTCAGAGAGTGTTGGAGAGGAGAAATGGCATCAAATGAAAGTTCATTGTAAAGAACAAAAGTCTCAAGAATAAAATTAAGTTTAGGCATGTTAGTGAGAATATGTAAACCATCTGGAATTATTTCTTTGAATATCATAAGTACATCATTTGTCCCTTCCTTTTTCCTTCCTCCAAAGCCTCCCATGTATCCCTACTCTTTCAAATTCATGGCCTCATTTTTCATTAACTGTTGTTACATATACGTAAGTTGGTTATCCAAGGCCAAAAGGTCATCCCTGAAAACATATAAATATAAGTAACATTATACAGACCAAGCATGTTGTGTGTGTGGGTGTACATGCATGCACACATATTTAAACAATTTTATACAGATTAATAGAGCTACCAGCCAAAATAATTTTTCTCTATCTAGCTGTCTTCCTAAAGGTTTTTGGGTTAAAGAATGCTAAAGATAAAGTGCTCATTTCTAAGGATGCTAGATCCAATGTGAAGAGCAGCAGTCATTGGTGGTCCAAGGAGTAAAATAGAGTGTCCGTAGTTACAGGGGTAGAAATATGGTTTTTTTAATGAATATGGACATATTTAGCTATTTGACTCAGTTCTCAACCCAACAAATTAAAAAACAGATGCTTTAAAAATGATCTGTTGGCAAGATGCTTGTTAAATTTTATCAGATGAAATATTAAAATTCATAATGAATTAATTAACACATCATATAAAAATAAAATATTTTTGTTTCATCAATTTACAAAGTACTATAACCAGTGGTGGCTAAAACTGGGAATTTTGTATGTCTTGATATGTGTTGCTCAGAGAGAAACTAAATTTATAGAATTACCACTCAATTGATGACATTTTCTGTCTTCACTCTTGAATTGAGTTGGCAGATGTTTTTAAGAACAAAAAATTCCATCTTATTACAAAACATATTAAGCAGGTTTTCCTGCCAGGCATGTCTGACAATGTTTATTGCCTAGACCAAATCAACCCCCTTAAGAAGCCACAATATATTAAAGCAAGTATATTGTTTCATAGTTAAGAAAAGTTGCTACATGAAAGAGTTAGTCCTTTGATCTCTTACTCTGCTCCTCATCATTAGAAAGGTACCACATAATCCACTATGTAGTCACACCTACTTACAAACATTCAGCAACTAAACTAGGCTTGACTAAGCCTACAGTTTCAGGCATACATGCTATTTTAAGTTTGTCTATGTATATTAGATATTGCATCAACTTGAAAAGAGATTGGCTATTTACTAGAAGCTGGAGAAGAAGAAAATGCAAATACTTGAGTATACAAGCTGGTCACTATTCAAATATATTTAGATCTTACCGCACTTCAGATCATGACTCTATACAAAAAATTCCCAAACTGGAAAAACTCCAAAATCTGGACTACTTCTGTTCCCAACCATTTTGAATAAGAAAGACTCACAAGGTGGTTCCAAGGACTAAACCATAGCTGTTTCTAATTTATACAACCTAACGTTATTGTGAAAAGTCTACACTGTCATGGCCATAGTGACAGCAGTAGGGAAGACAGAAGACATCTGTCAGCCTGCACCAACACTGTCAACACACCCAACCCACCATGTCAAAAGTACACTTAAAAGTTTCAATTTTTTCAGAGTTGGCTGTTTCTTAACAATTGCAAAAATTCAAATTAAAAAAAAAAGTAAGAGAAAGAAATTCAAATAAAGGCTTTAAAAACCAGTCAGAAAACTATCCCACACCAAAGATTCTGAATGTTAAGAAATACGATTTTAGACGGATGTCAACAAACAGTCAATCCATACAATGTGCAAGGCCAGGTTCTGACAAGAGTCCTAGTTTATAGTGTCTTCTTTACATTTGGACTTCTTCTTTGATGGCTGTGTAACTTCCCTCCTTATCTCCAAATTCAGTAGACTGCATGTTAATTTCTCATGCTGTCTAAATCTCCTTTATGTGCCATCAGCAAGACAACCCCCTTCGCCTCACCTTAGATGAGAGATGTCCAAGTAGTCACAACACAATGTTAAATGTCCAACATCCAGTCTACACACCTGTGTTCTACAAGTGGTCACAACACAACGTCAGATGTCCAATATCCAGTCTACATACCTGCGTTCCACAAGTAGTCACAACATAATGTCAGATGTCCAACATCCAGTCTACACACCTACGTTCCACAAGTGGTCACAATACAACGTCAGATGTCCAATATTCAGTCTACACACCTGTGTTCTACAAGTAGTCACAATACAACGTCAGATGTCCAACATCCAGTCTACACACCTGTGTTCTACATTTATTTTGTAAGTTCTATGAACAGACCTTAATCCTGTTATAAAAAGCTCACTTGATACCTAATAATCTTTACTTCTATGTTGATAGCATGTTATCTAGTTATGTCTACACCAAGATCTAGTCTTCTTGGTTTGCTTTCTTTTTAGGGATCAACTAGTAATAAGTGGATTGATTATTTCTGTTAGTGTTTAGTGTTTCCTGATTCTCCTATAACTTACTTTGCACTACTGAAAAAGGTGCCTCTATCTGCTTATTGTTAAAGATTGAAACATAATGGAAAAAGGTATGAGGTATACTCAGAAATTTAGAGGATTATCGGGAAACCTATGTAAAGAAATAAAATGCAAATGTATTAACATCAAAATTATGAAACAAAAATGCAAATGCTACCTCAAAATAGCAGATGATAACATGTGAAGAGGCTAACTACTTGTAATTATTTTCAGAGGTTTTGGTAAGCACCAGCTATTGCTATAGTGGCACGGAGGCAATGCTTTATCTGGGTAGAATCCAGATTAACAGAAAAAAGGAAACAAAGTTACAGATTTGACTAAGTACCAAGTGTATCCACAGTAGAGCAAATGTGTAAAGCAAACACCATTAGGGTAAGTGTGAGCAGATGTGTGAAATGGAAATAACTGTGGCTAAGGACAAAATATTTCCACTTCCATCCATAATTTTAGTACTGACAACATGGCTAAAAAAAGAAAACAGGATACTCTTTTATACATTCAAGTAAGTATGAATCCATCAACAATAAATATTATACTAATTATATTAATTAATGAAATATTACTTATTTTTTGGAATCCTATTGTGGGTGCTGGACTGGATAGGATACCAGTAATATAGTTTTTGTTTGTTTATTTTAGTTAAAATGCAATTACACAGAAAAAAATCAAGCCATATATGTTAACAGTGTAGGATTTACTTAAAGCAAATAACTGTACTTTGGGATTTTAATAAATGGCTCTATCATTTTATTAAAATTTTATTGAGAAGACTCTAGTCTACAAATGTAAATTATGATGGATCTCCTTTAGGCTCAGAGGACTCTGTGCTGAGCGAAAGTACACTAAGTTTTGGCCCCCAGTTTATGTTGTCCTGATCACAGTCTCCTTATCAATAAATCTGAATCAATATTGGTTATCTTACTAAGTAAGAACATATTTGTATCTATTCTTTACAGCTGGTCAGAAATCTTTGATTAAGACTGGTGAGATGGCTCAGTGGGTAAAGGAGCTTGCTGCCAAGCCTGAAAACCCAAGTTTAATACCTAAGACTCATTTTGTAGAAGACAATTTTTCTCTAAAGTTGTTCTCTGACCTCGACATTCAGGATGTGGTATGTATGAACCCACATTCATACAACACACACACACACACACACACAGAGAGAGAGAGAGAGAGAGAGAGAGAGAGAGAGAGAGAGAGAGAGAGAGAGAGAGAGAATATGAATAAAGAATTGCTCAAAGGTTAAGAGCATTTGCTGTTGATGAAGAGGACTTGGGTTCAGTTCCCAGCATTCACATGGTGGCTCAAACCATCTGTAACTCCAGTTCCAGAAGCTCCAATGCCCTCTTCTGATATCTGGGAGTAATACACATACATGGCACATATACACTCATGCAGGCAAAACATGCACACACATAAAATTTAAAACTAAATATATTTTTTGAAAAATTCAATATTTATAACCATCAGATATGACTATACCATATCTTAATTTTACCATATATACTTAATTTTCTTATTTCAGCTTCATAATTTGTTTTCTCTGGGAAGGACAATGTGGTAAAGATGTATAGGGACAAAAGTCCATACTAATTACATGATTTGAATACATATTTCTACCAGTTCCTAGCTATGTGATTCCAGACTGTAACCTGTGATCAGTTCACTTAACTGTAACCAGCCAATTTCTGACTGGATGTAAGACTTGCTCCAGAGGATGAAACCCATACTTGGCACTATTATTGGTTCAAGAATCTATGGTTAGACAGGTAATGGGCCCTACCCAAAACAGACCAAATCCCATCAAATTAATGGGATTTACACATTAAATCCTACTCCTAATCTGATGTTATTGGCAATTGTTAGTTGCTGGGAAAGGAGACACAGTTTTGTCTAAGAGTACAGTCCCTGGTAAGTTAATCATACTCCAGTGGAAGATGACACATCCAAGAATATTTGTGCTGCATATAAATTGGTCCAAATGGGTTACTTTTCTTTTAAAGGACACAACATAGGGTGGGTAGATGTAGGAAGAGTTTGGGGGTGGAGAATATAACCAAAATGTATTGTATAAACCTCTCAAAGAACAGATGAGAAATTCTAAACAAGAATGATTAAGAAGAGTATAAATAATAGTTACTTTCTCCTCCTTATATACCTTATATATGCTCTGGTAATATTTGGAGACATGTAGAAGGAAAAAATAATTTCTTGGATAGATCAATTTTTATTGGCAAAGGAGAAGTGACTCTTAAAATGGGTGCTCAAGACCCATCCTAACCTGTACAAATTACAGGCCAACAATGAAGAAATACACATCTCAACACTGCCAAGTCACTGTGCTGTTTACAATTCACATACACACATGAAGACCATTTATAATTTGTGTATTCAAAAAGCCTTACAAAAGCCATTTTAGAATCTGGATATGAGAGGCACTTTATCACAAATGGTAGTTACACATTGGATGATATGGCAAAATTTTAAGGACACCAGATGTACTAAAAAGCCAATATCAAAACTTTGGTGTAGTTGGACAAGGATTTCATATATCTACAATAGGACAAACAGAATACTTAAGAGACTTTAAATTTAATAATTATTAAATAGTGGGATGATTTGTAACAGTTGAAATATTATAATCTGCCTAACTATTCTGACTCATAGTATTAAATATTCTGTGTATTCCTGGTTACAATACAATTTTCAGGGTCTTAAAATTAACACAATATTCCAACAAAAGACTGCTGTAGTGGATAGCCATCCCAGCATTGGCCTGGAAGTTCCAACCCCCATTGAGGCTTCAGTAATGATCACGCCCACAAGGCGGGGCAGAGGAGGGAAGACCAAGGATCAAGAGGAGGTCGCTCTCTTGGTTAGGGGACGCTGGACGCAGGAGGTAGACCAAGCAGAGTTCTCCAGAGAACACCGCCGGACTGTGCTATACCTTTGCCAGACCCTGCAACCTACCCCTTCATTTGTAAGTTACCCCACAAAATAAACCTCCCTTTTAACTACGTGGAGTGGCCTTAATAATTTCACCAATAGACTGCTGTTAATGCTCAATTTCTAAAACAAGAAAAACTTTGCCATGTCATAAAAGAAGATAAAGAAAAAAAAAAGTAATCAATGAATTTTACCTCAAAGATGGTATGAAATATTTAACTACTAATCTTTTAAGGATAAATGTGAACATGGGTCAAGTCGAATATTCTAAAATGTTATTACTACCCTACAGGTTCCAGCCAGGTCTGGTGGCACACACAGAAATGCCAGCAGGGAAAGATGAGAACTTCACACGAATTTAAGTGAAGGCTGGATCACATAGCAAGTCCCAGGCCAATCTGGGCTACATGGTGAATCTTGTTTTCTACTCAATCCTCTCTATAAACATAAAACATTAAATTGTAAGTTTAAGTGCACTGAACTGTTCAACTTTAAAGAACATATCAACTTCCTATCTTCCCTCTTCCAGCAGCATTTTCTTTAATGCTTTACTGTTAAATTCTAGCAAACAAGATACACACCTTTGAAAATGGCACACACTCTTGTCATCAAAGAATATGTCAAAGCACAAAAATGTTCTTGAGTATTACTATAGAACACTGTGCCCTTGGGTGGCACCACTGTAGGGATCCCATGATGTTGTGTAAAGACTCACTGGGTGTGACAAGAGCAAACACCAGTGACTCACTGCACTGCCCGGGGACGGTTCAAGCTGAAATATTTACTAAAATATTAGTTACTTTCACCTTGAAGTGACTTAGACACTATGGATGGACAGCTGTTCACAAACATCATCTGGTGAAACTTGCCACCCCAGATTAATATAGTTTTACATTTGGTTTTAGAATTATTATGTTACATTATTCTCATAAGACATTGAAGTAGTAATGTGCTGGAGAACTGCATTAAAGAGTTTTCTTCCTTTTGCCTGTATCATATTAAAACTAGAAATTGTTCCTTGAAACAGCAAATGACATAAAAGACAACAGCATTTGCTTTAGTGATTCTATAAAATGTTGCATGAAAATAAGTGATAGGCTTGTAACTTTAATTAAAAAGGAAAAAAAAAAAAACCCATCCAAGCAGACAATAACCAGGGAAAATAAATGTTGGCTAAAAACTAGAGAATCAATAAATTTTATGACAATAAAGTGATTGATATGAAATGAAATACTACGAAAAGCAAAGAAGCAGTGAGGCAAAGCAGAGCACTTTCTCACCCTGATGAACAACTGCATCATTTCTTTCTCCTTTTGGGGGTTACGGTACTTCTCATAGAAATCACGGCGCTTCTTTGTTTCTTTTGAGACTTTATCTCTCCTTTCCCGCTTCTCTGCTGGCTCATCCATGCCATCAGAAGACCACTGTTTATGCATTTTTGGCTTTTCCACTTCAATATAGTTTTCATTTGGATTCAGGACTATGACTCCATACCCTTCCTGTTTTGAAATTTAAAAAAAAAAGTGGTACAAATTGATATCAGAATTTATTTCAATCCATGAAGAAAGAAGTTCCTAACATCCTAGGCAAGGTAATTTAATTCTTTTAGCAAAAATTATGTTAAATTTGTAAAATAAAGTTTAAAATTGTTTGCCTTTATTATATGGACAAATAAGAACAGATTATCTATAAGGATAAAAACAGAGAAAAAGGATGAATTTTAAATGAAAAATATAATCTATTCCCAGTATAATTAAAACAAATTACCACACAGGGGAATAAATTCAAACCACAAATGTGTATTTTGAGAAAAGTATATCACCTGTGCACCTTGGACCTTACTGTCTTTCCATACGGAAAGACTAAGAAATCACAGAGCAAAATAAACCAACAGGATGATGAGTGGAAACACTGTTTAATCTTGAAATGTGTTTCACGTCTCAGGCCACAGTAATGGGCTATCTTATTTAAGAATGAGTGCCCAGAGACTAAAAGTTTCAAAGTCTAAAATCACAACTTTTTGAGCTATTAAGGGCTTTAGATTTCAAACATATAGTTTCCTGACTTCTCACTTCTACAAGGCAAACATTTCTGCAGGTATTAAAATCATCAGACATTTAGCCTGAACTGATGAATTAATCTAAACATTAGAAATACAGCAACCAGTACCAAGTTTGAAGAATGGAAAACATTTAAGCAATTTATGTGTCTTTTCTATTCAATTCTGTATTATGAATGTCCTAACTATGATCCTGTAAAAAAAAAAAAATCCTTCAAGGCCATACCTAGAAACATAATATATTAAGCAAAAATATCAGGAGCACAGAAAATAAAGTTTGTAAATTCTCCATACTTACTAAAACAAATGTAGTATTTCAAACTAATCATAGAATTTTCTACATGAATTTCAACTGCTTTTAAAAACAAAACCAAACATAAGAATATATATTTAAAAATACTGACAGTATTAGTTTAAAAAGATAAATCTTGACATAGCCCCGAGTTCTGACTTTGAGATACGCTCCACTGTGGTTGTGATTTTTTGGTTTTGTTTTGTCTCATGAACTAGTTGCAAGTGTCATTGGAATTCTTTCACTTTTATGGCTCGTCAGAGGATACTGTTGACTGAAACCATTGCTGGTTTGGAAATTTCAAAATCACTTAAGTTCTGGTTTTGTGATAGGACTATTAATTAAGATATAATCCTTTTATACATGTGCAAACTGTCTAATAATATATGCCAACATGATGAACAAAATACCACACACACTATTCAACAGATCCTTCAATAAAACTTTTACATAAATGCCACTTATGAACCACTTAAAAAGTAGTTTTAAGAATTTAAACATTTTACTTAACAGCAAGAGAGACGTTGCATACTTTCTTTTTTAAGTCTGTTAGCTGTTGAGTCAAAGTTTTACCAACAAAAGACATTTTACTTGGGCTGCTTTATCTGTACAGCTATTCAAACCTCTTCACTGTGATCTCCGTCAGGTAGACAGACTGGCACTTGGTGATTTTCTACAGTTGGACACATTTGACTAATTATTAAAATCACATTTAAAGGAAGTTCCTAACCCTTTTCCTTGTGTCTTTTACAACTGTTCACGCCCGTCTCAAATTTTACGTATACCTTCTCCTCCCACCAAAGTAAATTAAAGAGCATGGTTACACTCTGCTAAACATGGTGAAATACAGACATTCAGTACACTGTCTCTGTTGTAAGGAACACAGTCAAAAAGGTCACCACAGGCCAAAAAGAAAACTGCCTCCCCACTAGATCTGTACTATGAGTAAGTGATCTCCTGTCATTTCTTCCCTGCCTTTTCTGACAAACACACACGCGCGCGTGCGCGCACACACACACACACACACACATACATACACACACACACACACACACACACACACACACACACACACACACACACAGAGCTTTTCATACTCATACACAAGTTAAAAAGCCAAAATAGAATTTTAAATTTCATAACAGGTGCACAGCATTGGTTACCACAATGTAATAGTGATAGGAATATTCAAACTTAGGCAACAAAGTGATGCTTTAATTATTGATTATATTAGATGATGCTCATATGATAATGAATATAATAATATAACAAGCATTTGCAATGAGGACAACGCTGAGAAAATCTAACAATCACCAGAATTACCAAACTGATATATAAGTTAATCACCCAGATATTATCTCCACACCATCAGACCCCTCTGGGCATTTTCATATCATCAGACCCTATGAACATTTTGACATCATTTTTGGAAGTCAGACTGAAAAAAAAAAAAAAAAAACCTTGAACCTAGTAGATTTTAAATGGATTCTGAAATGTGAGATGTCCCATCTAAATAAATATAAACTATATGTATATAATTCATCAAAGAAATAGTATTTGTCAAAGTTATTGATTATGTAACTAAGAATTACATGACTCATTTATTCAATTTTCTAAAGGTACAATGATAATTTTTCACTGAGGCATCAACAGAAGAAAAATGATACCATTTTAAAATCAAAAAATAAATCAATTAAAGAATTTTAAAAATTTAAATGTCAGTAATAAATTCAGAAACAGTTAAATTATTGTCTTAAATTAACCAAATTATTTAAAGAATATTTTGTCCTTTAGATATTTCAAATTGTCATTTTAATTAAAAGAATAGTGATCACTAATAATCATAAATATTTTCTTCAAAAGTCAGAGTTGCAAATTTAATTACAATTCTGATCATGAAAATACTAGCATTTTGAATTAATTTTAATAATAAACTGGTACAATGTTCAGGCACAAAGGTCAGTTTTAACAAGTCTATAAAAAGTAGAATAAAGCCAGCATGGGTGTTTGCATTATCTTACATTCTAACCACAGACATATACCCAAACTTCACCTGTTCTTGCCTTTCTCTCTTACATACAATGTCAAGAATACTTTATATAAGATTCAAAGACGTTGATAATGGCAACACTAATATATAGCAGCCAAGGTGTCAAAAAAAAATAAAGTGAGACAAAGCAGAGACAAAACATCAACAATTTTTTCAGAACTTACAACTTCAACTGGAACACATACTGACTTAAAAATAATTCTATTCCCAATAATTCAATAATAAACAGTAAACTAAGTAAAAAAAAAAAAAGATCGCTAATATGATCTTTAGTAAGGGTAAAGTTTTACAAAACTACAAAATAAAATCAGACATTAAATATATTATAGAGAACTATGTATTGCTCCCCTTAACAAGGGATTCTTTTAACATGGGCCTAGAATCCTGAGCTACATTGAAGCTTTCTTTTAGTATGTAAAAGTCCCACAGGATGCAACGTTGTAGCATTCCAAAAACAGGTGGAAAGCTCTTCTGTTACTTTTAACAAGATAAAATTATTAAAATGGTTATCTAAAAATGCAACTCCATAAGGCTTAGAACATCTTTTACAATGATTTACCAAATTTCTTTCAATATGCACACAAAAGTCGTTCACTCTTAGGTTTGACTTGCAATATAGGTCAAAAAGACATTCAAGTAGACAAATACAAGTTTAAAAGGAAGGTTTAATTCCAAAGACTCCATTTCTATGCATGTGGAGATATAACTGTGGTTTCATTTACAGGTCTATATTTATAAATTCTAAATTACAGGATCTTAATCTGAGATTCACAAAGGTTTAGTGCTAAAAATTTGCATTTTTTAAACACATCTATTTGCTGTGATTAACATAAAATACACAGGATCCCAGGATCTCTTACTGTGAAGACTAAAATGCACTTACTAATAAATAAGAATTTATCATTCCATCAGCAAACAATGGCATAGGCTGAAACAGATAGGTGATGTCCACCACAAAGGACACACAGGAAACTTTGCTAGAGATATTAAGTCAGCACAGAAATTTACTTATCAATAATGTGTTGACAGAAATCTAAAAACAGCTGTCTAAAAACTACTTTCACCCCAATGAAACTATAAAAACTAAAGATTTATCAAAGTTTGTGTATTAATTACCAATTATAAAGAGAATGGAAAATAGAGGCAAATTCTACAGCTTTTAAAATCTCTTGCGAGTGGCTAAATTTAAAAAAAAAAATCAGCTGAAAGTACTCAGCTCTGCATATTAACTTGCCAATACTTGAAGCCACATGTGACCAGAAAGGTCAAGGGTCACACTAGAATCTTTTGACCCATGGAACTATCCATTTCAATCTCCAGGCAAAGCTTTGTAGGAGATCATTTTACATAGATATATCAATCATATTCTTCAAGTTCAGCATTCTACCTGCTTCGCTTGAAAGAAGACAGGTGTTCAACCTCAAGGCAAATGAAACTCCAAGTGTGTTATCTGTAAGGATCCACAGTTAAAATGGACAAACAACTGTCCATTCATCTCTTCTGAAAGAGCGCTCTTATGCTTATTCTCATCTTTCTAGGAACGGTATGCATATGTCACTGTAGCAACATCTTAGGTGCAACAATGAGATGAGGTCATGACAACCAATCAGAAGTCACTAGTGAAGCGTTGAAGTAAACATAGTTGTTGGAGCTGCAGCTCTGCTTGGAAAACATCCCCTCCATTATTTCTGCAATTTTCTCAAGACGTGACCTGGCACTGAATGCCTCAAATGTCACTTGACTCCTTTTTGTGCTTCTCAAGATGCATTAAGGTGCACCCTCCAAATATTTTATAAAATATTCATCAGGAATATCCTTCAATTGGCAGTTTCACGAATTTTCATGCTGTATGCATGATATAAAATAACTGTAATATGGCCCAACATAGATTATCCTAGATCAGTCTCTTACTTCAAATAGATCATCAAGTTAGTCAGTAAAAGAAAACATGCCACAAAAGTTTTCAGAGGACCACCTGTTGTCTATTATTTTTACATAGCACTTACTCATAAATCATAACACAGGGTAATTAATCAAGCTGTCAAAGAGAAGGTCAAAGGTTATATGGTAGAGTCAGAAGGTCACGAATGGGCTGATAGAGGTCAGGGTCACACTGCATTCCTCATTATCAAGTTGGGATGAGAGACAGCCAAGCAAACAAAAGTGAAAGCAGATGGAGAAGTGAGAGGAGAAGAAAAGAGAGAAACTGTAGAACTGAAAGAAGACTGTCAATTACCTTGAAATGGAGAATGAAAAAGAAATACAGAGATGTGCTAAAAAGAGCCCAAGAACACAAAGCAACTGGAGTTTCATCAACTTACTAACTGAATATAACTTTTCGTGCTCATTTTATTAATGCATACTAAGGGTTATCACAGAGATGTATTTGCACTGACTCTTTTCTAGCTTGTATGTTCAAGATTAATTAGGGTAAATCAAGAATTCCAAAGATGAAGTATGATTTTCAAAAAGGAAAAAAAAGTCACAACGAGCAGCTTTTCTTCCCTTTAATATTATTTCAAGGACATAACAAATTCAAATAGTTTTAAGCCACAGGACAGATAATTCCTTCAGCACGATACAAAGATATCCACAAACATACATGCGTCATAAAAGTCATTTTGAATAACAAAACAGTTATAAAATATTCTATTATTACAGTGCTCTGAATTAGATGCAGAACACTGTGCAAAATTAGCTGTCACCCTTTGCTCAAAATCTTTGTTAATCTCATTTTGAATGTTTGCAGCTTTATCAACACATGCATCAATGTCAGCTCCTTGGTTACTGAACCGCTGTACTTGGAAGGAGATATAATTAAAATGTTTTGGCACAGAAAAGGTGAAATTGTATCTTCCCTTGTTCCCTTAGGAGTCTGTAAAACATGAAGGCTATATTGACAAACACATACCCTTGTCTCCAGTTCTGACATCTCAGGTCATCCAAGTGCTATTTTAAAAACTCACTATGCTCTTACCCATAATATCACCTGCTCTGTCTCTAACTTTTCCCTGAAGGTTTTAGGACACTAGGATGCTTGGACTTCGTAGATATTCCTTATACTTGTCAATAATTGATCTATGGAAGTATTCCAGGAATCCACTGCCACCACAAAATAAGATTACCATTCATTATCAAGGACCGAAATAAGATTTAATGCTCCAGATTTATGGGAATTTTCCGATGCTTTGCTGCCTATAAACCAAACAAACAGAAACCCACCCTTTAACACACTGAATGAAAGCAAGAGTGAGTTCTAACTGGTGACTGGTCGATGACAGATCCAAGTCCCAAAAGAGATCTCAGGAACCCTACAGACACATCTTTATTAAATGATCCAAAGCAGAGTTAGATCTTCAGATTTATAAGCTTTAATCTTCTGCATATTAGTTATGCTGTTATATTTTAGACCAATATTCTCCAAGATTCCTATTAAAATACATTATAACATAGATAAACCTCAGCTATCATGCATTTCTTGTGGCACAATATTATCCTTTGACTCAGCCAAACACTGCATAAAGACATGCTTAAGATGATGATAAAACCTGCTTAAGGACTAGTGTATGCAAGTTACTCTATCTTAAAATATACCATTTTCTCTTTTCCCTTCCAATTAAAGTATCACATTTGAGATAATTTTATTGCTGAGGAATATATTGTGCTTTTCTTGCCCACATTCCACCTGAAAAGATGAAAAAATTCATGTGTTCATTGAGTTAGTAATATATTAAATACTGATTTCATTCAACAAATATTTAATAAGCAGCTACTATCTAATGAAGCATTGTGTTTGGTATATGTAAGAGTACACCTATATACTAAAATGAAGATTCCCTTTCCATTTCAAGATCTTTCCATTCAGTACCAAAATTCAATAAAGAACCAAGCACAAATCTCTGAAGAGCCTGTAAGAAATTCCCTTATTTTTCAAGAAAGAGAAGGAGGTAAGAAGAAGAAACTGTAATATTTAAATGTCCCTACCTAACTATACTTTAAGGGATGATTAGCCCTAAATGATAAGCTCTTTTTGTAATTGTTGTAATAGTACTCTTTAACAAAGAAAATGTGTGCATTTGCATGTTGTATAAGTAGCATCATTTCATAAAGTAAGAGAAACATTTCAACATGTTTATTTCCTAACAAACAGGTGCAACTGAGTACAGCTGAGAATTTTCCTTCCCACAGTAACCTATGTCAGAAGATCTTCTCATACTTTTTCTGTTAAATAATTTAATTACTTATGAGTTATGGTTTCTTTGTAACCTTTTAAATGACTAACTCATTAAAATGCAAAAATATGCAAAACATGATGTCACTGGGTCAAACAGCTGTGTTGGTAAAGTTATGGCTGTGAATGTCCTCAAGAACATGAGAATATTAATAATTTATATTGCTCATTAGATGGCAAAAACTCTTTAAACAGATTTTGAGACAGATTAATTTTATAATCACAAAATGCTACACTTCCTCTGGTAACAAATCTTTCTACCATCTGTGACCCTTTGGTATACAAAATACATACAATATTCATAATATGCACCTAGGAAGAAACATCTTAAGAAAAATGAAAAATGGAGGTAAGGGATTTTGTTAAATAAAAACATAATTATTTGCCAACTTTAATCACAACGTAATTTTTCTTTCAGCACACCAAGACACAGCAATAGCAAGTCAACAAGTCCTATTCCTGGCACACCCATGTGAGAGATAACTGCCTTGTACTTGTGAAAATTTGTTAGATTTCCAGTTAAAATCTTTTGTACAAACTTCTAAGTGAATTGCAGGGGTTTATGGAAATATATTAAAAAATACAATTCTATGAAATATTGGAGTTTGCCTCAAAGTGCTATGGTGCTGAAAGCAAAAAAGTAGGATAAAAACCCTCCCCAACTATCAGTTGTTTCTAAGACATAGAAATGTTTTCAACTTAAATACATATGGGTTAATTACCAAATCTAAGCTATTTAGCCAAGAAACTAGCTTCCAAATGATCATGGTCTTCTGTCTGTTATGCAATTTAAACATCAAATCCATTATTTACTACTGTAAATTATAAAAATGTGTTTGTCTAGGATCAGCCAGCAGCCTCTGAATTTTATGTGCACTTAACAACATTCATTTAGGTAATAATCTATCATGGACAAAAAAAATAATGAATGCAGAATCTTGACACAT